>NC_069801.1:11811347-12115543 GCF_027406575.1 Nycticebus coucang | reverse complement strand
GTCCCACCTTCAGTGAGATCCCAGAACTCAACAGCTTGCAGCCTGAGCTCGAGTCTAGTTTCCCCCCTATCGCTAACCCCCCATACCAGTCAGGGTCTCCTTGGCCAGCAGCAAGCCCTGTCCATCGGCTTCAAGCTGTTCCCGGCGGGCTTCGAGCTGGGCCAGCTGCCGCTGCACCTCAAACAGGCTGCTCTCCAGGGCTTCCTTCTCCAAGCTGCAGCACACACAGTCCCTGAGGCCCTGGGACTCAGCCTTGCCGGCCCCAGGAAACTGCGGATTTCAGGGTGTGGCTAGCTGTGGGCCGAGTGCCAACCTACCTGCCTGGCTGGGCCCATGTTCCTTGGGGAAGCCTGAGCCACAGCCAGGATGTGTTGGCAAGCCAGGCTCCTAAGTAACTGCCCTTGTGAACCAATGCCCAGGCGAGGCTGGTCATACTGTGGCCCCAGCAGGATCCCCCAGGGTGGGCTGGGCAGAGCCCAAGGTCTCACCGCAGGCGAGTGGCCTCCTCTGACAGGGTCCGGCCTTCACGCTCCACTGCTGCCAGCTGCACAGCCAGACCCGCCCGCTCCTTGGCCAGCGCCTCCTTCTCCCGGGCCGCTCGCTCCAGCGCTTCCGCCTGCCGGTGTGACTCCCGCCGGGCCTGCTCCAGCTCCTGCTCCCGCCCGCTCAGCTGCCGGGAGAGCTGACCCCCACCCAGGGACTATGAGCACCATTCCCAGGATCCCCCAGCCTGTTCTTCATGTAGCTCCCCAACTCTCAGCCTGACCCCAAACCCGACCTGACTGGCAGGAGGCTTGGGTCCAAGCCCAGGCTCTGCCCTGATGTGCTGTATGCACTTAGGCAAGTCATGGCCTTCTCTAGACCTGCAATGCACATACATGTACAAGTGAACCCTCACTCAGCTTGGGACTAACATAACCCTGTTTACTCCAAAATTTGCAGAAAAGCACAGTACATAAACAGACCCCAGGGGAGCTGCTCAGCAGGTCCCAGGGTAGAGACCCCTGGGTCATCCTCTAAAGGCCTCTCTCAGGATAGACAGTGCATAAGGTTCCTGGATCCCTGTAGCCCTAAGGTCCCTTCCAGTTGTTATGTCCCCAAAAGTAGTTTAAGATTCCAATTCTAAATGTCTTTTTTTTATGTGTGTGTGAGACAGAGTCTCACTCTGTTGCCCAGGCTAGAGTGCTAGCATCAGCCTAGCTCACAGCAACCTTAAACTCCTGGGCTCAAGCAATCCTCCTGCCTCAGCCTCCCAAGTAGTTGGGACTATAGAAGCCTGGCACAACTCCCAGCTAATTTTTCTTTTCTTTTTTTTTTTTTTTTGCAGTTTTGGCTGGGGCTGGGCTTGAACCCACCACCCCTGGTATATGGGGCTGGCGCCCTACTCCTTGAGCCACAGGCACCACCCTCTTTTTTTTTTTGAGACAGAGTCTCACTATGTCATCCTCGGTACAGTGCCACGGTGTCACAGCTCACAGCAACCTCAAACTCTTGGGCTTAAGCTATTCTCTTGCCTCAGCCTCCCAAGTAGCAGGGACTATAGGTGCCCACCACAACGCCCAGCTATTTTTTTGTTGTTGTTGCAGTTGTCATTATTGTTTAGCTGGCCCAGGCAAGATTCAAAGCCACCAGCCTCAGTGCATGTAGCCGGCATCCTACCCACTGTGCTACGGGCACCAAGCCTAATTTTTCTATTTTTAATAGAGACAAGGTCTCACTCTGGCTCAGGCTGGTCTCAAACTCTTGAACTCAAGTGATCCGCCCACCTTGGCCTCCCAGAGCGCTAGGATTACAGGCGTGAGCCACCGTGCCCAGCCCAGCATCACCATTTTTGATAAGAACTCTTAGCTCCATGTTACAGATAGGAAGACTGAGGCATGGGGAAGTTGGGTAGTTTGTCCAAGGTCCCCAGCTAACAAAAGTGGGGCCAAATTTAACCTAGAAGCAGGTTACTGTGCCTGCAACTTACTCTGAGACAGGACGCAGGGGGCTGGGAGCCCAACCCCCTCCTGGCTTCCTAACACAGTGTACACCACACTCGCCCACCTGGGTCAGCTGCTCCTGCAGCCGGCTGCGCTCAAGGCGCAGCATGGGGAGTTGCTGTTCCAGGGCTTCCCGGGCCTGCTCTGCCACATGCAAGGAGCCCTCCAGACCCTGCTG
Source organism: Nycticebus coucang (assembly GCF_027406575.1). NCBI lineage: Eukaryota > Metazoa > Chordata > Mammalia > Primates > Lorisidae > Nycticebus > Nycticebus coucang. The sequence goes on along the minus strand of NC_069801.1, from coordinate 12,113,383 downwards.
AGCCACCTCCTGCTCCAGCCGCAACTGCTCCAGCCGCTCCTGCTCCTCCCGTGCAGAGGAGGCCTCCTGCTCTGCCTGCCACTGCCGGCCCAGTAGGGCTGCCTTTTCTTCCTCCAGCTGGGGAGCCGAGGAGGGGGGGTGGGGCCCAGTGAGCAAGGGGGCCCTCCCAGGCCAGCCAGCCCAGGGGAAGCTCCTGGGGACAAGGGGTAGCACCCTTCAGTGTGTGGACATTGGGAGGGAGAAAAACAGAGGAGGGCCCATGGAGCTTCTCTGCTCTGATACCAAGAAGAGCAGATAGACAGATGGGGTCCGAGAACAACAGAGACAGAAAGGCAGGGACCAAGATGGATGGGTACAAGGCTGTGCCCCAGACGCCTCAGTGGGGTCTCAATGAGTGGGGAAGACAGGTGGGCAAGGCTGGTGCATGGCATACCTGGGCGACCAGGTGGTTCAGACCCAGCTTGTCCTGGGCGAGGCTCTCATTAAGGGCGCTCAGCTTGGACAAGGAGTCACGCAGAGAGGCCTCCTCTGCCCTCAGCTTGGTCAGTGAAAGCTCAAGTTCCACGCGGCCAGCCTCAGCCTGCAGTCAGGACCAGGCAGCCAGAGATAGGCAGGCAGGGACGGCCAGGATGAGATGAGAGAAGCCAGAGGGTCAGGATGTGGGAAGAAAGAAGAGAGGCAGCAAGATGGATCCGCAGAGATGGGGTGGAGACAAGGAGACACGAGATGGGACAAAAGTCACCACAGAAGGCCTGCTGCTTATGAAGCTATCAAGGGTTTAAAAGAACAGCTCATCCTGCAGAGCAGGGCCAGATATCAGAGGGTCCCTCCATGGAAGGTCTGGGGATGGCGCTGCTCGGGGCCCAGACTGCTGGGAACAGGGCAGCCTCCCACCGAGGACTCTCTGGACCATGATCCCAACTCTCACAGACCTGTGCACAGAGATGAGACTGGATGACCCCAAACTACAGGCACTGCCCTCAGGAGTGTCAGGCAAAGCAAGGATATGGTCATTCAGAGAGGTCAACCCATTTAGGGCTGGGGGCAGAGGTCAATCTGAGCAAAGGTCAGCCCCCCAGAGTGCTAGGACTACAGCCCATGTCCCGAAGGAAGGGGTCGGTTTATGACTAGATTCAGAGGTCACCCTAAAATGAGGATCAGTTTGGGCCTCAGTGAGAAGACTCAGGCCCTGGGCTCAAAGGGAGGTCTGTGGTTAGGCAGCAAATGGGGACCCACCTTGGTCAGTGCCTCGGCCACCTCACCCTTCTCGGCCTGTAGCATATCCCGCTGCAGTGTGGCTCGGCTCAGTGCCTCCCTCACCTCCACCAGCTCCTTGGCCAGCCCTGAGCGCTTCACTTCCAGCTGCTCCAGATGCCTATGGCTGTGGGACAGAATGTGGGCAGGTGCCCCAGGTCACTTCCCCGAGCCTCCTGCACCCAGCAGCATCCTGGGCGGGGGCTGGGCCTGAGGCCGAAACACAGGGACAGCCAAGCCCACTGCCTTTTAGCTTTGTGACTCTGGGCCTCAGATTGCACATTTGCCTTTTGAAGGTGTTAAAAGGATACATGACTTTGCTATATAAGTGTTTAAAATAGTGCCTGACACGTCACCCTAAGGGCCTTCAGAAACAAGAACCACACCCTACTACCACAAGGCACTAACATCACCCTGACTCTTCCACTAACTGGCAACATGGCCTGGGGCGAGTTACATGGCCCCTGTGTGCCTCAGTTTTACCATCCATAAAATGGACATTAAAATAGCCTCTAAGTCTACATCATAGAGTTATCTTAAAAATTAAATGAGAGAGAGGGCGCCGCCTGTGGCTCAGTGAGTAGGGCGCCGGCCCCATATGCCGAGGGTGGCGGGTTCAAACCCAGCCCCGGCCAAACTAACAAAAAAATAGCGGGGCGTTGTGGCAGACGCCTGTAGTCCCAGCTGCTCGGGAGGCTGAGGCAGGAGAATCGCTTAAGCCCAAGAGTTAGAGGTTGCTGTGAGCTGTGTGACGCCACGGCACTCTACCCAAGGGCGGTACAGTGAGACTCTGTCTCTACCAAAAAAAAAAAATTAAATGAGAGAATCTAAGTGCTTAAAATGGTATCAAGGACTTCATATTATTAATAGTATTGGTATTATTATAACTAAATTTAAAAAAAGAATACTATTATTATTACTATTGTTGTAATTTTTTTTTTTTTTTTGAGACAGAGTCTCATTATGTTGCCCTCGGTAGAGTGCTATGGCATCATAACTCACAGTAACTCCAACCTCTTGGGCTCAAGTAACTCTCTTGCCTCAGCCTCCCAAGTAGCTAGGACTATAGGTGCCTGCTACAACACCTGGCTATTTTTAGAGACGGGGTCTCGCTCTTGCTCAGGCTGGTCTGGAATCCCTGACGTCAGGCAATCCACCCATCTTGGCCCCCCAGAGTGCTAGGACTACAGATGTGAGCCACTTCACCTGGGCCTGTTATTGTAATTATTGTTGGTATTACCACCCAAGCTCTCCCTGGTACCAGTTCTCCAATCCCAGGTAAGGGGCCATACCTCCCTAAGCTTCAGTTTCCCAAAATGAAACATATTAGAAGACCCTGCATCAGAGGGGTGCCACTAGGCTGCCTCCAGGTTGTAGGAGACCTAGAACACAATGGGTGCTCCCTAGCTTCTAGGGACGCTGTCAGAAGCCCCAGTGTCATTTGAAAGGCCCCAGCAATGAGGTGAGAAGCCACGCACCTGCGCTCGAGCTCCCTGTGTGCCCATGCACTGTCCTGCGCCATATCCTCCCGCTCCTCTTCCAGCCGGTCCCGCTGGCGCCGCAGCTCCTCCTGGGTAGCCTGCAGCTTCTCTTGCTCCTGCTGTAACTCCTCGGCCTGCTGCTGGGCCACCTGCAGGCTGTGGGCCAGATTGCCCTTCTCCCTGCAGGACGAAGAGAGGGGAGCAGAGGGGATGCTAGGCCTGTGCACTCCAGAGGAAATGGCGGGGCTGCTCCTCTAGCCATAAGCCACTTGTCCTCCAAGGCACCTGCCTCCAGGAAGCCTTTCCTGACCTTGCCCATGGCTGACTCATTTTACCCACACCTCCCTGCAGAAGGAAACTGGCTTTGCTTTTCCCCACTCACCCTCATGGATGCCCCGCAGAATGAATAAAGGTGTTGGCATTATCTCCAAGCACCTTACCAGGTAAAAGAAGACAGGACTAGGCTCCTGGGACACATGGGCAATTGTGCCACCAGCTCTGCTAGGCAGTGCGATCAGGAAATGCTCCCTACAGCACACCATGCCCCTAAATTCTGGAAAGCCCCATAGAGCTGGGTCTGCCCAGATCCCACAGCTTCCTGCTACATAAAGACATGGCAGGGGAGGGAGGTGGCAGAAACCAGGAACCTTGAAGGCTTGAAGAAAGCTCCTATTTTAGGGAAAAACTTATAATATTAAGTAAAAAGAGTAGAGTGCAAAAGGAGATGTTCATTGTGAACACAACTATTAAAAGCCCTTCTTTTTCCAAGGCCTGTAAAACTTGAGTTTGCTACCAGATGTACCTGATTCTAGTTTTGACCCTCCCACCCCCAGCCACACTGGCTGCATGAGTTTAGCCAAGACTCTCAACCTTAGGACAGTAACAGTTCCAAATTGCGTGAGTTTACCAGGAAATCTAACTGACATAAGGCAGGGAAAGCACCTGGCCAAGAGCCTGGCACACAGTAGGTGTGCAGAAAACACAAAAGGAAGCACAACCAGGGCCCTAAGGGGGGTTAGGATGGGTGGGTGAAGCTGCAAAGGGATGGGAGTCTTGCCTTTTTATTTCCCCTCCACCTTTTCATACTTTTCTTTCTTTCTTTTTTTTTTGAGATAGAGTCTCACTTTGTTGCCCTGGGTAGAGTGCCGTAGCATCACAGCTCATAGCAACCTCAAACTCTTGGGCTAAATGATTCTCTTGCCTGAGCCTCCCAAGTAGCTGGGACTACAGGCACCCACCACAACGCCCGGCTATTTTTTGGTTATAGTTGTCATTGTTATTTGGCAGGCCTAGGCTGGATTTGAACCCACCAGCTCCAGTGTATGTGACTGGTGCCCTAGCCACGGAGCTATAGGCACCGAGCCGTCATACTTTTCATTATACAATTATATTTATAAAGAGAAAAAAAACAAAAACCAACAACAACAAAAAGAAAAAAACACCTGGTAGCTAAGAGGTAGATAATTTCTTTTGTTTTTTTGGTTTTGTTTTTGAGACAGAGTCTCACTGTGTCACCCTGGGTAGAGTACTGCGGTGTCATAGCTCATGGCAACCTCAAACTCTTAGACTGAAGCGATTCTCTTGCTTCAGCCTCCCAGTAGCTGGGACTACAGGCGCCTGCCACAACACCTGGCTATTTTGGGGTTGCAGTTGTCATTGTTGTTTAGCTGGCCCAGGCTGGGCTCAAACCTGCCAGCCTCAGTGTATGTGGCTGGCGCTCTACTCACTGAGCTATAGGTGCCAAGCCAGGTGGATAATTTCTTGTCTTAAAATCTCCAAGAAAGACAATCTTAAAATAGTGCTGTCAACAGAACTCTCTGAAATGACAGAAGTGTTCCACAGCCTCATGTGGCTGGGTTGTGTCATCTTTTTGTTTAGAGACAAGATCTCACTCTGTCACCCAGGCTGGAATACAGTGGCCCCATCATAGCTCACTGTAGTCTTGAACTCCTGGGCTTACACCATCATCCTGCCTCTGCCTCCCCAGTCGCAGGGACTACAGGTAATGTACTATCCCTGACAACATGTGGCTGTTGAGCACTTAAAATGTAGCTCCTGCAACTAAGGTACCAAATTCTTACTTTTTCCTATTTTCAATTAATTTTAATTGTAATAGACACACGTGGCTTATTATGACCATTTCCGTGAGAGCCACATGCTTAAAGACTCTGGCTGGCATCAGGCCCAGATACAGATTTATTCTGTGGTCCTCTACCTCCCCACTCCCAGGCACCTGCTCAGGAGCTCATTGGCGCTGCGCAGACGCTGGGCCTCGCGCTGGGCGTCCTCATGGGCCTGGGTGGCCCCATCAGTCTTGTCTCGCAGGCGCTGCAGCTGTTCCTCAAGGGCATGACGCTCACTCTCACTGTCACTAAGCTGCTTCCGTAGGGTGCCCAGCAGGCTCTGGCTTGCCTCATAGCGCCCACGCATGTCCTAGGGGTGGGGATCACTGAGTCTGGAGGGGACATAGGAGGCTCCCAGAGCCCACATACTCTTTACTGGTTCCATGGGTGTACACCAGCCCATACCAGGCCAGTGACCCCAAGGCTAGGTCTCCACTCACCACACTTCTGAGCCCTCACCTGCCTGGGTGCCAGACAAACCCCCACACACAGTCCTTCCTCTGACTCAAACCCTGGACTCCGGGCTCCTCCCCTTGCATCCTGGTTCCATCCTGAGACTCCTGCCCACTTTGGCTCTGACTCTGCCCATAGCACCTCTCATCCTAGGCTCTGATTCCTCTTCCCAGACCTTTGCCCAGTGTTCCAGCCCTGTATGACTGGGACCTCATTTTCCTTTCTACCAAGACTCTACCGCTGCATCTCTCCCTCTGGGCTCAGAGCTCAGCCACCTCCAGAGGCCCCCTACACACACACACACCCAGCTGCGTTTCCCAGGGCTCTGGCTGCATCCCAGACCCTGGCCACACCTCAGGACAACACCGCGTTCCCTGCTACCTGGACCTGCAGCTGGCGCTTATGCAGGGCGGAATGGATCAGGGCAAGCGTGGAGGAGTCGGAGAAGGCAGGAGACGGGCCGCGGCGAGGGGAGGAGCGCCGTGGTGGGGATGGGGTCCGCGTGCCTGAGAGTCCCCTCAGGCTGCCATCCGAGGTATCTGCAGTGCGCTCAGAGCTGCTTAGCTGGACACCGCTCTCCGTGTCAGACAACACAGCCTGGGGGACAAGGACGGGGGTAGAAGGAGGCAAGGAGCCTTGGGGTGAGCTGGCAAAGATGCCCAGGCACTGCAGCACAGAGTAAGCTCCCTTCCTACCCGAAGCTTCCTGATCCTACCTTCTGCGCTGGCTCACAGCCCTCAGTTTCCCCGCTGAGGCCTCCCATTTATTGTAAGGAAATTCGGAATTTCTCACAGGTGGGCCTGGAGGGCCTGTGACTCTCCCTGGGCAACAGCAGCCTGGGGTCCTGGCCTCCCACCCACCGCAGTCCACCCAAGGCCCTCAGGGGGCGTGGCGAGCAGCCCAGGACTGCCTGGCTGAGCTCTCCCACCTGTGCCAGGTCCCTCAGGGTCTGCTGTAGCCCCTCGCCCTCATCCGACTCCAGGGCAGCCTGCTCCTGTAGCCGCAGGGATTCCTTGAGTGAGGTTAGGAAGAAAACGAAGGTGTGGTCAGAGGTCTGTCCTAGTCAGAAACTCTCCTTCCTCACAGGCCAGATGGCCCCCAAAGCCATGCCCCTAGGCCAGCCACATGGCAGACCCCACTGTGCTCACTGAACAGACCAGGCCAAGCCTCACATAGAAGGGCGAGAAATCCAGGCGGTACCCTGAGGAGGGCCCCTCTGGGAGGGAGGCAGCCAAGTTCCCAGAGGAAGAGCCCCAGACTGGGAAAGAACAGGTAGAAGTTCAAATCCCCACTCTCCGACTCACTGGCTCTGAGACCTGGACAAGCTGTCCCCTCTTAGGCCTGGTTTCCTCATCTGTGTAATGGGGATCGTGGTGGGAGGGTGAGACAGGACAAAGGAGGGGTGTGTGCTTCTCACTGAGGGGGGCACACACACAAGCGGGGAGGGTCTGAGCACAAGGCTCAGGGTGGCCCAAGCAGCCTGGCCCCAAACCTGTGTTCTGGATCTGATGGACCTGGTGGGTCCCCCATCCCACCCTGCCACATTTGGGGGCAACTGCATCTCACCAGGGCCTTAAGCTTCTCAGTGACAGCCTTGTTGACTCGATCCTTCTCCAAGTTTTGGTTCTGAAGACGCTCCACTGCCAGGGCCAGCTCTGTCACTCTGGAGTTGGGGAGCAACAGAGGTGAATTGGGGACTCCCCCAACCTTCTTAAATCTCCCAACTTCTGTGTCCTCCATGCTTCCCCAGACCTGAGGCAGGGGCCCTGAGATCCGCCTCCCTAGTTGTGTGACCTTAGGCAGATCACTTCTCCTTTCGAGATCTCAGACTTCTTATGGTACTGATCTTACCTCGTGGGAAAGCACTCTGGAACTTGTCTAGGTAGCAGGAGTGAGGGGCACAAGTCCTGTCACCCAGAAGTTGAACTGTGCATGAGGTACCCTGAGCAAGTGCCTTTGGAACCTCAAATGGGGTACCTGGGAAGACTGGCAGAGCTCACACCAGGAGAAGGGCCTGTCCCCAAACTGACACTCCCTACTTCTTGGGCCTGCAAGTGTACCCTCTACAGAAAGGTCCACCAGGCACCCACTTGGCACTGAGGTCGGCCTTGTCCAGGTCACTCTGCACCTGCTGCTGGGCCAGATCCTTCTCACGGAGCACCTTGTCCCGCAGCTGCTCCTCCAGCAGCGCCTGCTTCTCCAGGGCTGCCTCAACCCGGCTCTCTGCCAGCTGTAGCCCAGCACTCAGACCCAAGCTCGCCTCCTGGACAGCCCGTGATGTTCGAGCCAGCTCCCCTCCCATTTGCAATAGGTCCCTGGGAGACAGAGTAGAGGATAAGGATGGAAAGAGATGGTGGTGGCTCAAAAGTGCAAATTAAAACTACACAGGGCCAGGCACAGTGACTCACACCTGTGATCCAGCTATTCAGGAGGCTGAAGCCCCAGGATCACTTGAGCCCAGGAGTTTAAGGCTACAGTGAGCTATGAACATGCCACTGTATTCTAGCATGGGCAGAAGATTAAGACCCTATCTCTAAAAAACAATACCTAAAAGTACTACACTGGGCTTGGCATGGCGGTGCACATCTATAGTCCCAATACTCAAGAAGCAGAAGGCTCTCTTGAGGCCAGGAGTTTGAGGCCAGCATGGATAACATAGCAAGACCCCATCGCATAAATGAAAACAAAAAACTACACTGGAATGTCACTATCAAATTAGGGGGGGAAGTCACGTAATGCACAACATGGATAGAGCTATGGGGTTAAGATGTCCTCCTCTGCCTGGCAGGTGGAAGGTGAGTGAGCATATGTTCAATGGAGGGCAATTAGGAAAAGCCTTTGCCCCACCAGCTCCACCCCTAGGAGTATATCCCACAGATACACCTCGCACAAGGGAAACGACCTGTGGACAGAGGACTTGCTGCAGCATTGCTCGTGTTAAAAATACTGATGACAAGGGGGGTGCCTGTGGCTCAGTGAGTAGGGTGCCAGCCCCATATACCGAGGGTGGTGGGTTCAAACCCAGCCCTGGCCAAACTGCAACAAAAAAATGGCCGGGCGTTGTGGCGGGCACCTGTAGTCCCAGCTACTTGGGAGGCTGAGGCAAAAGAATCGCCTGAGCCCAGGAGCTGGAGGTTGCTGTGAACTGTACTCTCAGGCACTCTACCGAGGGCGACAAAGTGAGACTCTGTCTCTAAAAAAAAGAAAAAAAATACTGATGACCACTGAAAGGGGATGGCTACTAATTATGGTACATTCATTGAATAGAATATTCTGTAGCCAAGAAAAACCAATGGAGACGTTCTTCCTATCCTGATAGAGAGCCACCTCCCAGTTAAGCGAAGAAAGCATCTTGAAGAACTGCAAAGATTAAATTCTATTAAGATTGGAGGCCGAGGTGGGTGGATTGCCTGGCTCACAAGTTTGAGACCAGCCTAGCCAGAGTGAGACCTTATCTTTAAAAACAGCCAGCTACTTGGGAGGCTGAGACAAGAGATCACTTAAGCCCAAGAATTAAAAAAAAGTAAAATTCTATTAAGATTACATACATAAAAAAAGTATACACGTGATCTGTTTTATTCGTTTGCATAAAACAAGCCTGCTTAGGCATAGTGGCTCACACCTGTGACCCTAACCCTTTGGGAGGCCAAAGCAGAGGAACTGCTTGAGGTCAGGAGTTCAAGACCAGCCTGAGCATTAAAAAAAAAAATTTTGTTTTTTTTGAGACAGAGTCTCGTTTTATCACTCTTGGTAGAGTGCTGTGGTGTCATAGCTCACAGCAACCTTAAACTCTTGGGTTCAAGTGATTCTCTTGCCTTAGCCTCCCAAGCAGCTGGGACTTTAGGTGCCCACCACAATGCCCAGCTATTTTTTAGAGACTGGGTCTCGCTCTGGCTCAGGCTGGTCTTGAACTCCTGGGCTCAAGCAATCCACCTACCTTGGCCTCCCAAAGTACTAGGATTACAGGCATGAGGCACCGCCCCCAGCCTTCTACTAATTTTTTTTTAAAGGTTTGGTGGTGCACTAAGGCATTCCCTCTGTCCCACCTTCTTATCACTGACCACTCACTTCCTCAGCCTAGAATTTTGGGGATCTATGTGTCTTTTCATTACTAGAGGTTACAAAGTCCTTGGGAGAAGCTGGATAATCCAGTAGACTCAAAGTAGGAGCTTCAAATCCAGATTCAGCCATTTATGTACTACTGTGTGATCTTAGGAAGGTCACTCGACCTCTCTGAGCCTCAGTGTCCTCATCTGTAAAATGAGGACAGGGACAACTAAGAATATTAGTTGAAGAATAAATATCTAGTAAATGTTGACTGCCCCAACTATAACAGTTGTACAAGTCACCTCTCCTCTACAGGGCCCGGCACACAGCGGATGTGTTAAGTTGCACTGATTTAGTTCATCTGAGTTGTGTAGAGTTTGATATCAAGAGTGGGGTTGGTTCCCAGTTGCTGCCGAGTCTCCCCAAGTGGCCCCCTTCCCCGGCCAGGCCTCACCTCTCAGTGGACATCTTCACCTCGCTGAGCAGACGGCGGACTCCCACCACCTGCCTCCAGAGGAGGAGCAGGCGGCCATGCTCATTGCTGCAGTAGGCGTTGAAGGACTGGAGGGGACATGCCGAGTGGAAGGCTGGGGTGAGGGCTGGTCTGTCCCTCAACCCAGCTTCCCCACCTCATCCGTCCCGAGAGGCATGCTGCCCAGGGAGTGTGTCTTCCTGGGGGCCGACACTGGGCCTGTGCAGAGCTGTGTCACAACAGCCACATTCAAACTATCAAGCCCAAACAGCTCCCTCTTGCACAGGGAACTGGGATTCAAAGCTTCTGTTGGCTGCAAGAGGTGGCACGGAAGGGCAGAGAGTCCAGGGGACCTGGGTCTACATCCCAACTGCCAGATGCATGACCATGGGCAGGTTTCTTTTTTCTTTTTTTGTAGAGACAGAGTCTCACTGCACCGCCCTCGGGTAGAGTGCCGTGGCGTCACACGGCTCACAGCAACCTCTAACTCCTGGGCCTACGCGATTCTCCTGCCTCAGCCTCACGAGTAGCTGGGACTACAGGTGCCCACCACAACGCCCGGCTATTTTCTTTGTTGCAGTTTGGCCGGGGCTGGGTTTGAACCCGCCACCCTCGGCATATGGGGCCGGCGCCTTACTCACTGAGCCACAGGCGCCGCCCCATGGGCAGGTTTCTTAACCTCTCTTTAAGATGAGGAGAATGATGGATGGCACCTATCTCATGAGGTTATTATGAGGAATAAAAGAAAATGCACACTGGGTGCTAATAAAGACCAGCGATTATGATGATGACCCTTCACCTCTGCTGACCTGCTCACCTAGCCAGCGCTCCCTCTCCAGACTTCCGAGTCCACCCCCCTCTGCCCGGGCCCTTCTTGGCATCCCTGTGCCCACCTCCTCCTCTCGCCTCCATGCTGCCTCCCGCTGTTCCAGTTCCTTGCGGCTGCGTGTCCAGTCACTGGTCACCTTTCGTATGTCTTCGCTCAGAGCCTGGTTGGCCGAGCCTGCCTGGTCCAGCTGCTCTCGGAGCATAGCATTCACCTGGGCCAGGCTGGCACTCCTGGGCAGGACACAGGGAAACAGTGGGCATTTGTTGAGGGAGGGCTGCCCTGCCAACCCTGTGTGCACCTGCTGCACCCTCACCTCTGTTGTTCCTCCTCCAGGCGAAGGAGGGCGCTCTCCAGGTCTTGGCTGTGCTCTGTGTCCTGGATGGGGGGGGCAAGGGGAGAACATCAGGCTGGTCATAAGGAGAGGAGGGGAGGGCCTGGCCCTGCTCACCCCGGCACCCACCCTCAGTCGCTGCTGTTCCAGCTCTGTGGATCTCTTCAGCACCTGCTGCTCCAGCTCTGAGCACCTCTTCCCGTATTGGAGAATCTGAGGATAGGCAGAAAGCGGGAGGGTTTGCCCCAGGGGGTAGGGGCAGGGCAAAGTGAGCACAAGAGAGGGCAGGAGCACAGTGGGTAGCCCTGACCTTGGCCTGCAGCCGCTGAACTAGCTGGGCCTGCCGCTGCTGGCCCTCCTGGTAGGCATGCAGCTTGCGCCGGTAGGAGGCCTGCTCCTCCTGCAGCTGCCTCCGCAGCTCCACGCTCTGCCGTACCAGCCCCCTGGGCTCCTGCTTCTCCAGCTCCCCAGACTCCAGCCGCACAGCCTGCTCCAGCTGCAGGAAGGGCCCTGGATGAGAGTCCTGGGCCTCCTGGGAAGGCAGGCACAGGCCTCTCCAGGGGGCACCAGGCTGGGCCTAGACCCATGATGCCTTGCAGCCTGCTAGTTCAGCACCCAGGGAACAGGCACATGTGGCAAGCCCAGGACGCAGTGCATGTGTACACGATGTGCTGATGCAGCCGTGCATGGACACACAGACCAGGCGTGCATGGACACACAGATGGGACATGCATGGACACATGCAGGTGGGCTCACAAACTGCATGCAAAACACAAAGATGCACCTCAGTGCATGAATGCCTCTCCTCCAGAACACCAAGCCCTACCAGTTTTGATTATTACATTCAAGCCCACCCCTGCCCCAGCCCCCACTGCAAGGCAACACGAGCTCAGGAAAGCCTGGATTTTTCTTCCCCATTGTAACTTAGTACCTAGAACAGTGGTCGCAGTGTAGCTTGGCTCATGCTCAGTAAATATTTGTTGAGATCCTGAATTAATGGCATGAGCACATGGGGATACATTCAAAGCAGAGACATCATTACACATACACATATATGCATGTCCGAGCTGGGAGACATGCACACACATGATGCACACAGGCAGTTTCTAACCCTCCCAGGGTGACAAAGACAACCCCTCCCCACTGACAGCACTAAGGTCTATAACGGGTGCACATAAATGCCACCTTGGACAGTGCCTGTTGACTCCCTCTCTGTCCCTAGCACCCCAGTACTTTTCTGGAAGCCTCTGCCATGCCACCTTCTTACACATTCAAGCAGCTGGCAGCCCCTTTGTCCTCAGTCCCCCTTGGGCACAGGCAGGATGCCTGCCCGGTTTTGGCTGCCCCACTAGCCACGAAGCCCCCTCAACCCCCTTAAGGAAACTACTGGTGCCAGGTGGCCCCTCAGCCTCCTCCAGCTGTTGATGAGAAGGGAAGTGAGGGAACAGAGCAGTGAGAGAGCACAGAGTGGACTGGGGGACACCCATCAGGGACACCAGCCCCATACTTACTGTCTACCTCCTCACCCACTGGCTTGCTACAGCGCAGGCAGGGCTTTCAGACACCCCTCATCCCCCCATGCAGGGCCACACCAGCCACAAGGGCATCTTCACCCACTCTGATACCAGGTCCAAGCTAGGTTAGTGGCAAGGACAGTGCCCTCTAGGCCTGCACCCACCCAGTAAGCCCAGGAGATGCTCTATGAGCCTCCAACAAAGCCAAGGACAATTGTATCTCCACACATCCCATTCCAGGGACACATGCCCTCAAGGGTGCCATGAGTAGGGAGCTGGCTATGGCTGCTTGGCGACCCCTCCTTGAGTCTAAGGTTGTGGAAGGAGGTGGAAATAGGGGTTTCTGCCTGGATGGTGGCTGCAGGCCCACCAAGTGTCTGCATAACACCCACCTAAGCCCAGGTGTGCTGGCAGCCCCGAGATATATGTGGTGCACCCGTGCAGGTGTGCCTCACCAGGTGTGAGTGGAATGTGCTGTCACACCTCCATATGGGACCTCAGGTGTGCACATGCATGGTGCTGGGTACATGCTGACAGGTGGGTGTACCTGGGCCTCCACGTGGGTGGAGGGGCACCTGTGGCCGCAGGTCTGTGCCGTGGTGCGGCACGGGGCCCATCTGTGTATATCAGGGCATGAGTGTTTGTACAGCTGTATGCCGGGGAGACACAAGCATGATTGGAAGTGCGTAGGTCTGGGGTGTGCCCGGGCTCCATGTGCCTCTGATGTGTGTCAGTGACTGTATGCTTTAGGCATCTGTGCAGTCCTCTGTAGGCTGACGGGGGCTGCGTGGAGCCCTGTGCTTTTTCTGTCAGTGTTCCCCAGGAGCTGTGCGACAGTGTGTGGTGTTGTCTGCACACAGATCATCTGGGTGACTGTTCTGTGCTTTATGGGACTGTGTGGGATCCAGCTGTTGGGTACAGGTCATGCTGTGAATCTGAGTGTATCCCTATGGTGTGTTTTGTGCATCTGGGTGGCCCCCCTGTGAGGTCTGGGTGGTCCGTGTTGTGTATACGTTGCACATTTGTGTGATCAGGTGATGTTTGCCTCTATGATCCACAGGGGTGCGACAGTCACCAGGGGCTTCACCCCCTTCATCAATGCTCAGAGCTGGGCCCTCCCCGCCACACCTCATCCCTCTCCACAAACTCCCTCCCCAAAAAAACAGCCTTTCAATTTTACTTGCAATTCAAAAGGGAAGGAGGCTGACACTAAGCCAGGGATGAAAGTTTACTGTCTCCCCTGGCAACCACCAGCTGTTCAATTCACTCTGTCCAGGTTGCCATGGACACTGGGGGAGCCCAGGGGGTCTGTCCTCTGGAGCCAAGGGGTTCTGGCCACTCCCTTCTTCCCCTTCCTAGCTGTGCCTATACCTGCTCCTCAGGGACAGGAAGAAAGGGGGTCTCCAGAGAAACCCTGGGATCCTCTCTTTCTCCTGGGAGGTGGGCTCTGGGAGACTCTGCCTTAGTTTCCTCAACAGGACACAGATTTTCACCTTCCCTACAGTCCCTGCTCCAAGGGTGCTGTGGGGTTTGAAGGATGAGAATAACTTCGCGGGCTGCCCCCAACCCAGCTCACTATGCCTGCTATGGCCATGGGGCAGTTCTTCCCACTTGCATCCAGAGGGACAAGGGGCAGCAGGAAGAGATAGTGTCACACAACTGCAGAGCCCTGCACCAGGGGTCTCATCCCACCTCCACCACTGACCTTGGGCCCATCATGCTCCCTCTCGAGGCTCAGTTTCCCCATCTATAATAAGGTGATTTCCAGACTCTGAAGTTCTCTGGGCACCCACCCTCCAGGCCGGGACCATTATGATGCCATGTAACATCAGAGAAGAAAATGGAGGCTCAGAGAGGGTAAGCACCCTACTGGGGGTCACATAGCCAGTTAAGGCCAGAACCCAGGTATCCTGACTCCCAGCCCAGGGCTCTGTGCTCAGGTCTTATTTCCTGTGTATGGGAAGAGAAGGCCTTCCAGGTCATTCTCATTCAATCCCTGCCTCCAGGTGGGACCTCACTCAAACCCTGTGGGACAAAGCATACCTGAAACCCCAGGCTCCTCTGCACAGGGGCTTTCTAGACTAACCCAGGCCCCCTGTGCTGTAGCCCCAGCCCCAACAGCTGTGTCCCAGCAGAAAAAAGACCTCACCTTCTACCTCCTCTTTCCTTTCCCTACCAACCAGGGGGGATAAGGGACAGGGCTAGCCACACTGTCAGTCAGAAGGTAGCATTTAAGAGGCAGCCCACAGGAGGCCTGGCACTGCACCAGGGGCCAAAAGAGAGGCCTAAACCAGGAGGGGGCTGGCTCAGGGCCCTGTCACCACCAACATGGCAGGACTTGGGTCAGCCTGCCCTACTCACCCCCTGCAGACCCTGGGAAAACTAGCTCCGCACTGTGCTGAATGCTAGGGGCCACCGCAGGCCCCTACCCTGTTCCTCAGCAAGTCCCAACAAGTCGGGCTTGTCCAGGCCAGCGAACACCAAGGCGTGGGTACAGCCCACAGTTGGGCGCAGAAATGCACACTCCCTTCCCAACACAAGTGAGCAGACTTCGGCCTGGACAGGATGAGCTCAGGCTAACCCTGGCTCTGATACTACCGCCCTCGGCCAGCTCCTGCCCCTCAGAGCCTTCCAGCTATCCAGGGTCCAGTTGCCCCCTGAAGGTCCTAGCCCAGCATCTCTTCTCACACAGAGGAACCAAACCAGCAACACAGAGCACAGGCTGGCAGACAGGGTGCCTGGTTCTGGCTGTGTGACTGACTCCCCAGAAGGGCGCTTCCCCTCCCTGAACCTCGTTTTCTCCTTTACCAAATGCGCACCCAGCACATGCCTGGCACACCGTAGGCATTCAATCAAACGGTAGCTATGACTGTTAAGAACACCTCCACGCCTCCCATCTGAACACACACACACTCTGTCCCTCAGGCAGCTCTTACCAACTTCAGCCACCAACAGCTCCCCAGGCACACCACCCGTGAGCCTGAGGGCCCAGAGCACAGTGCATCAGGAGCATTCTCCACCCTACCCGGAGCCTGGCGCACCCCAACCTCCCACCCCAGGCACCAGGGACCCCCATTAGCCTGTAGCCCAGGTCTGGGCAACGTGAATCCTTTCTGGACACGGAGATGGGCCTGGTTTCTCCTTCCTCCCCTCCCTGGGCCTCACCCCAGTGGGGAGTGGCTCCAGGTCCTGTGGCTGCCCCAGACAGCCCACAAAGCACTACAGTGCCCACCCCAGCTTGCCCTGGCATCCAGCCACTGCCTCCACCCCAGGACAGCAGGGAGAAGCGCAGAAACTCAGGGGCAGGAAGGGCTTCCAGGAGTCTTGTTCTCTGGCTCCATACCCCTAACACCCCTGGTGCAAGGGACTTTATTCTCTTATCTCGATTCCTCTCAACTCCACATCTTATTACCATCCAGACTCCAGAGAACAGCCTCCAAGCATGGGGTGCTTTGCTCAGGGCCACTCAAGTTGGCAGAGCCACAATCTGAGCCCAGATCTGCCTGACTCCAGGGCCTGCCTTCGTCCTGTGCACGGGGCTGGTCGTGACCTTCCAGCTACTGCCCTGTACCCTGCCCCAGCCCCGGACAGCACCCACCCTCTCGCTGACCGCGTTGTACTTAATGGCGAGCTCATCGCGCTCAGCGCGGCTCTGGGCCAGCAGGTCCTCCACGCGGGACAGCTCCTGCTGCAGCAGCTGGTTCTCCTCCTGCAGTGACAGCAGCGATGCCATCTCCGTGGCCGGCAGTGAGGCTGGCAAGGGTCAGTGGACATATGGTTGGCTTCTTCCTGGGCCTACTAGGACAGCCTCCCCCATAGGTACCCCACTCATCACTCAGGGCAAGGTCAACCAAGCCCCTGGGGGGAGTCTGGGTGGGAGCAGTTGCTGCACCAAGCCTGCTAGCAGAGCCAAGGAACAGGAAAGCAGGCAAAGAGGGGCCCTAGAGTTGGGCATAAAGTGGGCGCAACTGCAGCTAAAGTGTGGCCCCAGTAGACTCAGCCTAGGAATCTAAGCCCTGAGCACTGGCTCCTTTCTTCTTCAATTACTATTCTACTTTGGGCATCAGTTTTATTCATCTGTAGAATGGGTGTAATAATAACAACACCTTGCCAGAAAAGCAGGAAAGCCTCAGTCAAAGTCAGGGCTCAAGAAAGTGTAGGTGCGGGCGGCGCCTGTGGCTCAACGGAGTACGGCGCAGGCCCCATATGCTGGAGGTGGTGGGTTCAAACACAGCCCCAGGCAAAAACTGCAAAAAAAAAAAAAAAAAAAGAAAGAAAGAAAAAAGAAAAACTGAGGCCAGAGGATCGCTTGAGCCCAAATTGGAGGTTGCTGTGAGCTATGATGCCATAGCACTCTACCCAGGGTGACAGCTTGAGACTCTGTCTCAAAACAAAAAAAATTGGAAAAAAAAAAAAAAGAAAGTGTAGGTGAGGCTCTGAGGAGGAGGAGGGAAAGAGTAGAGGGAGAGGAGAGCTGTCATCCTCTGTGGACGCCCTTCCACCCGAGGGAGAACTGGACACACATCACGGGCCTTAGCCAGCACTATCCCACTGAGCTCTTTCAGTCTGGGTGAGGGCTCCCTAAGTCTCTCCGTGTCTGGGGCTCCACGGCCCCAATGCTGCAGCAGTGGAAGAGGGACCATGGCTAGAGCACCAGACACCATCAAATGGAGCGGCCAACATACCAGCTTCAACTGCAAGTGCCCTTCCCAGACCCTCAAACCACAAGACAAGGCTGCATGTGCCGCCCACCAAGAGGAGCAGGTCCCCCTGCCATTCTGCTTGGGTGGGGAATGAACGACACCACCTCCTCAGACTTGGGCAAAACCCTGGCCTAAGTCCAGCCAGCTCCCACCTTCTGTAGGAGGGAATACAGTATTTCAACTTCAAGTCTTTGCAGCAGGCTGCAGGCAGCCAGGGAGGGGATGCTCAGCCCTTCCCTTCCAGCTGCAGCACATGGGGCATAAGTCTGGGCAAATTACAGCTCTGAGCCTCCTTGTCCTCATCTGTAAAATGGATCCCTCTGTCATAGGGCTATGCCTGCCTTGTGATGAGTATTCAAAAGATGAAAACTATGATCGTCATCATCATCGCGCCTACTGAAGAGGGGACCTGAGGAGAGGTGAAATGCAGGCAGTGTCTGTGGAGGGCGAGTGGACAGGGAGAGGTACCTGGGCTCTCGGGCTGGGAGAGATTACAGGTGACAATCTCCCTGATGCGGGCAGGCAGGCCAGAGAGCTCGGAGTCCCGGGCTAGCTCCCGCACACCCAGTCCCAGGAGGTTGCTCTCCAGTGTCTGTGGGGAAAAAGAGAGGATCTTCAGGAGACCTGGGACCCTGGGCTCCCTGGCCTCAGGGGATGAGGAATAAAGTCCTGTTGCCCAAGATAAGGGAGCTTAGAAGACCCTCAGGAAACCCCCAAGATGGAGCAAAGCCTAGGAGTCAGAAAAGAAAAAGCCTCCAGGGAGACTCTGGTGTCCCCTGTCCCTGGAAGGAGGTCCCTGAGAGCCAGAGAAGAGAACCAAACCTTACGCCAACTCACAAACCCCATCCGGGCAGCACAGAGTGGTGGGGGCTCCAACCCAGCACCCACTCTAGATTGGTGAGGATCCTGCTGCGCCTGAGGGGACCCTCATCCCCATACAAGGCACTGGGATAAGGGAGCCACACCAGTTGTACCCTGCATGTACCCTTGCTGGGAGCTGCAAGCTGGGGCCCCTGTGTAACCCCTGCACCACCACACCTCTTCCTTCCTTGGCCCCCCAAGATCCACCCACCTTGCACTACCCCTGCTGAGCTCCCCCATCCTGTACCTACCTGGACAATTGTCTCCAGTGCTAGCTGGGGCTCCTGTGACCCCGCCAGCCCCAAGCTCATGGGGGGGAGGCTGTGGGCAGCTCTCCACCCCCCTTCTCCAGGGCCCCAGACCAGGGCCCCAAACCAGCTCAGTCAGCGTGCCCCAAGGCCAGACCGCTGTGCTGAGCCCCAGGCAGATTAAGCTTAAATCCGGCGGTGCCCCCATGTGACCACATGGTGGGAGGAGCTGAGCTGGGAGGATAGGGAGGCAGAGGAGAGAAGAGGGAGGAGGAAGCTGAAGAAGAAGATGGGGGAGAGGAAAGGAAGGGGGGAGAGAAAAGGGAAAGGATGGAGAGGGAAGAAGGATGGAGAGCGTCTGGAGGAGAGGACTCCACACCCTCTCCCCTCCCCAGGCTGCGGAGTCCTAGAGCCCTCCAAACCCAGGGGGTGGGGTCAGCAGCCAGGAGGCGGGAAAGGCCAGAGTCCCAAGTCTGCTGGACCATCTTTGCTGACCCAGAACAAGCCTGTCACATGGTTTGCTAAGAATGTGAGCGTTACGGGGTGGGGGGAGGTGGGGGTACGTTTTCCCACAACAGGTGCAGCACAAAGAATGTAGGCTGCGGGATCAGGATCACCCAGGCCAGGCCAGGCAGTAAAGCCCCCTCCACCCCTGGCCTGGCCCCCACTGCCGGGGTGCCTCCATGGATCTCAGTGTCCTCACACATAAGATGTGGATAATATTGGCACTCACCTTGTGGAGTTGTTTGGAAAAAAAAGAAAAATACTGTGTGTGCATAAATAATACACGACACAGCGCTGGGTTCATATAGTCAACATTCGATAAATACTAATTTCTTTCTTTTTTCTTGGAGATGGGGTTTTACTCTGTCACCCAGGCCAGAGTAAAGTAGAGCAATTAGAGCTCACTACAGCCTCCACCTCCTGGGTTCAAGCAACCCTCCTGCTTCAGCCTCCCAAGTAGACTACAGATACACACCACCAAGCCCAGCTAATTTTTCTAATTTTTGTGGAGATGGGGGTCTTGCTTCTTTTTTTTGGATTTTGGCCAGGGCTAGGTTTGAACCTGCCACCTCTGGCATATGGGACCGGGGCCCTACTCCTTGAGCCACAGGCACCGCCCTGAGGGTCTTGCTTCTTGTTCAGGCTGGTCTGGAATTCCTGGCTCAAACAATCCTCCTGCTTTAGCCTCCCATGTTGCTGGGATTACAAGGATTATAGGCATGGGCCACTATTTCTGGGCAATAAGACTAATTTCATTCATCTGAAAATCTCAAATGAAGAGGCCCTGTACTGGCTCAGCACCTGTAGCTCAGCAGCTAGGGTACCAGCCACATACACCATACACCGGAGCTGGCGGGTTCGAACCCAGCCCAGGCCTGCCAAACAACAATGACAACTACAATCAAAAAATAGCCAGGTATTGTGGCAGGTGCCTGTAGTCCCAGCTACTTGACAGGCTGAGGCAAGAGAATCGCTTAAGCCCAAGAGTTTGAGGTTGCTGTGAGCTGTGACTCCACAGCATACTACCAGGGCGACAGCTTGAAACTCTGTCTCACACACAACACACACACACACAAAGATAAAACCTGCCAAGTTGCTACGGCACAAGATTTAGGCAAAAGTAAACCACTGGGGGCTCGGCACCCATAGCTCAGTGAGTAGGGCACCAGCCACATACACTGAGGGTGGCGGCTTTGAACCTGGCCCAGGCCAGCTAAACAACAATGACAACTCCAACAAAAAATAGCCGGGCATTGTGGCAGGCATCTGTAGCCCCAGTTACTTGGGAGGTTGAGGCAAGAGAATTGCTTGAGCCCAAGAGTTGCAGGTTGCTGTGAGCTGTGACGCCACAGCACTCTACCAAGGGCGACATAGTGAGACCCTGTCTCAAAAAAAAAAAAAAGTAAACCGCTGGGGGACAGAGAACTGCCACTACAAACCCAAGGGACCCCCTACCCTGTCTCCTGAGACAGTCTCCACAAAATCCCTGCAGGCTACACACCCATAACCTGAGCAGGGGGGAGGCCGCAAATACCCCATGGCCAGGATGTCCATCCCCTGCATGCCCCACACAGAAGAGTAGAAGCTCAGATGTACTTGGTGGACTGGACCAAATTATTCTGTGCCTTCCACCAACCAGTGCCCTGAGGACAGGTGTGGAGAGGGAGCAGGAAGCCAACCCCTGGGTTGACACCTACCCCTTGGTGCCACCCCCAAAGTTCTCCCCTGGAAGTCCTTCTGGGCTCTGTGGATCCAAAGAAGTCATATCTAAACCCTGTGTGGATGTGCACTGCTCCAACATCTGCAGATTGCACCCAATTCTCCAAAAACTGAGTGAATTCCTCAGAGGATCAGGATGTTACAGCTTCAGCATCTGACTGCTGGACTCCAGCCTTGGTTCGCCAGTCCCTTGCCAGTTGTGTGACCTTGCACCAGTGACTTCACCTCTCTGAGCCACCTCTCAGTTTCCCTATCTGTAAAATGGGATAATAATGGTGCCTATTTCTATCATGAAGATTAAATAAGATGCTCTATGCTTAGCTGTATGCCTGGATATGGTATAGTAGAAACTGTTGTGTCTTGAACAATAAGCATATCCAATTTCTCTTATGAATATGCCTAAAAGCCCAGATCCCTGGTGTATAGAATTAAGACAAAAAGAATGTGTGCCACTTCAGATATGGCCCTTAAAAATCTCCCATGAGGAATTATTTCTCTCCCTCCCTGTCTACCAGCTGGAAGAAAATAACTCCAAGGTACTAAAGGGATTCCAGAACCACAAGATAGAAGGGATCTGGGTCCCTGGGTCACTATACAGAAAGCCACTTGCCAAAAAAGCAACAGGAATTTTCATGAATGAGAAGTAAACTTCTATTGTGTTAAGCATCTGAGGATTCGGGTTTCACTATCACATCAGTTAGCACTACCTTAATTACCATATGCAGATACATGTTGGCTATTATTACTGTTATCATTACTATTTACTAGTATTATTGGCTCAAAAGAGTCACTTTCTGAGGGAGATGACCCTCAGCTACAGTGGTCCTTGCCAGTAATCATTCATTGTTTTCTCCAATGTTGCCTGTCTCCTCCTAGGGCGAGAACTGTCAGCCTATTAACGACTCCCTCCAAACTACATGCTCCAAGGTCCAAAGCTCCATGAAGAGCTGTTGAATGAATGAATAAAATGCTAAGAGACAATAATAGAAGATTTTTTTTTTTTTTTTTTGTAGAGACAGAGTCTCACTGTACCGCCCTCGGGTAGAGTGCCGTGGTGTCACACGGTTCACAGCAACCTCTTAACTCTTGGGCTTACGCAATTCTCTTGCCTCAGCCTCCCGAGCAGCTGGGACTACAGGCGCCCGCCACAACGCCCGGCTATTTTTTGGTTGCAGTTTGGCGGGAGCTGGGTTTGAACCCGCCACCCTCGGCATATGGGGCCGGTGCCCTACTCGCTGAGCCACAGGCGCCGCCCAGAAGATTTTTTTTTTTTTTTTTTGAGACAGAGCCTCAAACTGTCACCCTGGGTAGAGTACCCTATCGTCACAGCTCACAGCAACCTCTAACTCCTGGGCTTAAGTGATTCTCTTGCCTCAGCCTCCCGAGTAGCTGGAACTACAGGAGCCTGCTTTAACGCTCAGCTATTTTTTTTTTTTTTTTAGTTGTAGTTGTCATTGTTGTTTGGCAGGTCCACGCTGGATTCAAACCCACCAGCTCTGGTGTATGTGGCTTAGCCACTTTAGCTACAGGCACCAAGCCAATAATGGAGGATATTAAATGAAAAAGAATAGAAAAAAAAAAGAAACAATTCCCCTTGGCTGGGGTAGCATTGGCTGGGGATGGTGTTAACTACAGACTAGGATCATGGAAGAACTCCCATGTGGGTGTATACAGTACCCGCTGCATCCCAGAAGTTCAGAGTAAGAACCAGGCAGTGTCAGGAGACTCCTGGGTGGGAGGGGGGCCTAATCTCCATTCTCAGAGCTTGAAACAAAGACTGGGGAGAGGACAGTTAAGTCAGGAAAATGTGTGGGAAAACCTCCAAAATCCAGGGGTTGACTCCTGAAGTCTTTCCTGAACCCCTATCTGGCCTTGGCAGCTGGTCTGCCCCTGCCACAGGATTTATTTATTATTAAGCACCTGCTTTGAGCTCAGCAAAGGAAAATAGTAAATCTCAGATGTAAAGAGACACCTGGTACTCTTGTGATCCCCTCTCCTAGTGTCCTCATGCCCCAGACAAGTCCCAGTTCCTGAGAAGGCTGGGGAACCTGGCCCCCAGGGAGGCAGTTATCTACCCAAAGACAGTCCTAAGACATGTGTTTATGTAAAAATCTCAAGGACACTCGTTCAAAATGACAACTCCAAAGACACTGACTGGCACAGTGGGCCTCCAGCTTCATTTTGAGAAACCTAAGGCCTGGTGGGCTTAAACCCCCACACAGGCTCCTGCTGTCTTGCCATCCTGGACAACCCAATTGACCACTCTGGGACTCCGTTGCCTCATCAGTAAAATGGAGATACTTTAGACTGGGCAGGACTGCAGTGAAGACAGAAGAGCACCTCGCACAGAAAGGCCTGGCACACTGTGGAGGCCGCAGGCAGGCATCTGCAGTTTGCTCTGACCCTTGGGACCAGCCTCCCACGGTATCTCCGCCGCGTGAAGCCAGAGGACCCTGTGTGGGACGTAGGGGCCAGTGGGTCCCTGCAGGCCGCTGAGCCCGGGCAGGCCCCGGCCTCCTGCCGCCCCCACAGCGCGCGAGAACCCGGGCAGGATGTGCGGCGGGAGCGGCAGGACGACCGCGAAACCCGCCAGGCGCGCTCTCCGGGCCGCCTGGCGGGCTGGGTAGCTGCGGGGCGCGGCACCCCCAGGGCCCAGGACAGCGGCTCCAGCCCGCCCCCTGGCGCGCGGCTTCCTCGGCCCGGAGCGCGTCCGCCCCGCCCCCGAGCGCACGCGCGCCGCCAGCTCTTACCTTTGCGCGCCGCCGCCGCC
Organism: Nycticebus coucang; assembly: GCF_027406575.1. NCBI lineage: Eukaryota > Metazoa > Chordata > Mammalia > Primates > Lorisidae > Nycticebus > Nycticebus coucang. Next base: position 12,090,074 of record NC_069801.1, on the reverse strand, counting down.
GCCGCTGCCGCCGGGGCCCGGGGGAGGGACAAGCCGGGGCGCTCTCGCCTCGGGAGTGGGGTGGAGCCTGTGCTGTGCGGGCCGTTGGCGCGGGCTGGGGGTGGGGCCTTGGCGGGGCCGGGCGGAGTCTGACCGCGCGGGCTCTTTTTTTTTTTTTTTTTGAGAGAGAATCTCTTGCCCCTAGTGGAGCCCCCTGGCGTCATAGTTCACAGCAGCCTCAAACTTCTGGGCTCAAGCGATCCTCTTGCCTCAGCCTCCCAAATAGCTGGAAGTACAGTCGCCTGCCATAACGCCCAGCTAATTTTTTTCATTTATTTACTTAACTTTTTTTTTTGAGACAGAGTCTCAAGCTGTCGCCCTGGGTAGAGTGCGGTGGCGTCACAGCTCACAGCAACCTCCAACTCTTGGGCTTAAGTGATTCTCTTGCCTCCACCTCCCAAGTAGCTGGGATTACAGGCGCCCACCACAACGCCTGACTGTTTTTTGGTTGTAGTTGTCATTGTTGTTTGGCGGACCCAGCCTGGATTCTAACCCGCCAGCTCTGGTGTATGTGGCAGGTGCTTTAACCACTTGAGCTACAGGCGCTGATCCGCCCATCTAATTTTTAGAGAAGGGGTCTCACTCTTGCTCAGGCTGGTCTTGAACTCCTGAGTTCAAGCAGTCCACCTGCCTCGGTCTCCTAGAGTGCGGGGATTACAGGCATGAACCACCAAGCCCAGCCATTTTTTTGAGCTCTTGTAAGGGTGACCCTGGGGTAAAGGCCTTGCACCCACGGATTACTGCCCTGTGGCCACCAAACAGAAGTACTTAGCTCCTTCTATAGAAATGGGAAATGGTAGACAAATCAGGTCGCTCAAGGGCTCACAGCTGCAAGGTGGCAGGACAGGATCCCAACTCAGCTCCACTGAAGTGTCTCACAGTGGTCTGGCCAGCCCTTAAAGGCCCTAAAACTCCTACCTAAACTCTGACCCATCTCCCAGTCAGACTGAAGTGGGGTGAGGGGGGGAAGTGACATTCCCTGCCAGCCCCGCCAGAAACCACAGTGGCCATACTGAGGCTTCAGTGATCTCACAAGGTGGAGCGACCTACCCTTGTTTTACTCACTGGGCAGCCCTGGATAAGGCAATCTGGCCTCAGTTCATTTGCAAAACAGTGGTGCTGAATTCACTGTCTTCCTGTCCCACAAGCTCCTGGCTTCCCCCTAATAGGATGGAGATAAAACCAGAGGGAACGGAGCCTTTGGGACTAAAGTTGGGGGTGTGCACAGTCTGCACAACCCATGCTTGTTTCCACATTAACAATGTGTCTATTCCATGGGCGGCACCTGTGGCTCAAGGAGTAGGGTGCCGGTCCCATATGCTGGAGGTGGCGGGTTCAAACCCAGCCCCGGCCAAAAAAAAAAAAAAAAAAAAACAATGTGTCTATTCCGGGTGGCGCCTGTGGCTCAGTGAGTAGGGCACTGGCCCCATATGCGGAGGGTGGCAGGTTCAAACTCAGCCCCAGCCAAACTGCAACAAAAAAAATAGCCAGGTGTTTTGGCGGGCGCCTGTAGTCACAGCAGCTCGGGAGGCTGAGGCAAGAGAATCGCATAAGCCCAAGAGTTAGATGTTGCTGTGAGCTGTGTGATGTCAGGGCACTCCACCTGAGGGCGGTACAGTGAGACTGTCTCTACAAAAAAAAAACAACAACAATGTGTCTATTCCATCTCCTTACTGCCCAAGCCCTTTTGTTCTTGAAGGCATCAATCAAATTATTCATTTTCAAAGGGAAAGCCAAGTTTGAATCTCTATGGCTAAGGAAGGCTGTACTTGGTTTGAAAAACCATGTTTACTTTTCTGATTTTACATTTGGAAAACGGTAAGTACCCAGAAAGAACAGTCAGCAGGCCCATGGCTGACGGTTTGCTTCTCCTTGTGGTAGGAGAGGATGGTGGGAGTTTTATCTTTATCAAAGGGGAATCTGGTTTTAACATCTGAGAAACTGCCAATGTGCCCTACAGACTCTGAAACCCCTGACGCGGGCCAGCACTGAGAGCTACGGGTCAGGAGAGGTTTGGATCAATCCCTGGGGTGTGGGGTTGGGGAGGCAAGGGTGGGAGAACAAGGGCACAGTTTCCCTGAGGTGTCCCTGGTTCAGATGCAACAAGACTGACTGGCTGGGTGGCGCCTGTGGCTCAAGGAGTAGGACGCCAGTCCCGTATGCTGGAGGTGGCGGGTTCATACCCAGCCCCAGCCAAAAAAAAAAGACCGACTGGCTGACCTCTGCCAGTAAGCACAGTTGGTCCCCAGGTCCTCCAACATGGTCAAGGTCTGGGTCACCCTTGAATCCCCAGACCTGCTGGGTTCTGGCTCCCCATCCCGCCTGAGGCCCTGGTGGGCTCATGGCCTCACCAATTCAGTTCTGATGCTGCCTGTCCTTGTGGAGCCAAGGGTCTGGGCTAAGGCCCCCATACTTGCTGCTCCCTCCAGGGGACCTGCCTATTGCCTGGGCCTGCCAGATTTCCCTTAGTTACCAGGACTTGCACCTCCCAGGCAGCCTGCATTGGCTGCAAACCACTCTGTGTGGGCTGCTTCTATATTTTCCCATTCTGTCCTGTCTTCTCTGAACAACTCTGTGAAGCAGGATCCAGGCTGCGGAGCAGGTTCTGGGATTATTTTAATTTCACCGAATGGGAAAATGAGGCTCTAAGAGGTGCAATCACTCACCCAAGGACATACAGCAAGTTCAATGGCTTCCAATCTCATGTGCTTTCCTCTACACCATGTTGCCTCACTTGAGATTTTTTTGGGAGGGACAGCAAACAAAGCTCCTCTCTCCTGGACCATCTCACCCCAGAGCACACAGGAACCTGCTGCTGGGAGGCACTGCCTCTAACTCCCCTCTAAGAAGAGTCTGGGTCCTGCTGTGTTAACTCCAGCTTAGCTCAGCCTGACCTGTGGTCATTTGAATCCCCAGTGCCACTGTTCACCTATCACTCTACCTTGTAACCAGGTGGTGTCCAGGCCAGTGACTCCAGGACCAGCCACTAGAAGGGAGTTATGCAAGATGCTCACCTGCTCACTGCAGAGGGTTCAAACTCTGTAGCTCAGGTAACAGAGAAACAAGTGACTGGAGTTACCTCCCCCAGGTTGCTAAAGCCAAGTGCCTGCTAAATTTGCCTCTTAGGCTAGGGTATGTGGACTCTGCCTACCATCAGCTAAACCACATTAACCAGGAGGCTTAGAGGACGGGCATTCTGGTTAACTGGTTTTTGTGGGTATTTGTAGGCTATCTTGCAGTCTTTCTATAATGCCTGACTTTAATAGCAAAAAAAAAGATCTAAATGTGCAGTAATAGAAGACTTGCATAATAAATTATATTTAGGCCGGGTGCAGTGGCTCACGCCTGTAATCCTAGCACTCTGGGAGGCGGAGGTGGGCAGATCCCCTAAGCTCACGACTTCAAGACCAGCCTGAGCTAGAGAGAAACCCCATCTCTAAAAATAGCCAGAGTTGTGGCAGCGCCTGTAGTCCCAGCTACTTGGGAGACTGAGGCAAGAGAATCGCTTGAACTCAAGAGTTTGAGGTTGCTGTGAGCTGTGATGCAATAGCACTCTATCAGAGGTGACAAAGTGAGACTCTGTCAAAAATATAAATAAATAAATAAATAAATAATGAGTTATTCATATAATGGGATACTACAACATGTTATAGAAGAACATTTAATGATTGGAGAAATTGTTAAAATTTTGTTAAGTGAGGGCGGCGCCTGTGGCTCAGTCAGTAAGGCGCCAGCCCCATATACTGAGGGTGGCGGGTTCAAACCCTGCCCCGGCTGAACTGCAACCAAAAAATAGCTGGGCGTCGTGGTGGGCACCTGTAGTCCCAGCTACTTGGGAGGCTGAGGCAAGAGAATCGCTTGAGCCCAGGAGTTGGAGGTTGCTGTGAGCTGTGACGGCATAGCACTCTACCGAGGGCCATAAAGTGAGACTCTGTCTCTACAAAAAAAAAAATTTTGTTAAGTGAAAGCTTTCAGAGGAGTAATACAGAATAAGCCCATCGTAGAAAAGAAAAATAATTTCTACATTGTTATACATAAATATAATAGAAAAAAGATGAGAAGATACAAAAATGTTAATCATGTTCTATCTTAGGGTGTTGGTATGACAAATGACCTTTTAAATGCAGATTTTGTTCTTTGAAAAGATGGTATATTTACGGGGTTCAAAATTCAAATAGTACAGGAAGTTACAAAGTAGAAGCATCTCTTAGTAGGGCGGTGCCTGTGGCCCAAAGGAGTAGGGCACTGGCCCCATATACTGGAGGTAGCCGGTTCAAACCCGGCCCCAGCCAAAACTGCAAAAAAAAAAAAACAAAAAAAACTGTCTCTTAGTTACCTGGTATCACCCTGCTGACAACCTGTGTGATGCTGTTTCCTATAAATCTTTCCTGGTATCACCCTGCTGGCAACCTGTGTGATGCTGTTTCCTATAAATCTTTCCAGAGATATTTTATGCACAAAAATGGATATGTTTTCCTGTCCCATTTTTATGTAAGAGTGTATTATGTATATACTTTGTTTTATACCTTGATGCTGCTGCCTGTGCATCTAGGTATAAAACAACCTTCCTAATGCCAGGGCCCTTTAATACAGTTCCTGTGGGTTGCAACCCACAGGTCGAGAACCGCTGGCTTAGAGGATCATTTCTTATTCCTTATCAATATATAAAGAGATTTGGTTTCCGTTTTTTTGTGTCACCCAGTCTAGAGTACAGTGGTCTCATACCTCACTACAACATCTAAATCCTAGGATCTTCCTGCCCCAGTCTCCCGAGTAACTAAGACTACAAGTACACGTTACCACACCCAGCTAACTTTATTTTTTGTAGAGACAGGGGTTTTGCTATGTTCCTCAGGCTGGTCTCAAACCCTGGCCTCAAGCAATCCTCCTGCCTTGTCCTCTCTAAGTGCTGCTCTGGGATTACAGCCAAGAGTTTTTTTTGTGTGTGTGTGTGTGTGTTTTTTTTTTTTTTTTTGCCGTTTTTGGCCGGGGCTGGGTTTGAACCCGCCACCTCCAGCAAGTGGGGCCAGTGCCCTACCCCTTTGAGCCACAGGCGCCACCCATAGCCAAGAGCTTTTTTATAATTCATTTTCCCCAGGGAGCAAGTATTTCATTGGATGTACTTAAATTTATATAATCTACCCCTTACCAATGGGCATGTAGCAGGTAGATATAATGGGTTGAATTGTGTCCCCCTCACCCCAAAAAATTGAAGTCCTAATCCCCAATACCTGTGAACAAGACCTTATTTGGAAATAGGGCCTTTGCAGATGGTATTGGATTTAGGGTAGGTCCTAAATAAGAAAAGGGGAGAAAACACACAGAGATGCAGGGAGGTGGCCACATGAGGGTGGGAGCAGAGATCAGAGTTATGCTGCCAGGAGCCAAGGAATGCTTGGGCCAATAGAAGCTGGAAGAGGCGAGGACTCGCTGGCCTAGATCCTTTGGAAAGAGCATGGCCCTACTGACATCTTGATGTCGGATTCTATAATAGCTTCCAGAACTGGGAGAGACCCCTGTGTGTGGTAATTTGTTTCAGAAGCCCTAGGAAACTAACAGGTAGATGGACTTCCCAGCTGGCCTTCACCTCTCCCTCCCTCCTGGTACCCACACCCTTTAGTGTGGGTAGGACCTGTATTGAGATCCATTCTGGGATTGAGACTATGGTTCCTATCTTTCGGCACTTGTGGGCTGGACCACTTTGATGAAGCAACTACTCAGTTGTAAACTATGCAGAATCCGTGTGGCAGGAAAATACAAGTGACTTGACCCATCAGCCATGATGAACAGAATTCTGCCGACCACCAAGAAACCAAGAGCCAGCTTGGAAGAAAAGCCTTTCCCCCTGAAGCCTTTTTTTTTTTTTTTTTTTTACCTTGAGACAGAGTCTCAACCTGTCGCCCTGAGTAGAGTGCTGTGAGGGCATAGCTCACAGTAACCTTAAACTCTTGGGCTTAAGCGATTCTCTTGCCTCAGCCTCCCAAGTTAGCTGGGACTAGACACCCGCCACAACATCCAGCTATTTTTTTTTTGTTGCAGTTCTTATTGTTGTTTTAGCTGAACTGGGTTCAGCCTGCCAGCCTCGGTGTATTTGGCTGGTGCCCTACCCACTGAGCTATGGGCACCATCCTCCCCATGGAGCCTTAAGATGACACTGTGGCCTGTTACCACCTCAATGGTAACCTGCTAGAGGCACCGAGACAGAGGACCCAGCTGAACTGTACCAGATTCCTGACCCACAGAAACTGAAATAATGTGTTGTTTCAAGCTGCTGAGTTTTGGAGTGTTACACGGAAATAGATAATACACAGGAGATATGAAGGATGCTGCCCATCTTTTGTTATGACAATATTACAGATGATTGTAATTTTTTTTTTTGAGACAGAGTCTCACTATGTCACCCTCAGTAGAGTGCTGTAGTGTCACAGCTCACAGCAACCTCAGACTCTTGAGCTTAAGCGATTCTCTTGCCTCAGCCTCCCAAATACCTGGGACTACAGGCGCCTGCCACAATGCCCAGCTATTTTTTTTTTTGGTTTTTGGCCAGGGCTGGGTTTGAACCCACCACCTCCGGCATATGGGACCGGCGCCCTACCCCTTGAGCCACAGGCACCAACCATGCCCAGCTATTTTTGTTGTTGTTGTTGCATTGTCATTGTTATTTAGCAGGCCCAGGCCAGGTTCGAACCCTCCTGCCTCAGTGTATGTGGCCGGTGCCCTAACCACTGAGCTATGGACACCGAGCCTGATTGTAATTATTTTTTTTCTGTCTTCATATCTGCATTATATCTGTCACCAGGAAGAATTCAAGCTGCAATGAGGAAAAATCGGTCTTTTCCCTACTCTAGTCCACTGTCCAGAGTACGTATCTTTCTCACTCCCAGCTCAGAGAAATCAACAGCTACTGAGCACCGACTGTGTGCCTGTGATGCATTTCAGTAGCTTCCCATCACCCCTTGGGCTGTCATTGATACTTGCCATGTTATGGCTTTCTTAATCCATGTGAAGCGAATAGGACCTTCCATGTATCAGGCAGGGCTTAGGAATTAAGCTGGCCCTGTGGGCAGCACTGTTTAAGTAGCCCACCTTGACTCAAAGCACGGATGCTGAAGCCGGTGGGTCTCAGTTCTGCCACTTAATGTGACTTTGGGCAAATTATAATACAAAATCTCACTGTGCTTCTCTCATTATTTTCACAATAGGGATGAGAACTGCAATAGTTGCGTGCCCCTAAAATGATGTTGAAACCTAACCCCCGTGTGAAGGTCGGACCTTTGAGAGCTGATTATGTCACAAGGGTGGAGCCCTCATGAATGAGAGTGGTGCCTTCACGAAAGAGGCCCCAGGGGGCTCTTTCGCCACTTCTACCACATGAGGATGCAGCCAGAAGACAGTCTTCTCAGACAACACATCTGCCAACACCTTGATCTTGGACTTCCCTGCCTCCAGAAATGTGAGTTATCAATTCTGTCAATAAGCTGCCCAGGCTATGCCGTTCTGCAGCCTGAATGGACTAAGCCAAGTACCTACCTCTTAGGGTTGCTATGAGTTTTACAGGTTAAGCACATAGAATAGTGCCTAGCAGAGAGCAAGCATTATGTAAGCAATAGCTAGTTATCATAGTAAAAGGGGTAGTAATGCCCAAACGGCATGTTTGTTTGTTTTTGAGACAGAGTCTCAAGCTATCACCCTGGGTAGAGTGCTGTGGCATCATAGCTCACATCAATTCAGACTAAAGTGATCCTCTTGCCTCAGTTTTTCCATTTTTTAGTAGAGACGGGGTCTCGGGTTTGCTCAGGCTGGTCTCAAACTCGGGAGCTCCAGCAATCCACTTGCCTGGGCCTCCCAGATTGCTAGGGTTACAGGTGAGAGCCATCGCGCCCAGTCCCAAAGGAGCATGTTAAGTGACTTCCCAAGGCCATTGAGTCTGTCCAGATTCTCTCTTTTCCACAGACTCGTACCTCCAATACCCTTTGCTCACTCATATTAGTTTCCTATTGCCGCTTAACAGTATTACTAATCATAGCAACTTAAAACAACACATTTATTATGTTTCTATGAGTCAGGAGTCCGGGCACAGCTTAGCCAGGTCCTCTGCAGGCTGCAAAGTACCAGCCATGCCTGGGGTCTCATCTGAAGGCATAACTGGGACAGATCAGCTTCCAAGTTGTTGGCAACATTCACTTTCTTGCAGACTGGCAGAGTGAGCATCAGTTTCTTGTCAGCTGTCAGCTGGAGGCCACCCTCAGTTCCTCACCAACTGACCCTAGAGTAGCTCACACAACATGGCAGCTTGTTTCTTCAAAGCCAGCAAGAAAGAATTCCTCACATGGTAGTGACATCTCGTCACCTTTGCAGTATTCTACTGTCACAGGCCCAGCCCACACTCAAGAGGGCATTACACACAGGTGGGGATCATGGTGGCCACCTCTGAGTCTGTCTGCCACACTTCCCAGTGAATCCAGGCCTTCCCTTGTGTAGAGAGCAGCTGAGGTTTCACATACTCCCAAATCTTTTACTATCTGTTTTAGCCAACCCCACCAATTTGTAAGCTCTAATCAAAGATGATTGAAGAGGTGCTTGGTATGGGATTGAGGTTTCCCTGGGGACCCTGGTCTTGCAACAGGTTTTTTTCAGGTTTGATTCCAGCTGGTGATGGAGAGCACCAGACTGTCCCTACAGACCTCTCAAGGTGCTTCTCAGGTTAGAACCTCGATGGCTGTTAGATCTGTCCACTGCCACCTCCTTCTCATCACCATGATTGGTGGTTCTGGGTATATCACCTGACTCTAGGGAAAGGTAATCAAGGTAAAACTATATGGTGGGCACCTGCTAGTGCTTTAGATGCCTTGTCTGAGTGACACATGGGTTAAAGAAGTCTGTGGTCACATATCTAACTAGGGGACAGCCCAGATCTAAAGTCCAGGACTGTGTCCTGAATCCAAGTGCTGATCTTTGATGGTTTATATTTTTGTTTATTTATTTGAGACAGAGTCTCACTCTGTCACCCTAGTAGAGTGCTGTGGCATCATAGCTCATAGCAACCTCAAATTTCTGGGTTCAAGAGTTCTTGCCTCAGCCTCCCGAGTAGCTGGGACTATAGACACCTGCCATGATGCACAGCTAATTTTTCTGTTCTTTTAGTAGAGATGGGATCTCACTCATGCTCAGGCTGGTCTTGAACTCCTGAGTTCTAGCAATCCACCCTCTCAGCCTCCCAGAGTGTTAGGATTACAGGTGTGAGCTACCATGCCCAGCCTCTGTATATACTTCTTTTTTTTTGTTTTGAGACAGAGCCTCAAGCTGTCACCCTGGGTAGAGTGCCATAGCATCACAGCTCACAGCAACTCCCAACTCCTGGACTCAAGCAATTCTCTTGCCTCAGCCTCCCAAGTAGCTGGGATGACAAGCACCCACCGGCTATTTTTTGGTTGCAGCCGTCATTGTTGTTTGGCGGGTCCAGGCTGGATTTGAACCCACCAGCTAAGGTGTATGTGTCTGGCACCTTAGCTGCTTGAGCTACAGGCGCCAAGCCACAGTATATACTTCTAATTAAAAGATTCCTGAGTCTAAGCTTTCTCATTTCTATCTTCCAAGCATTTAAGACTTATTCAGAAGTAGCATGACATATTCACTACATGAGGTGAAACTAACACAAAAAAGTTACTACTCCTGAAGGTCCCTTGATGCAATCTCCTTAGCTTTACAGACAAGAAGATCCTCAATTTCCATTTTCTTTCTCCTTTCTTACACCGTTTCTTAACCAAAGTGCTTGTTTCCATAGCTAATAATAAAAACTGCATCGGTTCGGTGTCTGTAGCACAGTAGTTATGGCGCCAGCCACATGCACCGAAGCTGGTGGGTTCAAACCCAGCCCAGGCCAGCTAAACAATGACAACTACAACAAAAAAATAGCTGGGTGTTGTGGCAGGTGACTGTAGTACCAGCTACTTGGGAGGCTGAGACAAGAGAATTGCTTAAGCCCAAGAGTTAGAGGTTGCTGTTCAAGGGCGATATAGTAAGACTCAGTCTCAAAAAAATAAAAATAAAATTGCATCTTTCTTACACAATCCTCAAGTATCAGAAGTACTGTGATTGGGGCTTGTGGCTCAGTTGAGTAGGGCGCCAGTCACATATACTGATGTGGTGGGTTCGAACTGGGCCCTGGCCAAACTGCAACAAAAAAATAGCCTGGCATTGTGGTGGGCGCATGTAGTCCCAGCTACTTGGGAGGATGAGGCAAGAGAATCACCTATGCCCAAGAGCTAGAGGTTGCTGTGAGCTGTAATGCCACAGCACTCTACCAAGGGCAATAAAGTGAGACTCTTGTCTCTAAAAAAAAAAAAGGGGGTGGTGGCTGTGACTCAAAGGAGTAGGGCACAGGCCCCATATACCAGAGGTGGCAGGTTCAAACCTGGCCCCAGTCAAAAACTGCAAAAAAAAAAAAAAAAAAAAGTGCTGTGATCTTTTATTTATTTATTTTGTAGAGACAGAGTCTCACTTTATGGCCCTCAGTAGAGTGCCGTGGCATCACACAGCTCACAGCAACCTCCAACTCCTGGGCTTAGGTGATTCTCTTGCCTCAGCCTCCTGAGTAGCTGGGACTACAGGTACCTGCCACAATGCCCGGCTATTTTTTTGTTGCAGTTCGGCTGGGGCGGGTTTGAACCCGCCACCCTGGGTATATGGGGCCGGTGCCTAATTGACTGAGCCACAGGCACCGCCCCGATCTTTTAAATTTTATTTTTGGGCTCGGCGCCCGTAGCTCAGTGGCTAGGGTGCTAGCCACATACACCGAGCTGGCGGGTTCAAACCCAGCCTGGGCCTGCTAAAAACAATGACAACTACAACAAAAAAATAGCTGGGCATTGTGGCAGGCTCCTATGGTTCCAGCTACTTGGGAGGCTGAGGCAAGAAAATTGCTTGAGCCCAAGACTGTGAGGTTGCTGTGAGCTGTGATGCTACCGCACCCTACTGAGGGCGACATAAAATAAATGTTATTTTTGACCTCTGGACATCAGCATGCCCTACTACTTAAGAAGATGCTTCCACGGGTAGGTCTTGGTGGGAGACAGAGGCAAGGGGTCAAGCTGTTTAGCATAGCCTGCATCACCTGAGATTCCAAAAATTAAGCCCCAGAGAAAAGTGATTTCAAGCAACTACTTTCACATCATCCAAGGACCATACTCTCACAGAAACACAGAAGTTATTTACTACCTTGGAGCAGTTAAGGGCAAATTTCCTGACTTGACACCTTATCCCTGGACTTTTGTCTAGACACACAGCCAGCGGTATGAAAGGTAGCTGCGAGGCTAGATGTGGCATCCTGGTGAGTTTAGCAGTCACGCTGCCAAAAACATTCACCCTTGATATATGCTGACAGAAGTAAAAATATTTATTTTTTTATCTTAAAAATCTGGTCCCACAAAGAGGCCAATACTTTTTTCAGTTCATGGTCTTGACCCTTCAAAAAGAAATCTTTCGATTGAGAGGTAAGTTGAGAAAGGCAATTTCAGAGGTGTGCTCAGATAAAAATAATTTCTTAAGTCTATAAACCTGGACTTCCAGTTCACTGAGCTCCTTCTGTCATTCACAGTCCCTGAAGGAGAAAAGAAAATGGCTGTCTGTAGATAAGGCACTTCAGAAACCACCAAAGAGAAAACCCAAGTCTGCCAGGAGCTGTGCTGTGAATCTGCAAGCCCAGAAAGCCGCCAGCAGACAGGAAGGCTGAGCCCACCTCTGCGACAACACTGTTTCTCCCCACTGTTCCATCTCGCTTCCAGTGCCTACCTGCCTGAAGATGTGAAAAACAGGCACCTGGGCAGAGGTGAGCACGGTTGCCTAAGCTCAGAGCAGCTGCTGACAGTGAGGAAGCCTTCAGAGGCCTCGTTGCTGCACGTTGCCTAAGCCCAGAGCAGCTGCTGACAGTGAGGAAGCCTTCAGAGGCCTCGCTGCTGCACGCTGCAGGAGCAGTTCCTTTTGCAAAGATGAGTTAGTGCAGATTAGCATGTTAGCAAAGCAAAATAGGTAAACACTTTAAAAAGCTGCTCAGTCCTTCAAATTTCCCTCCTGATTGTCTGTTCAAGCTGTAGCCTATAAGTCCGGTAGCAATCAGGAAGGAATCCCTCCCTCCTCTGGAAGGCAGACTGACTGAAGAGGCTACAGCCAATGGGGGTGCAGAAACTCCCCGCTGAGCAGTGATCATGTGACACTTGAGAGGGCTGATCTAAATCCAGGCAGCAAACTCAACCCGTTCGGAGGGCTTGTGCTTAACATGGGTCATTGTGATGGAAGATGTCTAGTCTCAGAGTCTTCTCACGTTAAGAGGATAGATGGGGATAGGGCCCCAGGAGCTTTTCTTCTCCAGTATTCTGGTGCATACTTGAATCCCAGGAAATAGTGTGCCATGGTGCTAATTTACTGCCTCACATGGAGTTTGTCAAGAGCCAGGCAAGAAGGAGAGGAAAGTGGTGCTTCAAACAGAGGCCAGCCAGGGAGTGCTTTGTCCTCCTTCCTTTGACCCAGATGAGCAGCTCCTTCCCAGAAGTCACATGAGGAAAAAGAAACTGTGCTCAGGTTAGAACTGGACCCAGCCTGTGCCTGCCTGAGTCTGGCTGGAAGTTGACCTGTAAAGGGAAGACAGAGAGGTTAGGGTCAGCTGTCTGAAGAGACAAAGTAGTGATTTTTTTTGTTTGTCTGTTTTTGAGACAGAACCTCAAGCTGTCGCCATGGGTACAATGCCATGGCATTAGAGCTCACAGCAACTTCCAACTGCTGAGCTCAAGAGATTCTCCTGCCTCCGCCTCCCAAGTAGCTGGGACTACAGGCGCCTGCCACAACGCCTGGTTATTTTTTGGTTGCAGCTGTCGTTGTTTGGTGGGCCCAGGCTGGATTCGAACCCGCCAGCTCAGGTGTATGTGGCTGGCGCCTTAGCCGCTTGAGCTACAGGCACTGAGTGGAGACAAAGTAGTTTTATAAGTTGACTTATCTCTGGGAAAAAAGTTCTCAGCAGCCAGTTCCTAAATGTTCTAAAGCAGCAGTCAGCGAACTATGGTCCTGAGACCAAGCGGCTGTTTTTTCTTATTGTTAAAATAAACTAGGGTGCCACCTGTGGCTCAGTCAGTAGGGTGTCAGCCCCATACACTGAGGGTGGTGGGTTTGAACCCAGCCCCGGCCAAACTGCAACAACAACAACAAAAAACAGCCAGGCATTGTGGCGGGCGCCTATAGTCCCAGCTAGTCGGGAGGCTGAAGCAAGAGAATCACCTAAGCCCAAGAGTTGGACGCCACAGCACTCTACTGAGGGCAACAAAGTGAGTCCCTAAAATAAATAAATAAATAAAAATAAACTTTATTTATAAAAGACTCTTAAATGAGTTCCATCATGCCTCTTTGTGTTTTTGTAACAAGATTTTATGGCACTAGTCGCTCAAGCGGCCTGCCAAACAATGACAACTACAACCAAAAATAGCCGGGTGTTGGATGGTGCCTGTGGCTCAATGGAGTAGGGCGCTGACCCCATATGCTGGAGGTGGCGGGTTCAAACCCAGCCCCGGCCAAAAACTGCAAAAAAAAAAAAAAAAAAGCCAGGTGTTGTGGCGGGCGCCTGTAGTCCCAGCTACATGGGAGGCTGAGGCAAGAGAATTGCTTAAGCCCAAGAGTTTGAGGTTGCTGTGATGCCACAGCTTGAGACTCTGTCTCAAAAAAACAAAACAAAACAAAACAAAAAAAAGATTTTCTTGATATACAGTTATGCCCTAATTCGTTTACTCATTGTCCGTGGCCGCCCTTGTATTAAAACAGCAGAATTGAGTACCTAGAACAAAGACCACGTAGCCTGAACAGCGGAAACTATTTGCTATCTCATTTTTCACAGAAAATGTGTGCTGACCCCTGTCCTAGAATCCGTCCATATAAATAATGGTGCAAGAGGAATTTAGCATCTTTTCACCCTGACCCCAAATGAAGGCTTTAAATCTTATGATCAGAGAAGGCTAGCCACCTTGCCTCGGAGGTCCCACAGCATGGGCCAAGGTTAGGACCTAGCCCAGTGCTCTGGGAACACTAGGGACAGTGGGGAAAGAAGAGGAAGGTACTGGGGACAAGCAAAGCACTTGGTGAGATGGTTAAAGAACCAGACGGATTTGCAAAAGGTGGCTCCAGGCCACTTAGCAGTAGAGAGCAGCAAAAAGCCTCATGGAAAGAAATGTGCCACCCAAGCAGGCACTCTGGGGCTCCTATCCTCTGGCTGGCTTGAAAATGCCCAAATCAAAGAGCTACTGCTCTCAAAACCAGGAGAAAAGCACACAGAGCAATCTCAGGTTTTTAAATGAACAGCCCTTGCCCCAGCCCCACCACACGTGGCTCTTCTTACCCTGTAGACTTGGCAAAGTCTCCCCAGATGTCTGCGGTGGCAGCGGTGGCAGGCTTGGGTGGGGGCCAGGATACAGTGGCACCACCTACTGATGTCCCCCGAGACCAACAGGTAGGGAAAGAAGAAAAGGGGACAGGAGAGTCAGAGACCTCTCTTTTTGTTGTCTCAATGACCAAATCATGAGATTCAGTAACAAGCTATTTAGGGCAACAAAACAAAGGGTTGCCACATTTTCACCATCTTCTCACCAGCCCTCAAGGGCTCCTGGAGAAAAGGCAGAAAAGCCATGTACAGGCAGGAGGCAGTGGCTCACACCTGTAATCCCAACAGGTGGGAGGCCGAGGCAGGTGGATTGCCTGAGCTCAGGAGTTCTAGCCTGAGCAAGAGTGAGACCTCATCTCTAAAAACAGCCAGGCGTTGTGGTGGGTACATATAGTCCCAGCTATTTGGGAGGCTGAGGACAGAGGATTGCTTGAGCTTAAGAGACTGAGGTTGCTGTGAACTATGATGCCACAGCACTCTACCCAGGGTGACAACAGGAGACTCTGTCTCAACAAATAAAAAAAGAGGGGCAGTGCCTGTGGCTCAGTCGGTAAGGCACCGGCCCCATATACCGAGGGTGGCGGGTTCAAACCCAGCCCCAGCTGAACTGCAACCAAAAAAAAAAAAAAAAAAAATAGCCGGGCGTTGTGGCGGGCACCTGTAGTCCCAGCTACTCGGGAGGCTGAGGCAAGAGAATTGCTTAAGCCCAGGAGTTGGAGGTTGCTGTGAGTTGTGTGATGTCATGGCACTCTACCGAGGGCCATAAAGTGAGACTCTGTCTCTACAAAAAAAAGAGGCTGGGCATGGTGGCTCACACCTCTAATTCTAGCAGTCTGGGAGGCAGAGGTAGGTAGATTGCTTGACTCACAAGTTCAAGACTAGCTTGAACAAAAGCAAGACCCCCATCATTACAAAAAAACAAAGAAAATCTGAGACAAGCGAATATCTTGAGTCTCAGCACCCGCAGGACAGTGGTTTTGGCGCCACCATATACACTGAGGGTGGTGGGTTTGAACCCAGCCCAGGCCAACCAAACAACTGCAACAAAAAAATAGCTGGGCATTGTGGCAGGTGCCTATAGTCCCAGCTATTTGGGAGGCTGAGGCAAAAGAATTGCTTAAGCCCAAGAGTTTGAGGTTGCTGTGAGCTGTGATGCCACAGTATTCTACCCAGGGCGACACAGTGAGACTCTGTCTCAAAAAAAAAAAAAAAAAAAAAAAAGAGGATCTCTTGAGCCCAAGAGTTGGAGGTTGCTGTGAGCCATGATGCCACGGCACCCTACCCAGGGTGACAGTCTGACAATCTGTCTCAAAAAATAAAATAAAATAAAGCACGTACAAGGTGGAAGGAGAGCACCAGTGAGGGCAAGTCATGGGCCATCTATCTTTCCTACCTGAAGCTGACTGATTTTATTTTCAATTGCTTTTGCTGAAATCTGTTTGAAATTTGCTATATCCTGTCCAGGCTTCTTGAATGGTGAATGCCCACCACCTGCAAAATCATCTTTCTATAAGCCTGCAGTCCAAGTGCCTGGATCAACCAGCTGAAAATACAATGTGCCAGACACGTGCCAAGTCCCAGGCCCCGAACTAGTTAGGGTTGGGAAGAGCCTTCCAGAAGAGGTACCACAGAAGCTGATCCTTGTTCTTATCTCTTCACAGAGGTGGGTGGTGTGAGGGGGCTGCAAAGCCTCCTTTTTATTGTACCTTTCTGGCACCTTCCCCAGTGTTGCCTACTGTCCCTTCTGAAGGTCCTGTGTCTGCCACCCTCGGCTTTCCCACTGATTTGCTATTTCTAATCTGCTCTGGGGTGGGAGACCAGATAAAACTAGGGCCCTCAATGATTAAAAAGTTTTCCAGTTCAGTGCTTCCGGCACATTATCTCATCTACCTCACCACAGCCCCTAGGGGAAAATAGGTGGGAACGTGCGACTTGTACAAGTCACTTAAGTTTTAGTTTTCTTATCTCTAAAAGGAGGACAGTAACAATGAGTACTTCACAGGACTGACAGGAAGATTAAATAAATATGCATGAATGCTTAGAACAGGCCCTGCACATGGGAACAATAACAGCGCTATTAATAAAATGAAAGCTAACGTTCAGTGAGCACTTACAACGTTCCGGAAATTATTCTAAGTGCTGTGTACTCATCAGCCCATCTGATCCTCACAAGAAACCTATGTTATGGTATCATTACTTCCCCCACCCTATACATGAGGAAACTGAGGCACAGAGCAGCAAGCAATATTCTGATCATAAAACTGGTAAGCTGATATTTGAACTAAACCAGTCTAGCTCTGAAACATACAGCAAGTGCTCAATAAAGGTTTTTTTTTTTTTTTGAGAGAGAGTCTCATTTTGTCCCCCTCAGTAGAGTGCCGCAGTGTCACAGCAACCTCAAACTCTTGGGCTTAAGCGATTCTCTTGCCTCAGTCTCCTAAGTAGCTAAGACTATGGCACCTGCCACAAAACCCGGGTAGTTTTTAGAGATGGGGTCTTGCTCTTGCTCAGGCTGGTCTTGAATTCCTGAGCTCAAGCAATCCACCCGCCTTGGCCTCCCAAGTGCTGGGACTATAGGTGTGAGCCACCGTGCCTGGCCCCAATAAAGGCTGTTGTTATTCCCAACTTATAGGTACCATTTTGTCTGTAGACACGCTAACTATCTGTCTTACACATCAGAACACAAGCCCTTGAGAGCAAGGACTTTATGCTGTACTTACAGTATCCCAGTGCCTAAAGTCCACCTGGCACATAACAGGTGCTCCACATTACCTGTTAGAAATGCACAGCAACTGAGGGATGGCCTAAGACCCTGGCTCCAGACTTTAGTGGGCATACAAATGAGAATAAAAATAAGAATGCAGGCAGGGCACTGTGGTGGCTTATGCCAAGAGGCCAAGGCAGGTGGACTGCCCGAGCTCAGGAGTTGCAGACCAGCCTGAGCAAAAGGGAGACCCTGTCTCTACTGAAAAAACAAACAAAAAACCAAAAAACTAGCCAGGCACAGTGGTGCCTGCCTGTAGTCCCAGCTACTCAGGAGGCTGAGGCAAGGAGATTCCTCAAGCCTGAGCTATGACACCACAGCAGTCTACCCAGGGTGACAGAGTGAGACTCTGTCTCAAAAAGAAAAATTAAAAAATAAAAAAAACAATCCTGGTGCCAGGGCAGAGGCTCACGGTTGCTACTCTTGCCACTCTCCTGGCTGGAATATTCCCTACAGGGCTAAAGTCTGAAGTTCAACCTCCAGATAAGGGAGCCAATGTCAGGAAAACAGGAAAATTCCTGTCAGGTGGCTGTGAGAGCTGTGTGAGGAAACTGGCTGGGGACAATCTCCCAGCTGGGTTAGGCTAAGCATCAAACTGGGTGTGGCGGGGGGAGGGACTGCCAGAAGCAAAAGGCTGCAGCCCCAGCACTTCAGAGGTTGACCTTACACACTAATTTCTGGAATCCTGGGATCTCCAAAGCACTCATCAGCACAGCCTGCTGGGCCTTGCAGCTTCCCAGCACCGATGCTTTGATGTGGCGCTCACTCCAAACTACATCTCCAAATGGATTTCCCACCACTCACTTTGATACGCCTCATGCTGCTTCCATCTCCCTACACATACCAGGTGTCTAAAAGTCTGAGGTGCATTCTTGCTCTTCTGTGTGGCATACCAACTTCCCTTTCCCCAATCTCCATCCTTCAAGGTCTAGATCAGCGGTTCTCAACCTGTGGGTTGCGACCCCTTTGTAACAATGAAAATACATCGCGGCATTAGGAAGGTTGAAAACCACTGGTCTAGATCAATGTCATCTCTTCCAGAAAGCCTCCCCAGATCACACTAGCTAGGAGTGAGTCTACTAGCTATGAGTGAGTCTAGGCCTCATACACTTGGTCCTGTGCCTGTGATTCATCTCTCCCACTGCACGTGAGCAGAGACTATGTCTCCATCACACACTCACTCAATACCCACTGAGGAGCCGCTGAGAACAGGAAACCTCTATGTGATAATGTCACAGTAAAAAGCCAGTCCCAGTTCCTGCCTTTCATGGGAGTACAAACACCATAAAGGGTAAGCAGAAGGTGTTAGGAGAATAGGGGAATACACACCTTATCTGGTGTGTAGGATCAGCTTTGGGGTGCCCACCTTCCATTTGACATACACAGGGATTAAATGACGAATCAGTGTGTGAAGGAGGGAAAACGCGGAGCCCAGCTGTCAGGAAGGAAAGGAACCCACACGAGCAGAGTTAGCAGTCTCCCCCCGAGCACCGACCTGAACCGGGAGCAAGTGCTGACTGGGTGAGGGATCCCCCAGCAGGTAACTGCTCCCCAGGAGGAGGGATTAGCGTGGAGGTTTTGCCCCCTGGAGGCGGGGGGAGCAGGCTCAGCCCTCCTGTGCTGGCAGGCCGGACCCGGGGAGTCCCAGCTGCTCCTTCCTTCTTCTTCATGTTCTAAAGAGAAGAGGGGAATCCAAATCAGTCAATTCTGCTACATTCCCACTGCCACTGGTCCTATGGGAGGCCGAGGTAATTCCTGGACTCCCAACATCTACATAAGCAAAAGATGGTCCTATCTAGCACCTTCATTGTTAAGAGCTATATTCAATGCATCATAATTCTGAATCTGTCACAAATATGGTTCATATTAAAACCCAGCACCGCACTTCATTAATCATCAAGGAAATATAAACCTTTTAAACTACAATGATATTCCATCCCATACCCACCAGAATGGCTAAAATAGAGGCTATCAAGTATTGACAGTGATAGGGAGCAACCACTCACACACCACTGGTGAAACTTCCTTGAAAAACTATTTGAAAGTTCAACAGAGAAACTTATGACCCTGCGATTTGACCCCTATCACAATAAAAATGCATACACATGTGCACCAAAAGACAGGAAGTCAAACATTCCCAGAGGCTCTATTTATAATAGCCCCAAACTGCAAACTACCAAACATCCATCAACAGCAAAACAGATAAATTGGGAACATTCTCACAGTGGCACGTGCCACAACAATGAGAAGGAACAGAATAAAAGCAACAATATGGACTACGCTCACAAATGACACACTGAGCAAAGGAAGTTGTATCAAGAGACCACACAATGCACGAAAGTTCAGAACATAAAAAGGGAGGCTACGCAAAGTCAGGATATGGTTGCTCAGGGTAGGGAGTTATTGGCAGGGATCGGGAAGGGGCTTCCAGGGTGCTGACGGTATTCTTCTTGACAGGGGTGCAGGTTTATATATTTATAAGTCTGGCTTTAAACATTCACTGAGTTTTGCATTTATGATGTGTGCACTTTTCCACATGCATATGATACTTCGATAAAAGGTTTTCCTAAAGACAGGGCAGCAAGCATGAGTCAGAAACCAGCATGAGGTACACAGATGAAAACAATGTGGTTCCCTCTTTATAAGGAAGCAGCAGCTTAAGCAATCACTTCAGCCCTGAAGTCAAAAGACCTGAAAGACCCTCCTGTGAGTCCAGCTGGGCCAGCTACTTCACGCTCTGTGACCCTGGGGTAAGTCCCTTAGCCTAAGCCTCAATTTCCTTGTAACATAGAGAACGGGGAAGATGGTTACTTCATATGAGAAATGCCTAAAAAAAAAAAAAAAAAAAAAAAATACTACCTGGCCCACAGCTGATGCTCATTAAATGTTAGTTTCCTCCAAGCAAGAAAAAGAATCACATCCCAACCAGTCCACTGGATTGGATTTGTATTTTCTCTTAAGGGCCAGCTGGCCGACTTCAAGGGTCTCAAATCATCACCAGCATAAAGCAGAAAAGAGGAGAAAGAGATGGTAAGTAAAGAGGAAAGGCATTGTTTTAGAGTTACAAAGTCTCTTCAAAACAACAAACTCATTTTGTCCTTGGTTCTCCCAAAGTAGGATTCTAACTCCGTCTCCCCACTCCACCGCCCTGTACCCAGGTTAAAGTCAAGCCCTGGCAACCCACCTCAACCTGCTCCCATTCACAGGAGCTAACAGGGAAGAGCCAGATGCAGAGCAGCTCAGAAGAAAGGTATGGAGCCAGGACACCACCACCGGCAGAAGCTGGCCATGACCCCCAGCGCCCATCTCAACACCTTCCTGCCCAGAACTCTCCCAAATCTTCCTTGCTCAAGGCACAAGGCCAAAATGCAGTCTGGAATGAGCATCCTGACCCCTCTAGAACCAGGACAGAAACACCATCTCTGGCGGCAAATGACTGATGCTCCTTCGCAACTCAGGTTTTGCACTGCTGAACCACCTTTGAGCCCCCTTCCCTTACTTATAAGTCGCTCCTTCCAGGAAGCCTTCCGTGGTTCCCCCAACTATGGATGTGTGCCCTTCCTTTAGGAGCCCATCGGACCCAGGCTCCGCTCAGTGGGAGAACCTCTCCAGCCATGTTGTAATCACACTCTACCTGCCTGTTTCCACTCAATTCTGAGCTCTATTAAGACCAAGAATCCTCTTGGTCACCTAGTGTAGGACCTGGCACAAGGCAGCTGACCAATGAACATCTGCTGAACTGATGGAACTGAATTGCGAGTGGGCTGGGGGGTCACAACGACTACATGACCACGGCCACCACAGCCACGCAAGGGTGGGACTCACTGCGATACTGAGCTTGATCGTCTGGCCCTCCTTGAAGCCTAGGTCCAGTTTGGGCCCTTGGTCTGGATTCTGGGCTTGTTTTGCAAATTCACACTGCTGTTTGACCCACCTGGGGAGAGAACCAGAAGAAAACAGTGAGGAAGGAAGAAACCAACTATCCCACATTCACTGCTGCCTGCCACCTGCCCAGGCTGAGTGACAGAAAGAGTGCCGGCTTGGGAGGTGGGCCTGAATTCCAGTTCTGGTTCTGACACTTAAGCAGCTGCATGCACATCTGTTTCCTGAGCAGCACAATAAGCTGGAAATTCGATAGGTCTTAAAGATGGCTGTGAGAATTCAGGAAGACCACTTAAGTAGAGGGTTCTAACACTGTCTCCACGAAATGTGACAGCCTGGCCCTTTCCTCCCTGACAATGGCATAAGAACTAAGACACGGTCTCTATACTGCCCCACTAAAGCTCCTAAGTAGATGAGAGGCAAGAAAGATGCTGAGAAGTAGAGGGCAAGACCAAGGTCTCCCACCCTCCATGCAACACCGTCCAGCAGCCACGTGGTACAGAGGCACCCAGGTGAGAGGCTGGGACTGCCTGCTCCCTAGCAGCAAGTGTCAGAGCCCTACAGATGGCAGAGAAGGACTTTCCTGCCCTTTTAGCTTCATAAAGAGTATCTGCTGGGTGGCCTGGGTATCAAAGCACCATTTACTACAACAGCCCCCCAAAAGTCAAAGGAGCCTAACAAGGTCCTGGTAAGGGCACAGATGTGACAGCCTGAAGTCTGGCCTAGCTGAGTGTGATGGAGAGACAGGCCTTGGGAGAAGGGAAATTCACAGCAGACATGGGGACTGGCAGAGCAGAGAGAAGGCAGCCTACCCCAAAGGAGAACTGTGTTCTCCTGAGGCTTTGCTAGCAGACAAGTCACACACAACCCTAACCTGGGAGATCATTCTCTCTCTCCAGGGAAAGAAGGAAGGAGGTGTGAGCACATGTCTCCCAGAACCACTTACTTGAAATGGTCCTGCAATGCAACGTTGAAGTCAAAGGCATCACCTCGGTCCCCAAAGCCAATTCCAATAAATGCCCGTCGCCCTGGAGGACAGCACATGATCAGTCCCACTTTCCACAGCAGAGAAAACCTTTCTCAGGAGGAGGGAGCACCAAGACCAACACGTACCGTTTCCATCTTCGATGCGGATAACAAAGTACCTGCTGGAATCTGTCACGCTCTCCACAGCTGTGCCAGGAAACTGATCCACTGGTGCCTGAGCAAAGAGCTCCCCTAAAAGGACAAGTTAGGGTGAGCCTCGATCCCCCTCCCAGCCTAATGCTGCTATCACACTACTGGGGCCTTTTTCCTGCAGAGCAACTCTGGTGAGCTGAGGTAGATGGGCAAACCTTACTCTGGGATTCAAATCAAATCCACTGTTGTGGAACGAAGACACAAAAATAGAACTAATAAGAAGTTTAAGTCGGGGCTCGGCGCCTGTGGCTCAAATGGCTAAGGCGCTAGCCACATACACCTGAGCTGGCAGGTTCGAATCCAGCCCAGGCCCACCAAACAATGACAGCTGCAAACAAAAAATAAAAAATAGCCAGGCATTGTGAGGGCGCCTGTAGTCCCAACTACTTGGGAGAGGCAAGAGAATGGCTTGAGCCCAGGAGCTGGAGATTGTTGTGAGCTGTGATGCCATGGCACTCTACCCAGGGCAATAGCTTGAAGCTCTGTCTCAAAAAAAAAAAAAAGAAGTTTAAGTCGGGCAGCGCCAGTGACTCAGTGAGTAGGGCACCGGCCCCATATACCAAGGGTGGTGGGTTCAAACCCAGCCCCGGCCAAACAAAAAAATAGCTGGACATTGTTGCAGGTGCCTGTAGTCCCTGCTACTCGGGGGACTGAGGCAAGAGAATCGCCTAAGCCCAGGAGTTGGAGGTTGCTGTGAGCAGTGTAACACCACAGCACTCTACTGAGAGCGATAAAGTAAGACTCTGTCTCCACAAAAAAAAAAAAAAAAAAAAAAAGATGTTTAAGTCAGAGATGGCTGACAGGTCAAATCAGCCCACAGTTCAGGATGTTTTATTTAATTGCCAAACATTTCTTTTTTTTTGTTTTGTTTTGTTTTGTGGTTTTGTGGCCGGGGCTGGGTTTGAACCTGCCACCTCCGGCATATGGGACCGGCGCCCTACTCCTTGAGCCACAGGCGCCGCCCTAATTGCCAAACATTTCAAAATGAGATCACATGGAAAACAATCCAAATTTCTTGCTTCCCTTACAATTACGCTCTATCAGTGCTGGGCATCCATCCCCACCTGAGATGAAGAGGCCAGAACTGCCACCTACCCATTCCATCTGCTTTACTTTCTCATGTTACCTGCCTGGACCATGAACAGCCTGGCACAGGTAAAACACACCACATCTTCAGAAAAGGCCTAGTACTTGAGGCGGACTGTAAGAAGGGTCAGTGAGCCCAGTGGGAAAAAGGGAGGTCATTCTTGTACCCAAGGAAGAATCTGAAATGGGATGACTTAATTCAATCTTAGGGCAAAAGAGTGACTGGCTTTAAAAGGGGCCCTGTGAAATGCATCCCCTGGTTATCAACTATGGCTCTGTACAGGTGCAGCGCAACACACAACTTTTGTAAGCATTAATGACTGGCATCATTTTTGCATGTGTGATCCTCTGTTGGTGCTTTAAACATTTAACCAAATATTTCCCAAGGCCTGTGGTTTGGAGATGACTACTGTGTAATCAAGGCTGAACTGAATTAAAGCTGATGGCTCTATAGAGTTTGCAGCTCCTTGGTAGTTCATCTGCCCTCCACTCTAGACTCACCTGGATGCCTCAGCCTAGAGCAGTGGTTCTCAACCTGGAGCAGTTTTGTCTACAAGAGGCCCTGGCAATGTCTAGGGACATTTTTGGTTGCCACAACATGGGAGGTGCTACTGGCATCTGGTAGGTAGAGCGCAGGGATGCTGCTAACTATCTCACACTGGATTCCACAGCTCTTCACAACAAAACCTCATCTGGCCTCACTGTCAAAAGGCTGAGAATCCCTGGCCTAGAGTAATGTCCTCACTGCCTCACTCCACAGCCCTGAGCTACCAACATCTTGGGGCAGGTCCTGCAGATGAGGCTCAGGCCTAAGCGGTGGCTTTCACATTAGGCAGTCATGTTATAGACACAGTTTCCAAACTCCCCGGAGAACAAAAGATGTTGCCATTTCCTTGTGTTACAGTGGGGCTGGACACAGGGTCAGTGATATCTCAGCAATTCTCTGCCCTAACCATGGCGGCTGCCTCTTCAAAGTGCTCTGCAACCAAAACCTACCCTGTCTACCCATGCTCCAGAAGAATAAATCAATGCTTTGAGCAGGTTCACAAAGCAATTAGATATAGATCTGCTCACTTCCTATTTCCAACAATCTTTTTTTTTTTTTTTTTTTGGCCGGGGCTGGGTTTGAACCCGCCACCTCCGGCATATGGGACGGGTGCCCTACCCCTTGAGCCACAGGCGCCACCCTATTTCCAACAATCTTGTGAAGAGGAACTAATGTGATACTCATTTCAATACAAAGGAGGCCAAAGCTCAGAGGTCATGTGGCTTGTCCAAGGCCCAACAGCTCAGGCAGAAGTGGTGTTAAGTTCTGAGAAAAGGCAGCCAGTTCTGCCCCTAAATCTCTGCATGTTTTTCGGCTCCAAAGGAAAATCTGCATCAGAAAAAAACAAATGACCCAATGCTGTGGCACCTGACTGAGCAGGCAATGGGCCTGATCTCCACTGGGAGGGTCTCAGGCTGGACTATTCCAAACAACCACCCCTCTATAGCACAACCAGAGGCACTGGTGGGCCAAGGCCTCCAGAGAGGCTTCTCCAGTATAACCGAACCCAGCACAGCCCAGCTTGGCTTGGCCTCTTGCCACAGAAGAGCTGAGTAGGGGGGTGATTGGTGGATTACACCTGTGGTGCATCTTACAAGGGTACATATGAAACTAAGTAAATGTAGAATATAATTGTCTTAATACAATAACTAAGAAAATGCCAGGAAGGCTATGTTAACCAATGTGATGAAAATGTGTCAAACTGTTTATAAAACCAGTGTATGGTGCCCCATGATCGCATTAATGTACACAGCTGTGATTCAATATTAATTAAAAAAAAAAAAAAAAGAAAAGAGCTGACTAGGACAATTCCCAGCCTCTTATCAGTTAACGGGCACAGTCGGCTCTGGGGACTTCACATTTAGCTGATAAACAGAATCCCTGAAGAACAACCAGGGCTCAGCAGCTTATCTTTGAGGCAAACGGAAGGGCTTCTTACTTCCTACTGGGACCATCTGCGAAGCTCCTCTCCTTGGCCTCCAAAGTTACTACTTTCCTAAGGACTCCCAAAAGGAACATGTGATTGACAAGAGATACTCCTTGTAACACCTGACGACAAGTGGGGGAATGAAGGCAGCTTAAGGGTACTCTTGTGTCTGATTTCCAGGCAGGTTCCCGTGACCCCTGAGCAGCCTTGCCAGGCCCTGGCTGCCTTCTCTTTCTTATAACAGGAGGTGCAGCACCTCAGCCCAGTGTGGCCCTCTTTGTCTTTACCTGAGGTCCTGTCCTCCAGCTTGATGTAGGCCACCTGCCCCTTTGCAGTGATCCTTAGCCGACCACTCCATGACGGCTGGTCCAGCTGCCACTCTGCGGCCCTAAGGGTACAAACACCACTGAGCTTCTGCGAGAGGCTTCTGCTCCATGACTCCAATGCTGGGGATAAGCATGGGAAAGGCTGCTTGTTCTAGACCAAGGGTTGGCAAATGTTTTCTGTAAAGGCCAAACAGGAAATATTTTTGGCTTTGCAGGCAACTCTGCTGTTAGAGAGTGAAACCAGTAGACTCTTTGCACATATTGGTGCTTTAAGTATTTTAACAGAGTATTTTCCACTCTGTAGAAGTAGCTGTATTTTCAGAGGGGTTTGTTTTTTCTTTTTTTTGTGTGTGTGGTTTTTGGCCAGGGCTAGGTTTGAACCGGCCACCTCCGGCATATGGGACCGGCGCCCTACTCCTTGAGCCACAGGCGCCGCCCAGAAGTAGCTGTACTTTAATAGAATTATACAGACACTAAAATCTGAAATTCCTATCATTTTCACAATTTGTCCTTTGTCGGGCACAATATTCCCAGCCCTTTGGGAAGCTGAGGTGGGAGGATTGCTCAAGGCCAGAGTTTTGGGCCCAGTCTGAGCAACAGAGCAAGACTCCATCTATACAAAAAAATTTTTAAATTAGCAGAGCATGATGGTACCTGCTTGTAGTCCCTACTGTTTGGGAGGCTGAGGTGAGAGAGGATTGCTTGAGCACCCAAGTTCAAGGTTACAATGAGCTATAATCATACCACTGCACTCCAGCCTGGGTAACAAAGTGAGATCCTGTCTCTAAAATAAAAAAATAAAAATTTACCAAAAGCTTTCTTCCCTTAAGCAGCCTGAGGTGATTTGTGAAAATGATTCACTAGTCACCTGACCCAGAAAACCCCACAAAGTCATGCAAGAGGCTCAAATCTTCGTGTTCACTTAAGAACACACGTGAAACTTACCAGGCCATCAAGGGTGTGCATATATGAAAAGCCACCAAGTATCTAAAGGATGTCACTTTAAAGAAACAGTGTGTATCATTCTGACGTTACCATGGTGGAGCTGGTAGGTGTGCCCAGGCCAAACAGTGGGGTTGGACACAGGGTTGGTGGTCTAAAAAGAATGCTGAATTTAAGGGTTTAGATGGATATTCTCTGGTCATTGAGCATATCCAAGTGAATAAAACACCCGTGATGCGTCGCCGAACTTAACAGAGTTCATGGTTGCATGAACCTATCCATGAGATCCCCCTGCCACACTGAGATGATCCTTACTGAGAAGGAACAAATTTTTCCCAAACCAGAAGAGGTAGCACAGAAGAAAAAGATATCCCAGAAGAAACAAAAAATTACGGCACAGGAATAGATGCAACAACAAAAAAATGCAAATAACAGCAAAAAAAAAATTATCAACAACTTAATAATGTAAAAACCATCCTTGTGGGCGAAAACACAGCAAGTTGTAGCTTGCTGACCCCTGTTCTAGACCACAGAGACTTTCCCCGAGTCAGATGTGCTTCTAGTTTTCTTTCTATAGAGGAAGTAGCTATGGGGCCTATTTCTGTTTAAGACACTGCTAGGCTATTACGGTTAGAACGACCATTTGGGACCTAAGACTATCTTGGAGGACAAATACAGAGAGGACCAATCATTAATAGAAAGAGAAAAAAGGCTAGGCACAGTGGCTCACACCTGTTACTCTACCAGTGCGGGAGGCCGAAGCAGGTGAATTGCTTGGGCTCAGGAGTTGGGAGACCAGCCTGAGCAAGAGAAAGACTCTGTCTAAAAAAAAAAAAAAGGGCAGCGCCTTTTGAGCAGGGCGCCGGCCCCATATACCAAGGGTGGCGGGTTCAACCCCAGCCCTGGCCAAACTGCAACAAAAAAATAGCCGGGCATTGTGGCGGGCGCCTGCAGTCCCAGCTACTCGGGAGGCTGAGGCAGGAGAATCGCCTAAGCCCAGGAGTTGGAGGTTGCTGTGAGCTGTGTGACACCACAGCACTCTACCGAGGGCAATAAAGTGAAACTCTGTCTCTACAAAAAACAAAAAAAAAAAACAAACAACTAGCTGAGCATTGTGGTAGGCACCTGTAATCCCAGCTACTGGGGAGGCTGAGGCAAGAGAATCATTCTGAGACCAAGAGTTTGAGGTTGCTGTGAGCTATGACAGCACTGCACTCTACTGAGGGTGTCAAAATGAGACTGTCTCAAAAAAAAGAAAGAGAGAGAGAGAAAGAGAGCAATAGTACATGTGAGAAAAGTGGGTGGGTGTTTAAGAAATACGTTTTCAAAGGTATCCCAGGCAGGTGGTGCCTGTGGCTCAGTCGGTAAGGCGCCAGCCCCATATACCGAGGGTGGCGGGTTCAAACCCGGCCCCGGCCAAATTGCAACCAAAAAAAAAAATAGCCGGGCGTTGTGGCGTGTGCCTGTAGTCCCAGCTACTCGGGAGGCTGAGGCAAGAGAATCACTTGGGCCCAGGAGTTGGAGGTTGCTGTGAGCTCTGTGAGGCCACGGCACTCTACCGAGGGCCATAAAGTGAGACTCTGTCTCTACAAAAAAAAAAAAAACAAAAACAAAGGTATCCCAGGCAGAAAGAAAACCAGGAAACCACTGACCCACAGCCATAATCTTGTTTGGTTCTTTCAAAACAATAACTTCTCATTTGAGTTCTAAGAAGTTGCTAGGTAAAACCCCCAAATAGCAAGAACCACGGGTGTTTCCAAGAGGCTTTTTTTGGAAGTCCCTAAGCACATGTCAGTTCCCGAGAACTCTGGACACAGGTTGTTTTGGCGGGTCACACAAACTGCAGACTCTCAATTCATAACTCAGCAGTCCCAGTTTCGGTTCCTCTTCCTGGAGAAACAGGCCTTGAACAGGCCTTCACAGTAAGAAGAGCTCTAAGGGAACCAAACCCATCCTACTAAAGATCCGACAGGGGAATGAGGGTAGACAACCATCTCTGGTTTGAAGATCCATGTCTAGGTAGATGATAGAAAGCAAATGTTATTTCTGTTGTTATTATTGTTTTCACACTATTTTTAAATTACATCATGGATCTAATAAAGTGTTCAATAAAACATTAGTTCCCTGGAAAATCTACTATGAGCTCACGTTAATACAATTGGAAAGCAATAAAGGGACAGATATGTGGACATGCTATCATTCTTGTAAGGCAAGCCAATCCTGTATTTCCAAACAGCTTGGACAAACAATTCCTTCAAGAGCCACCCCTTCCTCTCAATTATGAACAACCCACCACCACTCATTGGCACAAACAGCCATAACCAGGTTGTCTATATTAAGTATATCTTTTTTCTTTTAATATTTTTGCCTTGTGTTTAACAGGTAATGCATACACAGGGTAATAAAATGCAAACAGTACAAAAGGATGCCGAGTGAAAGGAAGTCTCCCGATGCCACTCCCCTAAGGCAGTTTCCTGTGTTTCCTTCCAGAGATACTCAATTTACAAATAACTGTATGTTTACTCAACTCAGGTGAAGATTACACCAGAGAAGTGTGGATTCCTCCCAACTGCTACAGGTTGTGATCAAGACTGAAATTCGTGCGAAGGGATCTGGCTAAGGAGGGGACCCTGGACTTCAGCTGTCAGCTTCAAGTTCCCTGGGATAGGTCCTTTTTAGCCGGTTCGGGGCTCCGTCCCCTCCCATCAGAGATTTCCTTCTGTGACTATGTCCCTTCCCCCTCATGGCCACCCGTTAGTGCCGAAAGAGAAGGGTCTGTGGCACCACCATCCGCGCCCAAGTTCAGAGTACCCGGCAGCCCACCGGGGTCCCCAGCCGCTGGACATGGCTTTCATGCCTTCCCTGCAGGCAGGAGAACCAAGCGTCGTACTGACGACCAAAACTCTGGGTCCCCTTCCTTGTTCAGCTCTCCAACTGGAAGAAGCCGCAGCATCACCCCCCCCTCGCCCCTAAACTGGCCAGGGCAGTCCTCGGCTCCCGCAGTGGGTGTGTCGGGGTGGCGGGAAAGGGTTCAAATCGGGATTAGCCTGGCCCGGCGGCGGGAGGTCACCTGTAGCCGCGATTGGTGGCTCGCGGAGGGATGCGGTAGACGTGAACCTCTGGCTTAACGCAGAGAACTGACTCGTACTCGCCTTCCTCCATCTCGGCGTCCGGAGCCCACCGAACTTCCGGCTCCTTTTTCCGCCCCGCCCCCGCAGGGCCGGAAGCGGTGCGACTCTATGACCAGACTCTGGCTAGAGCGGCAACTCGTGGGCCTCAGTACCTCCTCGCCGATGCGCCCTCTGCTGGACAACCTTGCTCAAGACACGTGGTGGACAAGTCCCTGGCACTGACTTCGCAGGACCACTCTGGGGACTTCTCTTTTTCACGTACCCTCGGCCGCAGAGGAAGCTTCTATAAAGACACCACGCGGTCGGTGATCTTGTTGTAGGTCATTCCCATTGCCTCAATTTTCAGGTCTGAGGCCCAGTTGGCTGAGATGCAAAGCTGTATGGATAAGCCCGCAGCATCCCTCCTGTAGCCTTGGCCTCCCGGCTTCCTCTGCCGCAATGTTCTTCCTTTTCCTGGCTCTGTAAGGCTCAACCCGGGCCTCTCCTAGAGAAATCTCACCTGACCCTCGAAACTAAGTGGGTGCCACTCTGCACGATTCCCCTTATGGGAATCCACTTACGTGCCCAGGGCCCTGTGTGCCCTAGGCTTAACAAGGAGTCGTATTCAGAGAAGTAAAGTTTAGTAAGATAAAATCATTTTAAAAGAATTCTAGTCCTAACGTGGGTTTCTCACAAAATATTCTAAGCAGTATATGTTTAACCACAGAAATTCTCAAAATTCTTTTTCCCTACAAATCTCTCATTCATTCCAAGAATTGGGTACCTACAACATACCAGGCCCTAGGTGGGGCACATAGCTGATCCCAAATCTTTGATGTACTGAATACTCCCAAACTGTCTGCACCTCCTCCTTTTCCCTACCCCTTAGTGCTGGGATTACAGGTATGAGCCACCATGTCCAGTTTGTATAAGCTCTTTATTACGGGATAGATTTAACCTCTTAATTTTTTTAACCTCTTAAATTTTTATTTTGGCAGAATATACATAACATAAATTTTACTATTTTAACCATTTTAAGTGTACAATGCAGTGAAATAGAGTACATTCACAAAGTTGTGCTATCATACCATGATTTTCAGAACTTTTCATCATCCGCTACAGAAATTCTGTACCTATTAAGCAATAACATCCCCATTTCCCTATCCCCCCAAACCGCTGGTAACCTCTATTCTAATTTCTGTGTCTATAAATTTGCCTATTCTAGAAATCACATGTAAGTGAAATAGTACAATATTCATCCTTTTAAAATTTTTTTTTAGAGATGGAGTCTCACCTTGTCGCCCTGGGAAGAGTGCCGTGGTGTCACAGCTCATAGCAACCTCCAACTCCTGAGCTTAGGCGATTCTCTTGCCTCAGCCTCCTAAGTAGCTGGGACTACAGGCACCCGCCACAATGCCCGGTTATTTTTTGGTTGTAGTTTGGCCGGGGCTGGCTTGGAACCCGCTACCCTCAGTATATGGGGCCAGTGCCATACTCACTGAGCCACAGGCACCACCCAATATTCGTCCTTGTATCTGGCTTCAGTTAGCAAAATGTTTTCAAAGTTTATCTACAGTTAGCATAAACAGAATTTCATTCTTTTTAATGGCTGAATAATATCCCATTGAATGTATGTACCATATTTGGTTTATCTGTTCATCTATTTGATGGGCATTTGGGATGTTACCACCTTTGGGGTATTTTTCGTTGTTGTTGTTTTTTAGAGACTAAGTTTGAGTTTGTTGCCCTTGGTAGACTGCGGTGGCATCACAGCTCACAGCAACCTTCAGCTCCTGGGCTTAGGCGATTCTCTTGCCTCAGCCTCCCGAGCAGCTGGGACTACAGGTGCCCGCCACAACGCCCGGCTATTTTTTTGTTGCAGTTTGGCTGGGGCTGGGTTCGAACCCACCACCCTCAGTGTATGGGCTGGCGCCCTACTCACTGAACCACAGGCGCCGCCCATCTTTTGGGTATTGTGACTAATGCTGCTATGAACATTATATTCAAGTCCTTGGGGTTTTTTGTTGTTGTTGTTTATTTGTTTGTTTGTTTGTTGAGACAAACACTTTGTCTCACTTTGTTACCCTCGGTAGAGTGCTGTGGCCTTATAGCTCACAGCAACCTCCAACTCTTGGGCTTAAGCGATTCTCTTGCCTCCGCCTCCCAAGTAGTTGGGACTATAGGTGCCCACCACAACGCCCGGCTATTTTTTGTTGCAGTTGTCACTGTTGTTTGGCGGGCCTGGGCTGGATTAGAACCCTCCAGCCTCAGTGTATGTGGCTGGCACCATAACCACTATGTTACGGGCACCGAGCCTCAAGTCCTTGTTTCTATTTTCTGTGGGTTTTTTTGTTTGTTTCTTTTCTTTTTTTAGACAGTCTCACTATGTCGCCCTCGGTAGAGTGCGGTGGCATCACAGCTTCCAGCAACCTCCAACTCTTGGGCTTAAGTGATTCTCTTGCCTCAGCCTCCCGAGTAGCTGGGACTACAGGCGCCCGCCACAACGCCCGGCTATTTTTATTGTTGTTCTTGTTGTTGTTTGGCCCGGGCTGGGTTCGAACCCACCAGCCCTGGTGTATGTGGTTGGCGCCCTAGCCACTGAGCTATGGGTGCTGAGCCCTTGTTTTCAATTTTCTTGAGCGTATACCTAGGAGTAGAACTGCTGGCCATATGACAATTGGCTTTGGCTTTTTGAGGAGCCTCCAAACTTTTCCACGGCAGCTGCCTCATTCTGCATCCCCACCAGTATTGCACAAGGGTTTCAGTTTTTCCACATCCTTGCCAATTCTGGTGATTTCCCATTTTTAAAAATAATGGCTATCAGAGTGGGTGTGAAGCTGAACTCTCTTTATGTGAATTGATTTAATCTCTAATGTTCAACTTTGAGGCCAGGTGCGGTGGCTCATGCCTATAATCCTAGCACTCTGGGAGGCCGAGGTGGGTTGGATCACCTGAGCTCACCAGTTTGAGATTGGGCTAAGCCAGAGCAAGACCTCAGCTCTAAAAGTAGCTGGATGTTGTGGCAGGCACCTGAAGTCCCAGCTATTTGGGAGCCCGAGACAAGTGTGAGCGTAAGAGTTTGAGGTTGCTGTGAGTTGTGACCCCACAGCACTCTACTGAGGGCAACAAAGTGAGATTCTGTCTCAAAAATAATAATAATAACATTTTCAACTTTACTCTTTACTGTGTTCATTTGCTACAAGGGAGAAATTCAGAAACGACCCAGAAAATGAGAGTTCTTCCTCATTGCTCTTTAGTCCTGCCTCTCATTTTTCTAAAGCCCTAGAATGGCAAAAACAAAACCCCACTGAGGGTGAAAGAGGAGAGATCTTGAGAGCAGACGGAAGAAGAGCACATTCCCACGTAGAAAATCTATCCACATTCTCATCATTCTTTTAATGTGGCCACTCTCCCACTGGACTGTGAGCTTCTGGAGGACAGGGTTATGTCCCTGCCACCTTTGGATCCTGTATTCAGCCTACCATAGTGATTTAATGAATAAAAGGGTGTGTGTGTTTGTGTTCAACTGCCTACATTCTAAAGGCAAGTGGCAATTTGGGGTCGGGCCACCATCTTTTCTTTTTCATGTTCTGACTCCTTACGTCAGTGTGTACTGAACGACCTAGAGGAAAATAGGGTATCCAAGAAGTAAAACACGTGGCCATTGAGTCAGAGAAACTTCCAGGTGGGAGAGTATCTAGGACCAGCTCTCAGGAGCTGAACTTTGGGACGGTGTCCACCCTTAGCACCAAGTTCTGTCACTTCCACTCTGGAATCCAAGCAGCAAGAAGGCAGCCAACTGTGACTATAAGCTGCCACAGGTGGGAAACGTCCCTTCTCGTGGGCTGCAAAGAGAACTATCGTTCTGTGCTGGGGCAGCCAGCTTTTACTACGTGTTCAGAGCTCTCTCAGTTCCACTTGTCTAACAAAGATGGGCATTGAGCACCTGCCCTACGCCATGTGCTAAGTTCTGGGCCCACTTAGCTTCTGTTGTCATGGAGCTCACAGGCCAGAGGAGACAGAGAGAAAAGCAGTCATTTTAATGTAGAATAAAAGGCGCTACCCTGAAGCAAACTCATAAGAGGTTGTAGGAGCAAAGAGATGACCCCTCACTCAATCTGGGAACAGAGATCTCTGGGAAAGGTTACCTTGGCACTATAACCCCTGTGAGGTAGGCAGGGCAACGATTGTTATCCTTCTTGTGTGATGGGGTGGGGAGGCACTGAAATAGTGACAAAGCAGGGGAAATGACACTATCTTGTAGTTGAAGGAGGTCAGACAGTCCTTTGCCATAACCCTAACCACATGGCTGGACATTCCCAAATTGCATCTTTAAACCTCTCCTTCTGAGAATAATTGGATCTACATCTATGCCCAACCTTGTATGCCAAGCGAATTCAATTCAAGCCAACAGGCAGAGTATAGGCTCAGACAGAGTCTATCCTGTGTGGGAGGAGGTGAGCAGCGGTGGGAAATCTCACTGTGATTCATCCAGCTGCTTTCTGGTAGGTCCAGGGCCAAGATGGGGGTCTGATGTGAACAGGCTATTCTTGGCAGCCTCCACAAATATTTATTTATTTATTATTTTATTTTTTGAGACCGAGTCTCAAGTCATTGCCCTGGGTAGAGCCATGGTGTCCTCATAGCTCACAGCAACTTCCAACTCTTGGGCTCAAGCAATTCTCTTGTCTCTTGCCTCAGTTTTTCTATTTTTAGTAGAGATGGGGTCTTGCTCTTGCTCAGACTGGTCTTGAACTTAGGACCTCAAGCAATCCACCCACCTCGGCCTCCCATAGCGCCAGAAGTATTTATTACAGGTCACTTATCTTTCTTTCTTTCTTTTTTTTTTTTTTGTAGAGACAGAGTCTCACTTTATGGCCCTCTGTAGAGTGCCGTGGCTTCACACAGCTCACAGCAACCTCCAACTCCTGGGCTTAAGCGATTCTCTTGCCTCAGCCTCCCGAGTAGCTGGGACTACAGGCGCCCGCCACAACGCCCGGCTATTTTTTGGTTGCAGTTTGGCCGGGGCTGGGTTTGAACCCGCCACCCTCGGTATATGGGGCCGGCGCCTTACCGACTAAGCCACAGGCGCTGCCCCCTCTTTCTTTTTTTTTTTTTTGCGGTTTTGGCTGGGGCTGGGCTTGAACCCGCCACCCCCGGTATAAGGGACTGGCACTCTACTCCTTGAGCCACAGGTGCCGCCCAGTCACTTATATTCCTCTGCTATATTTTTCTGCCATCATAGACATTTCCAAGAGAAATTTCCCAATTTTTCAGGTAAGGAAATCACTTAGAAAAGGGCACTCAATGTCAAAATAATCTTGAAAAGGGACAAAGTTGGAGGATTCACACCTCCCGATGTCAAAACTTAATATAAAACTACAGTAATCAATATAGGGTAGTATATGGTATAAAGATAGATATATAGATTAATGGAACAGAATTGGAAATCCATAAATCCTCACATAGTCAATTGATCACTTAATATTTTGAAACTAAAAGAAATATATATGTGTATGTGTGTATATATATAGGTGTATGCCAAGAAAATTCAATGAGAAAGAATAGTCTTTTCAAAAAATGGTGCTGGGATGAGATACTCCCTTGCAAAAGAATGAAGTTGGAGCCCTACCTCAAACCATATACAAAAACTTCAATGGATCAGGCCTAAGTGTAAGAGCTAAAACTATAGAACTCCTGGAAGAAAATAGAGGCATAAATCTTCATGACTTTGGATTTATGTTATAATAAAAAGTTCAAATGGATTCTTAGATACAACACTAAAAGCACATGCAACCAAAAAAAAAAGATACATGAGCCTTTGACAAAAATTAGAAACTTGTGTGCTTTGAAAGACAAAACAACTGAAAATGCAGTTCACACAATGGGAGAAAAATGTTGCAAATCATATGTATCATTAGAGACTTGTATCTAGAGTTTATAACGAACAATTACCAAGCTATAATAAGAAGAAAACTCAATGTAAATGGGGAAAGACTGTGAATAGACATTTTTTTCCATAAGAGGATAGACAAGTGGCCAGTAAGCACATGGAAAGATGTCCAACATCACTGGCCATTAGGGAAATGCAAATAAAATCACAATGAGGTAAGAATTTACACCTATAACCCCTAGAATGTCTATAATGAAAGAGAAAGGTAATAAGTGTTGGAAAGGATGTAAAAAATTGGAACACTGGGTGGCGCCTGTGGCTCAAGGAGTAGGGCACCGGCCCATATGCCAGAGGTGGCGGGTTCAAACCCAGCCCCGGCCAAAAACCAAAAAAAAAAAAAAAAAAAAAAAAAAATTGGAACACTTTGGAAAAGCTTATTATTACTCAAGGGGCTAAACAGAGTTACCATATGAGCTAGTAATTTCACGCCTAGGTGTATACCCAAGAGAAATGAAAACATATGTTCACATAAAACACTTGCACACAAAAGTTCATAGCAGCAGGGCATGGTGGCTCATGCCTGTAATCCTAGCACTCTGAGAAACTCAGGCAGGTGGATTACCTGGGCTCAGGGGTTCGAGACCAGTCTGAGCAAAGCAAGACCCCATTTCTACTAAAAACAGAAAAGCTAGCTGGGCATTCTGGTAGGCACCTGTAGTCCCAGCTACTCGGGAGGATCATTTGAGCCCAAGAGTTAGAGGCTACTGTGAGCTATAATGCCATTACACTCTACCCAGGGTGACAGAGTGAAACTCTGTCTTAAAAAAGAAAAAAAAATTCATAGCAGCATTATTCATAATAGCTAGACAGCAGAAACAATTCATATTCCTGTCAATTTATAAATAGATAATGCCTGAAATCCTAGCACTCTGGGAGATGGAGGTGAGTGTATTGCTTGAGCTCATCAGTTTGAGACTAGCCTGAGCCAGAGCGAGCCCCTG
Source organism: Nycticebus coucang (assembly GCF_027406575.1). Classification (NCBI taxonomy): domain Eukaryota; kingdom Metazoa; phylum Chordata; class Mammalia; order Primates; family Lorisidae; genus Nycticebus; species Nycticebus coucang. The sequence goes on along the minus strand of NC_069801.1, from coordinate 12,053,463 downwards.
TCTCTAAAAAAAATAGCTGGGCCTTGTGGCAAGCACCTGTAGTCCTAGTTACTCAGGAGGCTGAGGCAAGAGAATCACTTGAGCCTAAGAGTTTGAGGTTGCTGTGAGCTATGACACCATGGCACTCTACTGAGGGTGACAAAGTAAAACTCTGTCTCAATATTTGTTATCTATAATATATTATATATTATAGATAACAAATATTGTATGTCCATACAATGGAATATTACTCAGCCATAAAAAGGAATGCAATTCTGATACGTGCTACAACATGGATGAACATAGAAAACATTATGCATACAATCTGAGGTATTTGATCAGGAAAAAGAATAGAATAGGAAAAAAAAATTATGTTAAATGAAAGAAGCCACTCACCAAGGACCACATATTGTATGATTCCATTTATATGAAATTTCCAGAATAGGAAAATCTATAAAGACAGAAAGTAGATTAGTGGTTACCTAGGGCTGGGAGGTGGGGAGGGCACAGTGGGAACATTGGAAGTGATGGGCGTGGGGTTTCTTTTGGAGGTGATAAAAATGTTCTAAAATTGTGATGGTTATACAATTCTGTGAATATACTAAAAGCCATTGAACTGTACACTATAAATGGGTACATTGTATGGTTTATGGTTAGTGAATTAAATCTCAATAAAGCTTTTAACAAAAAAGGGTATCAAATGATCTGAAAGGGGGACATAGTCTGTATTTGCCAAGCCCTCTCCAAAATCTTACCTGGAATTCTATGCCCCTCTGCTAGGGTTGGGGCTCCCCTTGCTTGTCTAAATTCTCACAGTTAGCAAGCTCCAAACAGGAATGGATAGGGGCCTTGATTCCCCCTTCCCCCTTAGAAATTTAGTGTGTAGAATATTGGGGCCCCAAAATTCCAAAATTGAGACTGCAGGTTCTGAGGTGGAGACAGTGGACAATGGAGGGCGTGTTTGAGGGGTCAGGTGGGTGGGAGGGAGAGTTCCCCCAGATGGCTCAGAGAAATAGGGAATAGTTAAGGGAACCCTAGTGGGAGAGAGGTGAAGGGGAAGAGAGGAACTCCGAGGGAAGAGAGAGGGACTTGGCCACAGCCCTGACTTCTCTGTGCCAAGTGAAAGCCTCTAGGAGACCAGAGCTGCATCTGGGGCACAGGTCACCTGGCAAGTGAGGTCTTGCGCTGTGGGGATGCAGGTCTAGCTGCAGGAAGAACCTGGCGGGGAGGAGGAGGAGGCGGGGATTTGAGTCAGCAGCTATCAAATGTATTCCTCTAGGCCAGCTGGGCATGGTGGCTCACGCCTGTAATCCTAGCACTCTGGAAGGCCCAGGCAGGTACATTGCTTGAGATCAGGAGTTCAAAACCAGCCTAAGCAAGAGCGAGACCCTATCTCTGCTAAAAATAAAATACTAGCGAGGTGTAGTGATACACACCAGTAATCCCAGCTACTCAGGAAGCTGAGGCAAGAGGATTGCTCAAGCCCAGGAGTTTAAGGTTGCTGTGAGCTTTGATGATATCACAGCACTCTACTCAGGGCAACAGAGTGAGACTCTGTCTATAAATAAATAAATACATAAACAAACCTCCTCTGTGCCCCTGGTGAATCATGAGAGCCATCAGAACACACAGTGTGTCCCCAAAGGCCTAATGGGTGCCTAACACATCCCCGTGTCATTAAACAGCTGTTGATGGCATGAGTACATGACTTGAGCTTCTTTGCAGGCTTATGATCCTTTGAGACAAGTTATCTAGGAAATCAGAGAGGCTTGGGTTTGAATCCAGTTCCTCTGCAGACTGGCCATGTGGCATTGGACAAGACATTGGACTTCTCTGAGTCTTAGTTTCCTTGTCTTTAAAATAGGGCTGAAACCACTGACCTCACAGGGCTGTTAGGAGAATACAGTTTGCAAACATGCCCAGAAAATAGAAGGTTTCTCCAGGGATGCTGGCTGGCCTGTCATGATTTAAAGTGGAAGAAGCACCATCAAAATCTTCAAGGTCATATGGTCTCACTGGGGGCGGGGAATAGGATTTGCCCCTGGAAACTGGTTAGCAGTAAAAAGGAGTCTATGACATACCCATAGAAATGGTGTTGACATTGCCTCAAAGGAATTCAGTGGCTAAGGTGGTTGGATGTTTGGAGAAGGGGTCGGGGGTTTGAAGGATGGGGTGGGGACTGTTGGAGATATAGAAAGTGGGAGGTGGGCACAGAGGCTGGGAGTCTGTGGCATTAGTATTACAGGAGTCTACCTGGATTAGAACAGAAAGTTGGTGCAAGGGGTGGGTATGCAGCTGAATATGAGGTTGGAGAGGAAGGCAGGAGAGACGCTAAGCAGGTCCAGGAAGGGATGTGTCCAGGCAAGGGTGTGCGTGCTTTGATGAAGTGTAGATTGGCAATGGGGACTTTGGGGGTACAAAGACGGACGGACAGATATTCCCAATTCCTGTTCCTTAGCTGTACCTAAGAACATGGAGCTTCATTGATAGCAACAGCAGCTGTGACATTCTTGGGCTTCCTTTAAAAATTAACATCAGTATTTTAAAGACATTGAGAAGTATGGGTGGCGCCTGTGGCTTAAAGAGGTAGGGCCCATATGCCGGAGGTGAAGGGTTCAAACCCAGCCTCAGCCAAAAACAGCAAAAAAAAAAAAAGACATTGAGAAGTCTTGCAGGAAAGAGCCTGTTTCGTTTTGTTTAACCTAGAACTTTCCAAATGCCTTTAGCCTCTGAACTTTGTGGAGCATCTCAAGGGACCAAGATTCCAAACAAGGCACTTAGCAAATGCTACCACAGGGGGAAGTGTGTGGGTTTGGGGATCCGACAGGCCACGGTTCACATCCTGCTCTGTGACCTAGTAGGTGTTGGACCTTGGGCGAGTCTCTTTGCCTTCCAGAGCCTCCTTTTCCTTGGGGTCATTGTGAGAATTAGGAGGAATATGTACTTGCCCCTCCTTGCCAGGCCTGGCCCTGCCTCTTTCCTAAGCCAGGCTTCTTACGTTGCAGACTCCACATGGGCTGCTGAAGCGGCAGTTAGGTGATGGGCTCGGCGGGACCGTGAGCAGATTTATCCTGTGGGAGCACAGCAGCTGGTGCCCCTTACTTGGCAGCCTTGTTGGCTTGGCATGATGGACAACAGAAACACCAAGATGCAGACAGAGGGTAGGACCAAGTTTCCAGGGGCCCAGTCAAGTCCCAGTCTGAGGATCACCAGAAAGATGGCCGGTGTTGAGCCCACCATATCAGGAGTCAGCCAGGTAGGGACCTCATGTTCTGACCCCCCCACTCCCAGCCAGCACCTTTCCCTTTCCTTGCCTGGACTTCCTCCCCGACTGCTTTTTAATTAAGCCTCTGAGTTACAAGGACACAAACCCCAATTCAAGCTGGGTTAAGCAGGAGTGAGAAGATACCAGTTTGGGTAACTGGCAAATCCCTGGTAGACTTCAGGTATGGATGAATCAAGGTGCTAAACGAGTATCTCTTGGCTCTACCTTCCCCTGTGTTGTACTCATTCTCAGGAGGGCTTTTCCCACCAGATAGCAAGGACTGACCCAGCTGCTGTGGGATTACATGTTCCCATCTTATATCCTCTGGCCTAGCATCCCTAGCAGGAAGAAAGCCTGTTTGTGATAGTCAGAAGCATGTCTCTGGCATCACCGTTATTGGCCCAGTTAGTGATCACATGCTCATCCCTGAACCAGTCACCATGGCAGGGGGTGTGGCCTGGACCTCTAGGTACAATGAAGACGAGGTGATAGATGGCACCACTGAGCCCCATGGGCCAAATGAAGAAGGGAAGGAAAAGAATGCTGGCTTCTGTAACAGGGAGCAAAGCTGGGCGAGCAAACCCACAACAGCCTCCTTATTCTACTTGGTGCCTTCTATGGCCTTTGGCCCCCTTGTAGCCTCCAGCTCCCCTTTATTGCCCTGACAGCTACTCTGAGCTTCTATCCGTTCCCCTCCTCAGCCCCAACCTAGCATCCTTAGGCTTCCATCACCTTTCAGCCCCTTGCGATTAAATATGTTTCTTTTTGAAAGTGCCAAGTAGAATGAACTGAAGAGCATAAAGAAGATTCTCCTCCCCATCCAGTTTTCCCAAGGCCAAATGTTGCCATTAAAAAAGTAAACATTCCCTTGAGTTAAGTATTGCCCTCCTCTGTAACCTCTGGTTTAAATTCTGGCTTCCCCTGGGGCTGAAAGAGGGCCTGGTAGGAAGGAGCCTTAGAGGGAGGCTGGGACAAACATTCAGACATTCTTTCATTCACCTGTTTAGTTTGTCAATAAGTGTAGTGACAGGGTCCCAGTCCTGCTGCCTAACCAGCTGTATGACCTTGGGCATGTCACTGCACTCTTTTCAGTGTCTTTTGTCTCATGGTGAGAACTATCTGAGTTAAATCCCTGGAAGGCATCTGGCATAGGCCCTGCCTCCTAGTAGGTGCCCATCATTGTTAGCTCACATTAGAATCGTTTATTATATAGCCGGGCGTTGTGGTGGGCGCCTGTAGTCCCAGCTGCTCGGGAGGCTGAGGCAAGAGAATCGCGTAAGCCCAAGAGTTAGAGGTTGCTGTGAGCCGTGTGACTCCACGGCACTCTACCCAAGGGTGGTACAGTGAGACTCTGTCTCTACAAAAAAAAAAAAAAGAATTGTTTATTATAATCATTAATATCAGTAAATTAATGGAGCCAGGCTGTTTGGAGGTTGCCACCTCAGGTGAGGCTTGGAGCTGTGTCTAGATCCCTCCAGACCTAGAGAGTAATGACCAAGATAGGGATCAAAACCTACTTCCAGGCCAGGCATGGTGGCTCATGCCTGTAATCCCAGCACTCTGGGAGGCTGAGGCAGGAGGACTATTTGAGCCCCCTAGGAGTTCAAGACCAACCTGAGCAAGAGTAAGAGCCTGTCTCTACTAAAAAAAAATTGAAAAATTAGCCATGTGTTATGATGGGTGCCTCTATTCCCAGCTACTCAGGAGGCCTAGGCAAAGATCCCCTTACACCCAAGAGTTTGTTTTTTTTTTTGGCCGGGGCTAGGTTTGAACCTGCCACCTCCGGCATATGGGACCGGCGCCCTACTCCTTGAGCCACAGGCGCCGCCCACACCCAAGAGTTTGAAGTTGCTGTGAGCTATGACATCACAGCACTCTACCGAGGATGACAAAGTGAGACACTGTCTCAAAAAAAAAAAATCCCACTTACAGAGCCTGAGTTTTGAAGTAGCAGAATTGGGGAAAGCCTCTTGCAGACACTGTGGGGATCCTGGAGTCCCCTAGGTGCTTTCTCAAGCTGTCCTTGGGACTATCCCCTGTCTCAGGCACTAATTTGAACTCTAGGTCTGTGGCAGAGTGCTGTGCCAAAGCTTCTGGCCTGGGCCTGGCCTTGAGTTCCAGCTTCCCTCTCCGTGCCTCTTAGCTCCCCCCGCACCTATCTCCAATGCTTCCCCAACTTAGGTACACTATCTCCCTGTCCCTGACACCAGGTGGATGCCTGAGGGGATCGGGGGAACCCCTCCTTGATACTCAAAGCCAGCCTTGAGCCAGTGCCCTGGGCATCTCTGTCCAGGTTGTGTTTCCAGATGCTGCAGAAGTGGGCAGTGGGAAGCAGCCCTTAACAGCTCCAGGAAGGCCAGAGAAGGGGCGTGAACACAGAGAAGCATCGGAGGAGGGGCCCCCAGACCTCAGGACCCAGGAGCAGAGGCCTCCAGCAAGACGAAGGTGAGCCGGGGGCTTCTCAGGGAACAGGACCAGGAGAGAATCCCCCTGGAACCCACCTGGAGGGAAGAGAGAATCTAGAACTCCAGACTAAGGCAGATCCTGGCCACAGCGTCCTGAGCTTCTCTTCCATAGCACTACTTGCACGAAACATTACTTGTGTTAACCTTTTATCGGAGCTCCCCCACTAAGCCTCTCTTTTGTATCTTGTTTTTGTTTTTGCTTGTTTGTTTTTTGAGACAGAGTCTTACTTTGTCACCCTCAGTAGAGTGCCAGGCATCACAGCTCACAGCAACCTCAAAGTCTTGGGCTTAAGCGATTCTCTTGCCTCAGCCTCCCAAGTACCTGAGAATACAGATGCCCACCACAACGCCCAGCTATTTTTTGTTGCAGTTGTCATTGTTGTTTAGAGGTCCTGGGCCGGGTTCGAATCCTCCAGCCTCGGTGTATGTGGCTGGCGCTGTAACCACTGTGCTACGGGCACCGAGCCACTCATATTTGTCTTGTTCAAGGTACATTTTTATGTCCCATTTGGCCACAAGTCCCTCATGCCTAGTACTGTGCTTGGCACGTAGTAGATACTCAATAAATATTGATTCACTGAATTAGTAGAAGGATGAACAAAGAGGCTAAGAGACACAGAAACATACAAAGGTGTGCATGATATTATTGTTATTGTTTTCTAAATTTTGTATATATTTTTAATCTATTCTACAGCAAGAATGTATTCTTCTTTTTTTTTCTTGAGGCAGAATCTTACTTTGTCACCCTTGATAGAGTGCTGTAGAGTCTTAGCTCACAGCAACCTCAAACTCTTGGGCTCAAGTGATCCTCTTGCCTCAGCCGCCCAAGTAGCTGGGACTACGGGTGCCCGCCACAATGCCCGGCTCTTTTTTTAGAGATGGGGTCTTGCTCTGGCTCAGGCTGGTCTTGAACCTGTGAGCTCAGGCAATCCACCTGCTTCTTCCTCTCAAGTGCTGAGATTATGGGCGTGAGCCATTGCACCTGGCCAAGAATGTATTCTTTCTAACAAAAGAAGGTCCCAGCTGGGTGCTGTAGCTCATGTCTGTAATACTAGCACTCTGGGAGGCTGAGGCAGGTGGATTGCTTGAGCTCAGGAGTTCGAGACCAGCCTGAGCAAGAGTAAGCCCCCCCCCCATCTCTACTAAAAATAGAAAAACTAGCTGGCCGTTGTGTCAGGTGCCTATAGTCCGGAGGCTGAGGCAAGAGGATCAGTTGAGTCCAAGAATTTGAGGTTGCTGTGAACTATGGCACCATGCCTCTCTACCCAGGGTGACAGAGTGAGACTGTGTCTCAAAAAACAAACAAACAAAAAAAAACCTAAGGGCGGCACCTGTGGCTCAGTGAGTACGGCACCAGCCCCATATACTGAGAGTGGTGGGTTCCAAACCAAGCCCCGGCCAAACTGCAGCCAAAAAATAGCCAGGCGTTGTGGTCGGTGGCTGTAGTCTCAGCTACTTGGGAGGCTGAGGCAAGAAAATAGCTTGAGCCCAAGAGTTTGAGGTTTCTGTGAGCTGTGATGCCACAGCACCCTACTGAGGGCGAGATAGTGAGACTCTGTCTCAAAATAAATAAATAAATAGTCTTAACCTTCATCCATTTCTAGAAATATGCCCTAAGGAAATACTTTGTGACTCAGGCAAAGTGTTTTTTTTTTTGCGGTTTTTGGCCGGGGCTGGGTTTGAACCCATCACCTCTGGCATATGGGGCCGGTGCCCTACTCCTTTGAGCTACAGGTGCCACCTGATTCAGGCAAAGTTTTATGCACAACGATTTTCACTGTCACATTATTTTAAATATTAAGAAATTGGAAGCCCCCTAAATGCCCACACAATAGGGAAATGATTAATGATGGTTTTCTATGAAATATGGAATTTCATATATTACTTTAAGAGTGTGTTTCTGGTAGCGCCTGTAGCTCAGTGGTAGGGCGCCGGCCATATACACCAAGGCTGGCGGGTTTGAACCCTGTCCGGGCCCACCTAAAACAACAATGACAACCAAAAAAAACAAATAGCTGGGCATTGTGGCAGGCGCCTGTAGTCCCAGCTACTGGGGAGGCTGAGGCAAGAGAATAGCTTAAGCCCAAGAGTTTGAGGTTGCTATGAGCTGTGACAGCACAGCACCCTACTGAGGGCAAGATAGTGAGACTTTGTCTCAAAATAAATAAATAAATAAACAAATAAATAAATAAATAAATTGTCTTAACCCTCATCCATTTCTAGAAATACGCCCTAAGGAAACACTTTGTGATTCAGGCAAAGTTTTATCCACAAAGATTTTCACTGTCACATTATTTTAAATATTAAGAAATTGGAAGCCCCCAAAATGTCCACACAATAGGGAAATGATTAATGATGGTTTTCTATAAAGTATGGAATTTCATATATACCTTAAAGAGTGTTTCTGGCAGCGCCTATAGCTCAGTGGGTAGGGTGCTGGCCACATACACCAAGGCTGGCGGGTTCGAACCTGGCCCAGGCCAGCTAAAACAACAATGGTAACCAAAAAAAAAAAAAAATAGCTGGGTGTTGTGTCGGGCACCTGTAGTCCAGCTACTTGGGAGGCTGAGGCAAGAGAAACAATTAAGCCCAAGAGTTTGAGGTTGCTGTGAGCTATGATGCTGTGGCACTCTACCCAGGGCGACAGCTTGCAACTCTGTCGCAATTAAAAAAAAAGTGTGTTTCTGAAGGGATTTTTGCATGGGAAAAATATGGGCTACATGTTAATTGAAAAAAAGTAGATCACATGGGCGGCGCCCATGGCTCAAAGGAGTAGGGCGCCGGCCCCATATGCCAGAGGTGGCGGGTTCAAACACAGCCCTAGCCAAAACTGCAAAAAAAAAGTAGATCACAAAATTATTTATGCAATGTGATTAGAACTATTTAAAATTATGCAGACGGTGTCCGTAGCTCAGTGGGTAAGAGTGCCGACCACATACACTGAGGCTGCAGGTTCGAACCTGGCCCCATCCAGCTAAACCAACAATGACAACTGCAACAACAACAACAAAAATAGCCAGGTGTGTTAGCAGACACCTGTAGTCCCCGTTACTTGGGAGGCTGAGGCAAAGAAGATAGCTTAAGCCCACGAGTTTGAGGTTGATGTGAGGTATGACCCCCATGGCACTCTACCCAGAGCTATGGAGTGAGACTCTGTCTCAACAAACTAATAACTGTAAAATAAAATAATGCAATTATTTGAAGATGGCTATTAAATAAATCTCTATTAAAAATATGTATGTATACCCAGAGGAAGAAGCCTGGGAGAAATACTGCAGAATATTAAAGTGAAATCAGAGAAACAGAGTCAAATTTTAAGCTGTTACCTTTAGTTTTACCCCTGGGCTCAAAGTCTCTCAACCTCTCTGCAGCCCAGTTCTGATTTTTCTGTTTTTTTGTTTTCTGAAAAACAATAAATAATACTAAAAAACTTAAGTCCTAATTCCCTAAATGTTCGCAGCAAAGTGTTTGTGGTTTGGGGAATCGTATGAGTCCTTCATTTGTTGTCCTGGGCATTAAGTATGCACCTATGGTGTGTCTAACTGTATAAGAATGTAAAACTGAGCGGCACCTGTGGCTCAGTGGGTAGGGCGCCAGTCCCATATACCAAGAGTGGCGGGTTCAAACCCCGCCCTGGCCTAACTGCAACAAAAAAATAGCCGGGCGTTGTTGTGGGCACCTGTGGTCCCAGCTACTCGGGAGGCTGAGGCAAGAGAATTGCCTAAGCCCAGGAGTTGGAGGTTGCTGTGAGCTCTGATGATACAGCACTCTACTGAGGGCGATAAAGTGAGACTGTCTCTAAAAAGAAAGAAGAACAAGAACGTAAAACAATGCCTCAGTGTGGGAGGTGGGGTGTCCCTTATCGGTTTTTCCCAGTAAGAAGCAGTCATCCTGGGCTCCCCAGGAAGGGCCTGGGGAGCGGCAAGCAGGCTAAGCCTGAGAGTGAGGTGGAATTGCTACCTTCCAGGGTTACTGCCGTACCACAGGGGCTGCAGCAGCCAGGCTTGGGGAAAGAGACTGAGGACCAGCAGGTGAAACAACAACGGAACCCGCGGACTTCAAAGGGTCAGCCCCCTGAGAGCTGCCAGGTAACCCCCTAGGAGACCTGGGCAGAAGGGAATAGAATGACCTAACCATACGGGGAGCACTCTGGGAGGCCAAGGTGGGAGCATGGCTTGAGCTCAGGATTTCAAGACCAGCCTGAGTAAGAGCAAGACCCCATCTCTACTAAAAATTGAAAAATTAATCACACCTGTGGTGCATCTTACAAGGCTATATGTGAGGCTTGGTAAATGTGGAATGTAAATGTCTTAGCAAAGTAACTAAGAAAATGCCAGGAGGGCTACGTCAACTAATGTGATGAAAATGTGTCAAATGGTCTATGAACCAAGTGTATGGTGCCCCATGATCATATTGATGTACACAGCTATGATTTAATAAAAAAAAAAAAAGAAAAATTAGCCAAGGGATGCCTGTAGTCCCAGCTACTTTGGAGGCTAAGGCAGGAGGATCCTTTGAACCAAGAATTTGAGGCTGCTGTAAGCCAGGCTGATACAACTGCACTCTAGCCTGAAAAATAGAGTGAGACTCTGTCTTTGGGTTAAGAAAGAAAAAGAAAGCTCAGTGCCCATAGCACAGTGGTTACAGCACCAGCCACATACACTGGGGCTGGCGGGTTTGAACCCAGCTCTGGCCAACTAAACAACAATGACAACTGCAACAAAAATGGCTGGGTGTTGTGGAGGGCACCTGTAGTCCCAGCTACTTGTGAGGCTGAGGCAAGAGAATCGCCTAAGCTCAAGAGCTGGAGGTTGCTGTGAGCTGTGACGTTACCGCACTCTACTGAGGGCGACAAAATGAGACTCTGACTCTAAAAAAAAAAAGAAAGAAAAGAAACTGCCACGCTTCTTTCCAAAGTGGTTGGACCATTTTACATCCCCGTTAGCAATGTACAAGAATTCCAGCTGCTCCGCCCTTAAAACTGGTATGGTCAATCTTTTTAATTTTCATATATATATATATTTTTTTTTTTTTTCAGTTTTTGGCTGGGGCTGGGTTTGAACCCACCACCTCCGGCATATGGGGCCGGTGCCTTACCCCTTTGAGCCACAGGCGTTGCCCAATCTTTTTAATTTTCAAATAGTGTGTCCTGGAGTCTCATTGTGTCCTTAGTTTTCATTTCCCTAATGACTAGAGATGTTGAGAGCAATTTTTCACACACTTAGGGACCGTTTGTATATCTTCCTTGAAGAAATTTTTAATCAAATACTTTGCCCACTATTTTTTTTTTTGCCCACTATTTTAATTGTATTAGTCATTTTATTGTTGAGTTATAAGAATTCTTTTTATATCCTGGACACCAGACTCTTATGGGCATATGATTTTTTTTTTTTTTGGTGATTTTTGGCCGGGGCTGGGTTTGAACCCGCCACCTCCGGCATGTGGGACCGGCGCCCTACTCCTTGAGCCACAGGGGCCACCCATGGGCATATGATTTTTTCTCCTATATTTGTAGAGATTTTTTTTTTTGGCCGGGGCTGGGTTTGAACCCGCCACCTCCGGCATATGGGACTGGCGCCCTACTCCTTGAGCCACAGGCGCCGCCCTGTAGAGGTTTTTTTCACTTTCTGCTTCTTTCTAAAAAAAAAAAAAAAAAAAAAAAATTGCTTGTTTGTTTTCTTAATATTGAGTTTTGAGAGCTCTTATCTATTCTGGAATACAAATCCTTTTTCAGACATAGACTATGCAGATGTTTTCTCCCAGACTGCTGTCTTTTGATTCTCTGAACAATGACTTTCAAAAAACAGAAGTTTTTGGCTCAGCGCCTGTGGCTCCAGCAGCTAAGGCGCCAGCCACATACACCTGAGCTGGTAGGTTCGAATCCAGCTCGGGCCCGCCAAACAATAATGACGGCTGCAGCCAAAAAATAGCTGGGTGTTGTGGTGGGCGCCTATAGCTACTTGGGAGGCAGAGGCAGGAGAATCACTTGAGCCCAGGAGTTGGAAGTTGCTGCGAGCTGTGATGCCACGGCACTCTACCCAGGGTGACAGCTTGAGGCTCTGTCTCAAAAAGAAAAAAAAAAAAACAACCAGAAGTTCTTAATTCTGATAAAGTCTAATTTACCATTTTTTTCTTTTACTGGTGTCATATCTTAGAAATTTTTGCTTAACCCAAGGTCACATAGGATTTTCTTATGCTTTCTTCAAGGAGTGTTATAGTTTTAGGTGTAACATTTACATTTGTGATCATCTTGAGTTCATTTTTGTATATGGTGTGAGTTTTAGACCCAAGTTTATTTTTTCTTGGCTTGTGGCTATCCAGTTATTCCAGCACCATTCACTGAAGATTATCCTTTCTCCACCATATTTGCATTTTTGTCAAAAATCAGTTGACCACATATGTGGGTCTGTTTCTAGATTCTGCTTTGTTCCATTTGTTTATTTATCTTTCCTTATTCCAGTACCACATTGTTTCAATGACAGTAGCTTTATCATGAGTTGTGAAGTCAGTTAGTGTAACCCTCTACCTTTTAAGGAGTGTCATGAAGGATTATGGTTCTTTGAAACATCCCTTGGAAACCCCCATTTAAAAGGGATCATCTCACTTTTGCAGGCTCTCATTCCACATGGATCATGACTTTGGGTAGACCACACCTTCTCTGGGCCTCAATTTTCTCATCCCTCAAAATATAGGGGTATCTGTGCTTACCTTCTGGAGGTGCTAGGAGGATTCAGTTAGATAATGCCTGCAGTAACTGCACCCTAGTAAGCATGTATTAACTGGGTTCTGGGTGACTGAGATTCACCTGGGAACCATAACAGGGTTCACCATCCTAGGTGTCCTTGTCCTTGGCAGGGCTCTGAGCATCACTCCACCTTAGATGAGAAGGCAGCAAATAGGTCAGACACGATACAGCCAACAGAGCCTTGTTGCACCTTGGACAGCCGTGGACAGCCCCTGGGAGACAAACCCTCCAAGGAGGCAGCCAACCCACACAGCAGGCCCCAGGGAGCTCTGCCAGAGCTCAGCCCAGGGGAACAGGAAGAAAGCTCCCAGGAAGCACCTCCACTAATGCCCATAGTGACTCCAGAAAAAAACCACTTCCTGCCATCCATGCCAGGACCTAAAATACCCAAAGAAGGGTAAGTCTCTCTCCAATGACACCCCCTTCCTCACTCCCTGCTCCCACCAAGTTTGCTCTTCTGCCAAAAGTCACAGGTGAGGTGAGTTCTAGTCCTGATCTAGTGTAGGACCTCGGGCAAGTCATGCCTCTCTGGGCCTCAGTTTCCCCATCTGTATAATAGTTCTAATATCAGAATCCTTTGTCCCTTGGGCCTGTGTACTGGGGATTGAGGAGCCCCTCTGAGATGAGAGGTAGTGGATGAGGCTGGGATGATGGAACTGCGTGCCCTGGGGGCTGAGAGGTGGGTAGGAGGGGCGAGCTTGGGGCGGAGTCCTCCCCTACCTGGGAATTTCTCTCCTATTTAGGGGCGAGGCTGTGGAGACCCAACCAGCACAGGCAGCTCTTCCTCTGTCGGTAAGTAGGGCCACAGTGGGGATGGGGATGGAGTATGGGGGTTGTGGGGACCCAGGAGGAGGAAGAGGACAGAGGTGGAAATGGGACAGGATTTGGAGTTAAACTGGGGGAGGTGTGTGAGCGTAAGCACATGTATGTGCGTGTGTGTATGTGTGTGCACGAGTGCATGCACGTGTGTATTTTGAGTGAGAGGGTCAAAGATGCTCTTACACCCTGGAGCAGGGGTCCTCAAACTTTTTAAACAGGGGGCCAGTTCACTGTCCCTCAGATCGTTCAAGGGCTGGACTATAGTTTAAAAAAAAACTGTGCACAAATTCCTATGCACACTGCACATATCTTATTTTGAAGTAAAAAAACAAAAACGGGAACAAATACAATCACACCGCCTCATGTGGCCCACGGGCCGCAGTTTGAAGACCCCTGCCCTGGAGCCCTTAGGTTCATCCCAGGTGGCACCTGGTTCCACATCAGAGTGGCTTTTTCCCACCTATTTGCCCTCAGCCACAGCCACTCAATCCAAAGCTTCCCTGAACACTTGAACACCTGGGAGGCTTCCCAACCTCTTCTCACCCATCCTTTCCTCCCGCAGCTCTGTCACTTTCTAATTCTTTCCTTTTTCTTTCTTTCTTTCTTTTTTTTTTTCTTGAGACAGAGTCTCACTCTTGCCCAGGCTGGAGTGGCATCAGCCTAGCTCACAGCAACCTCAAACTCCTGGGCTCAAGTGATCCTCTTGCCTCAGCCTCACAAGTAGCTAGGAGTACAGGCATCTGCTACAATGCCCAGCTAAATTTGTTTGGGTTTCTTTTCTATTTTTAGTAGAGACGGGGCCTTGCTCATGCTCAGGCTGATCTCGAACTCCTGCCTCAATCTCCCAGAGTGGTAGGATTACAGGCATGAGTCACCTTGTCTGGCTTCGGCAACTTGCAAATATACAAGGTCATGACCAAACCCTGCCAGTACCTGCAAAACCCCAACCCTGGCTGAATCCAGCCAGCTACGTACCCTGAGAGCAGCTCCGCGCAGTTGGAGAAGACTTTGTGTCGTTGATGGGTTTTTCCTTTTTTTTTCGAGACAGAATCTCACTATATTGCCTCAGTAGAGTACCTTGGCGTCACAGCTCACAGCAACCTCAAACTCTTGGGCTTAAGTGATTCTCTTGCCTCAGCCTCCCAAGTACCTGGGACTACAGGCGCCCTCCACAATGCCTAGCTATTTTTGTTGTTGTTGTTGTTGTTATAGTTGTCACTGTTGTTTAGCAGGCCCAGGCTGGGTTCAAACCTGTCAGCCCTGGTGTATGTGGCCAGCGCCCTACCCACTAAGCTACGGGCATTGAGCCTTGTTGATGGGTTTCATTTTGCAACAATGATCATCTGTGCCCGATGCTCTTGGTAATCATTGGTGCTCCCTGCCACACCATCCTCCTCTACCCCAGGATGTCCCTTCCAAACCGCACCCCCATGCGCTGCATCTCCCCTTGTGTGTCACTGAAAGACAAATGAATCAGATGAGAAAAGCCAGTCCCAAATCCACTTCCCCTCCCTTTATTTGGCTACAATGGAAGCTGTGCCCAGGGTGGGGGGGTGGTGGCGTGGCGGGGTGTTCCTATCCCCACCAATGGTTGGTTCCCCTCCTTCATTCATTAGATCCCATTCCTTACACATGATCTATCTCCCTGTTTCTGCAGGATCATACCCATGGCAACCCCTACATGGGTTAGTGTGTGCATTTTTTTGTTTTTTTTTTTTTTTAGTTTTTAGCTGGGGCTGGGTCTGAACCCACCACTTCCCTCATATGGGGCCAGTGCTCTACTCCTTTGAGCCACAGGTGCCACCCTGGTGTGTGCATTATTAAAAGTCAAACACCAGCCCCTCCCCCTGTCCATACTAACCTCTTTGCTGCCCATCACAGCCCAACACTCAGGAGTCAACCTCCTCCACCAGCTCCACCTGCTTGTCCTTCCTCAGTCTTCCTATCCCGATATAAGGTTTCTTATGAGGTCATCACAACCTCCCTTTGGCTAAATGAAATGGAAAAGCACCATCCTTACAGAGCCTTCCTTCCTCAAAGACTTGGGTGACACAGTGGCTTTCTCCCCCTCCCCTCCTTGCTGGTTTCTCCTCTCCCATCTCCGTTCTCTCCTTGGCTGAGCCCATCCAATCTCTTTGGTCATTCCCTAATCCGTATCTCTAAGGCCAGCTGTGCCTTTAAATTCCAGGCTCATATTCCAATGGCCTAATTGATTTTCATTTACTAGCTGAGTCACTTCTCAAAGACTTGGCCAGAGCAGTCTTCCTCATCTGGCAAATGACATTGCCTTTCACTCAGGGGCTCGTGCCAAGCAGCTCCAAATCACTTCTGATCCCTCTTTGTCCTTCTGCAATCCCTTCACACCCAATGCATCAACAAGCTCTGTCTGGCACTACCTACAAAATAAATCCCAAATCCATCCCTTCCCCACTCCCTCTCCTATTTCCCTGGTCCAAGCCTCATCCTCTTAGAACGAAATCCAAATCTTCACTGAGGCTCAAAAGGCCTATGTCTACCCACTCCAGTCCAACTTCCAGCCCTTGAATGTGCTAAGCTTATTCCCACCTCAGGGTTTTACAAATGCTACCCCAACACTTGAAATACTCCCCATAGATATTCTCATGGCTGACCCCATGGAATCATTCATGTATCAACTTAGATGTCTCTTTTTTTTTGTAGAAACAGAGTCTCACTTTATGGCCCTCGGTAGAGTGCCATGGCCTCACACAGCTCACAGCAACCTCCAACTCCTGGGCTTAAGCGATTCTCTTGCCTCAGCCTCCTGAGTAGCTGGGACTACAGGTGCCCGCCACAATGCCCGGCTATTTTTTGGTTGCAGTTTGGCCGGGGCCGAGTTTGAACCCGCCACCCTTGGTATATGGGGCAGGCGCCTTACCAACTGAGCCACAGGCGCCACTCCTTTTTTTTTTTGAGACAGAGTCTCACTTTGCTGCTCTTGGTAGAGTGCCATAGCTCACAGCAACCTCAGACTCTTGGGCTCAAGCAATTCTCTTGTCCCAGCCTCCCAAGTAGCTGGGACTACAGACGTCCGCCATAATACTCGGCTATTTTTTAGAGGCAGGGTTTTGCTCTTGCTCAGGCTGGTCTTGAACTCCTGAGCTCAGGCAATCCACCTGCCTCGGCCTCCCTGAATGCTAGGTAAATACCACTTTCTGAGCAAGGCCTTGACCACCTGATCTCAAATAGCCTATCAGTCACATTTGCTCTGTCATATTACCTTGTTTTATTATCTGGGTCTTATTAATTTGATCAACCTATGATTGATCAACCTATAATTTGATCAACATGATCTTATTAATTTGTCAAGCTATTCATAATCTAGAGCATAAAAGCTCCATGAGGGCAGCCTCTCTATTGTATCCACTACTCTTTGCTAAAACAATGCCTAGCACATAATAGGTACTCAGTAGGAATTCGCTGGATAGCTGAATGAATGGGAATAATAAAAGGTGCTTCTCTGCACTGATAAGAAGGAATATTCTCAGTGTATGTGTTTCCTCTTTCTCTTTCCCTAACATATGCCTGGCCTGGGCTGGAGACTGGGCGGGAGGAGAGGAGAGGGCATGATGGATTCTGAAAGTACGTCCTGAGGGTCTGTGGCATGTCTGGCTGTGTGCTGGAAGGGATAGGGTGAGGATAGGAGGGACGAGGCAAGTAAGGTAGGCGACAGGGCCCTGCTCCACCAGGTGTAGCTAAGTTGGCAGGACTAGAAAAGATGAGGGGACCTGGGCAAGAGATCCTGCAGGCTTTTAGAGAAGGAGACTGGAAGTCATCAAGCAGGCTTTCCGGAGAGGAGGGCTGACATTAGCCCGTGCCAGGGGATGGAATATGGACAGAGCCAGGGAGTATAAAGCAGACCCAGGCAGCAGGACCAGCACAAGCAGAGATACAGAGATGTCGCCTGTAGTCCCAGCTACGAGAGAAGCTGAGGCAAGAGAATCGCTTAAGCCCAAGAGTTTGAGGTTCCTGTGAGCTCTGACACCACTGCACTCTACTGAGGGTGACGTAGTGAGACTCTGTCTCAAAAAAAAAAAAAAATCATAGAATATCATCATCTTTGCCAGGATATTTCTTAGTCACTGACTTTCTTAAATCCAAATATATTCATGCGTTGAAAATGAATGAAGGCTCAGCACTTGTAGCTCAGTGGCTAGGGTGCCGAACCACATATACCTGGGCTGGCGGGTTCGAACCCAGCCTGCGCCTGCCAAAACAACAATGACAACTACAACGGCTCGGTGTCCATGACTCAAGCAGCTAAGGCACCAGTCACATACACCTGAGCTGGCAGGTTTGAATCCAGCCTGGGTTCGCCAAACAACAATGACGGCTGCAAACAAAAAATAGCCAGGCGTTGTGGCGGGCGCCTGTAGTCTCAGCTACTTGGGAGGTGGAGGCAGGAGAATCCCTTGAGCCCAGGAGTTGGGAGGTTGCTGTGAGCTGTGATGGTACGGCACTCTACCCAGGGTGATAGCTTGAAGCTCTGTCTCAAAAAAAAAAAAAAATGACAACTACAACAAAAAAATAGCCAGGCGTTGTGGCAGGCGCCTGTGGTCCCAGCTACTTGGGAGGCTGAGGCAAGAGGATCGCTTAAGCCCAAGAGTTTGAGGTTGCTGTGAGCTGTGATGCCACAGCACTCTACTGAGGGTGACACAGTGAGACTCTGTCTCAAAAAGAAAGAAAGAAAGAAAAGAAAAAAGGTACAGAGATGGAAATGAACAAGGAGCAAGGGGTGACAATGGGGGAAAAGGCCTTGTGGGACAAGAATGTTGGCTATATTGGCTATAACAGGGCACCGGAAAGCTCAGCTGGGCCATCATAGGAAGCCTCCAAGATGGGAAGCAGGTTCACTGTGCACTGATTTCCGACTTGTCTGAGGCTGGTGAGGCAGAGCACCCACACGCAAGTTACATGACTCAGGCTTATCACTTACATGGAGGGAGGACAGAAGCCTGGGATTCATTGTGAACCAGTTCTCCACGGCTCAGGAACACTGCCTGGGACAGAAGGAGGCTTGTCAAGTGTGCTCCATTGCTGGGGGACCTCAGAAAGCAGCCCACTCGGGGCTGGGCCAAAGCATCAAAGGACCTTGTATTTTTTTCTTTTTCTTTTTTTGCAGTTTTTTGGCCGGGGCTGGGATTGAACCCCCCACCTCTGGCATATGGGGCCGGCACCCTACTCCATTGAGCCACAGGCGCTGCCTGAAGGACCTTGTATTTTCACGCAGAGAGTGGACCAGAGCCGGGGGTGTTCCAGCCAATCCTTCCCTATCTCAGGATGTTGCATTCCCAGCACATTCTACAGTTCTTTTTGAGAACTTCCAGTGTGAAAGGGAAGAGAACCAGTTGGTCCACAGCCACAGGGAGAACAGTCCTGCACAGTACTGGAGTGAGGTGTTTGGACTTGGCGCTCCAGTGTCCCTCTTAACACTTTGCATGAGGCAAGGGCCTGAGAATAGATACTGAGGCTGAGGTGGACTCATGCACCCCTGCATTTGAGTGACTCTACATGAGGCACAGGTAGACAGAGGGTTCCTGAAGGTCCAGGGACCTCTGCAGGCTGAGGGGTAGCAGGGCAGTGCCGAGAGGGCAGCACAGAGGTTGGCACGACAGCACGTCCAGGACATGTGTTGCCAGTGGAAGGAGCTTGGGGAAGACAGAGAGAGGAATCCGGAGGTGTGAGGGGCTGAGAAGCTGGAAATGTATCAGGGCCTAAACACCATCCTTCGCTCACAGGCTGGGAGCCTGCTGGGAGCTAGGCTTGGTGGCAGGGCCTGGGATAACGGTGGACGTTGTGAGACAGACCCCCACCTGCGCTGGGGCTCAGTTTCTGAGAGGGGGGGCCAGAGGCCTAGGACTTTGCAGCCCTATGGTCCCCAGAGGGCCATGGGAGAGGTGATGACTGTGAGACTGGACTCCTTCACTATGGAGTGAGAGCCCCAGAACTAAAGCACTTGTCTTCAGCTTGACTGAAATTGCCCATTTGCCCTTCATTCAGGAAAATAATCAAAGGAGACTTTGGAAGCAAGGTACATCTCCCATCTGGGCTGATTATTTTCTTGCTGAGAACTTGATCCGCGCTATTATTTTTCTTCTTGGATGTCACTGAGAAGAATGGAATCATCAGCGTTCAAAGAACACAAAGTTATTGAGGACAGCATACCAAACCCAGTTGTGACGGGTGAATGGAGTTTATAGTCCAGTGGGCAGACAGACTAACATGTAAACAGATAAATTCAGCTTTGCCTTAAACGATAATGTGTCAGAGAAAATCAAGCCACTAAGAGGGAGCGATTGGGAGGCAGTGGAGGGATACTCAGCAGTCTTGAAGAGAGGGGACCAAGCAGACTCAAGTTAAGAAATGACAGTTCTTCAAGACTTGAATGAGTGGACAGGTGTGATGGCTCACACCTGTAATCCTAGCACTATGAGAGTCTGAGGCAGGTGGATTGCTTAAGCTCAGGAGTTCAAGACCAGCCTGAGCAAGAGTGAGACCCCATCTCTACTAAAAATAGAAAAACTAGCCAGGCATTGTGGCAGGTGCCTGTAGTCCCAGCTACTTGGGAGGCTGAAGCAAGAAGATCACTTGAGCCCAGGAGTTTGAGATTGCTGTAAGCTGTGACACCAGGGCACTCTAAAAGTGAGACTCAGGCTCAAAAAAAAAAAAAAAAAAAGAAAGAAAGAAAAAGAAAAAGACTTGAATGACAAAAAGTGAGCCACTGGACAGAAGAGGGGACATGAGTGTTCTAGACAGTGTCAGCAGCAGCACTAAGTCACTGGTCAAGACCAAGCCCAGCAGGAGTCCCAGTGGGGGAATGGGGCAGAGGGCTTAGTGAGGGTTTCAAAGGCCAGGGTGAGGGTTTGGTAATAAATTTTTGTCTAAGCTAAGCCATTGAAGAGTTTTAGGCAAGAGTGAGAGATAATCCGATGTGGGCCAGAAACACATGGAATTAGCAGCAGGGAGCTTGGGGGTGAGCCAGGGTGGAGACTGTGGACGTGTACCACTGGATGGCGGTGCGACTTGGACCAGGGCAGCAGCGGGGGAGAAAGTGCACAGGGATTCTGGAGGTGGTACTCATAGGACTTGTCAGTGGGCTCCCTGTGGGAGAGGTAGGTTAGAGAAAGAGGAATTTTAAAAATATATAAGAAAATAACCCAGGTGGCAAGGATGTGGAGAAATCGGAACCTTTGTGCACTCACTGCTAGTAGAAATGCAAATGGTATAACCACTGTGGAAAATAGTAGGGTGGTTCTTCAATAAATTAAGATTAGAGGCTCAGTGCCTGTGGCTCAAGAGGCTAAGGTGCCAGCCACATACACCTGAGCTGGTGGGTTCGAATCCAGCCTGGGCCCGCCAAACAATAATCACGGCTGCAACCAAAAAATGGCTGGGCGTCATGGCAGGTGCCTATAGTCCCAGCTACTTAGGAGGTAGAGGCAGGAGAATCGCTGGATCTCAGGAGTTGGAGGTTGCTGTGAGCTGTGATGCCACGGCACTCTACCCAGGGCGATAGCTTGAGGCTCTGTCTCAAAAAAAAAAAAAAAAAATTAAAATTAGACCAGTTGTAAGAGCTTATGCTTATAATCCTGGTGCTCTGGGAGGCTGAGGCAGGAGGATCACTTGAAACCAAGAGTCTGAGACCCACTTGAACAAGAGCAACACCCCATCTCTACAAAAAATAGAAAAAATTAGCCAGGCCTGGTGGTGGGCCTGTAGTCCTAGCTACTTGGGAGGCTGAGGCAGGAGGATCACTTGAGCCTAGGAGTTTGAGGTTTCTGTGAACTAGGCTGGTGCCACTGCACTCTAGCCTGGGCATCAGAATGAAACGCCGCCTCCAAAAATAAATAAATAAATAATATTAAATTTCATTTTTAAATTACCATATAATGCAGCAATTGCATTTCTGGGTAGATACCCCAAAGAATTGAAAGCAGGGTCTCAAAGAGATATCTGTACTCTCATGTGTCCAATAGCTATTTACAATAGCTAAAACATGGAAGCAACCCAAGTGTCCATTGACAGAATGGATAAACAAAATGTGGTCCATACATACAACAGTATATTATTCAGCCTTAAAAAGGAAGAAAATTCTGATGCATGCTACAATATGGATGGGCTTTGAGGACATTATACTAAGTGAAATAAGCCCATCATAGAAAGACACAGTGATTCCCCTTCTAGGAGGTACTTAGGCGAATTCACAGAGACAGGAAGTGGAAATGGTGGTTACCAGGAACTTGAGAGGTGGTAACGGGGGTGGTGGTGGTGGTGTTTGTTTAGCTTTATTTTTTTTTAATCTACTTAGCAGGCCCAAGCCAGGTTTGAATCTGCCACCCCTGCTACATGGGGCCAGCGCTCTAACCACAGAGCTATGGGCAACCCCCAGGGAGGTTTGTTTAATGGGTATGAAGTTTCAGTTTTACAAGATGAAAAGAGCTGTGGAGAGACTCAGCAGTGATGGGTGCATATGCTGCGGGTATTTAATGCCACTGATCTGTACACTTAAAAATGATAAAGAGGGGCTCGGCGCCCCAAAGTATAGTGGTTACGGTGCCAGCCACATACACTGAGGCTGGCAGGTTCAAACCCAGCCTGGGCCAGCTGAACAACAGTGACAACTGCAACAAAAAATAGCCAGGCATTGTGGCGGGCACCTGTAGTCCCAGCTACATGGGAGGCTGAGGCAAGAGAATCGCTTAAGCCCAAGAGTTTGAGGTTATTGTGTTTGAGGTTACTGTGAGCTGTGACGCCAGAGCACTCTATCGAGGGTGACATAGTGAGGCTCTGTCTCAAAAACAAAAAACAAAATGATAAAGATGATAAATGTTATATGTATTTTACCACAATTAAAAAAAAAAAGTTGGAAAAGAAAAAAAGGATTCTAGGCCGGGCACAGTGGTTCATGCCTGTGATCCTAGCACTCTGGGAGGCCAAGGCAGGTGGCTTGCTTGAGCTTAAGAGTTCAAGACCAGCTTGACCAAAAGTGAGACCCCCGTCTCTACTAAAAATAGAAAATCTGAGGCAAGAAGATCGTTTGCGCCCAAGAGTTTGAGGTTGCTGGGAGCTATGATGCCACAGCAATCTACCCAGGGTGACAGCTTAAGATTCTGTCTCAAAAAAAAAAAAAAGGATTCTAGATCTGGGGCCCAAGGACAGGTGGCATCATTTACTGAGATGGTGACTTGGGGAGGCAGCAGTAGAAGGAACCCAACACTTCTGCTTTGGTCCTGTTCTAGACACCCAAGGACATCAAGGAGAATGTCTGGTGTTAGAAAGGACAAAGAAACATGGAGAAAATGGAGTCACAGGAAGGAGGATGACATTTGGGTGGGAGGTGTGGGGGGTGGATACGGATCAGGGAGCAGAGAGAAGACAAGTCCTGGGTCTCCACAGCAAGTGTAATGAGGAACCCTGGAAGCAGACCAGGGAGTGGCCGGGGAGGGTGGGTATCTAGAGCATTTCCGGAAGGACAGAGTGGTCATCTGTGTCTAATGCTGCTGAGAGGTCAGCTCAGATGAGGGCAGAGATCTGATCGTGGCCTTGGGCCTTGGCCTGAACAGTTTTGGGGATTGTGGACAGAAGCCTGATGGGAGATGGGAGGGCAGTGAAGTCAGAGAACAAGCGACTCTTTTCAAGTAATTTTTTTTTTTTGAGGCAGAGTCTCACTCTGATGCTCAGGCAACAGAGTGCAGTGGCATCATCATAGCTCACTGGGCTCAAACCACCAACTCCTGGGCTCCAGATTTCCTCCTGCCTCAGCCTCCCAAGTAGCTGGGACTACAGGTGCACTCCACCTTGCCCAGCTCATTTTTCTGTTTTTAGTAGAGATGGGGCCTTTGCTCAGGCTGATCTCAAACTTCTGGGCTCAAGTGATCCTCCCACCTTGGTCTCCCAGAATGCTAGGATTAGAATGCCTGAGCCACTGCACCTGGCCTCTTTCAAGGAATTTTGTGATAAAAAAGGAACAGAGACCTGGGGTGGTAGCTGGAGGGAGTTTGGTGTCAGGAAGGTTTGTTTTCGTTTTTGTTTTGAAAGAAGGAAGTTAATATATTGGTGGAGAAAGTAAAGCTTACACTTTAGGAAGAGAGAGTGTGTGGCAAGTGCAGAGTCTTTGGGAGAATCTAGGCTTGTCCTCATCACAGGCAGGCTGAGGAAGGCCCATTCTTCTGATGGGAGCATATAGATGCAGGAAATGTCTGGGTTTGCTGAATGAAAGGAGTTTATTGAGTGCCTGCTGTGTGCTGGTTGCTGGGTAAATGTGGATAAATGAGGCAGACAACGTCCTGTCCACCTGGTGCTTACCTTCTGTTCTGGAGGTCAAACAAGTCAAGTGGTGGGACCAGGAGTAGCTCGCTCAAGACTGCAGAGCTGGGAGGTGCCAGGTCCAGTGTGGGGGGGAGGACACGGGGTGGGAGCCCAGTGGGATGTGTGTGAGATTTAGGGTATATCCTCCAAGGGCTCAGAGAGCAGGGAGCAGTTTGAGGATCCCTAGAGAGTGGGCAGCAGGGAGAAGCTCTGTGGGAGTCAGGCCAGCTGCAGGCCTCCAGGATGCCTTCCCCTGTCCCCAGGAGGTGAGGGATGCTGGAGAGAGGCGGGAGCTGGACTGTATGCAGAGGCAGCTTCAGGAGCCTGTGGTGGATGCAGGGACTCAGAACTCCAGCAGTCTCCGGCAGGGCTTCATGAAGTGCTTACTGGAGGTAGAGGAGGCAGAGACCGCCCATCGGAAGACTTCAAAGGCCAGGGCGTCGTCATCCCGCAAGTCCCCCAGGATCCTGACCCCTGTGCCCACTGCAGTCCCTCTCAGCAACTCAGCCCCATGCCTGCCTTTGACCCTGTCTCAGACCCCTTCGTCATCTCCTGCCACTGCCCCACCATGGGGCTGGCCACCAGCCCCAGGACCAGTCTCTGCCCCTATGGGAGCCCCTGTCCCAGCCTCAGTGCCTGGCCCAGTACTGCCAGTCCCTGTCCTGGACCTGGGCTGGAGAAGGACAGAACTCTTGTACCAGAGTAGCGAGAAGAATCTGAGCTACGCCAACGCACGGTAGGAGCCACCACCCACTCACCCACCCACCTCTGAAAGGCTCCCCAAGGCCAGGGCCTTGACCTAGACTCTGGTCCCTTGGGCTTCTTCCATGACTTCCTGCTTGTTCTATCCTGTGTGTCTCTCTCTCCTCACTCTGGCCCCTCTCCATTTGTCCCAGCTCTGTGTCTTCCGTATCGCCCTCTCTCTGTCCCCTTTTTCATTTCTGACCCCTTTTCTCCTTCTGACTCCCTCTGAAGGGGTCTCTCCTCCTCTAGTCCCCCTCTGCTCTGCCTTCCTTCTTCTCTGTGTCACTCTCTTTTCCTGTCTTCCAAATCTTCTCCTGGCCCTCCCTAGCTATCAGTGACAGCTTTGGGCAAGGGAGAAAGGCTGGATGTTGTCCTGGGCCGGGGTTCTGTCCTCTGCAGGCAGCAGCCGGAAGAGCACAGCCTCCTAAAGGGGTATCAGAACTGGGAGGAGAGGCCCGAGGAACATCTCACCCTGAAACAGGAGGAAGGTGAGGGCAGGGAGTCCCGCTCAGGCAGAACCCTTGGTTCTGTGGGGTGTGCAGGTGCATGGTGGGTGGGGTATTGTGCAGATCAGCAGCCCCAGGGACCACCACAGCCTTGCAATTGGCCTGAGGGGACAGCACAGCAGGCACTGGGTGAGGGAGCCAGAGTTTATGCTGTGTCCTCTGCCTCGAGGTCTAGTTCCAGAGCTGTCTCTCTGTGAGAAGGATGGGAGCCCTGCAAAGAGCTTTAAGTTTTGGGGGTGTTTCTGCCTCCCTCAACCCAAGCCCACACTCTATTGGTCTTCTTTAGAGCAGCCTGGATGGGAGACAGGGTCTGGGACTCCTTTCCAGACAGCCCCTCACCGTTTAACAAGGCCACCAGCCTGAACATGTCCCCATTCCCACCACATCCCACCTCTGCCAGAAAGTTAAAAAGTTTTGAACACCCACCCTGGGTGAGGAGCCATGCCCTTTTCTCTGTTGTCCTGGGGCTAGCTCCGTGACCCTACTCCTCAGCACATCGTCCTGGCCCTAGAAGACTAGGGATGTGTCCTTCCGCTCCCATCCCCCCACCCCAACCCTCTTGGCTACAGGAGCCCCTTCCCCTGCCTTCCCTGGGTCCTCTCACTGGCCCTTTGTGACCTCACCCTTGAAGTGCACTCCTTGCAGCATTAAAACCCCCTAGCCACCGTCCTGCGCACAGCACTGCCCTGCCTGCTTCAGCAGGTCACCGAAAACATGCCACTTTGACTTAGACTCAGGGAAGGGCTGACAGCCTTGCTCCGATGGTGCTTAAACTTCCAGGCATTGGTTTAGCACCTGTAGTCCTAGTAACTTAGGAGGCTGAGGCAAGAGAATCGCTTGAGCTCAAGAGTTTGAGGTTGTTGTGAGCTATGACACCATGGCACTCTACTGAGGGTGACATAGTGAGACTGTCTCAAAAGAAAAAAAAAAGTTAAACTTCCAGGACTTTTGAGGGACCACGTCTGCTTGAGAGTTCTGGATTTTTTTGGTTCCTTTTGGGATATGCCTGCCTGTGGCAGGTCTCCACTCGCCCCAACACTAATCCTAGGCCTACTTCTTCTCCACAGTTCAGCGCTGTTTGTCAGAGGCTTACAGACTTACAAAGTCTATTGTGCACCAGGCGCGGGATTAATTCCACAACTCCAAGGGGGTGTCCTGTCGTTATGCCATCATACAGATACAGAAATAGAGGCTCAGAGAACTGCAGTGGCTTGCCCATGGCAACCATCCTAGTCAGCTCATGCTGCCATAGCAAAGGACCACAGGCTGGGTGGCCGAGACAACAGACATTTATTTTCTCACAGTTCTGGAGGCTGGAGTCCAAGCTCAAGGTGTCAGCAGGGTTGGTTTCTCCTGAAGCCTCTCTCCTTGGCTCACAGAGGGCCACCTTCCTACTGAGTCCTCACGTGGTCTTTCTTCTGTGCACATGCATCTCTGGCATCCCTCTGTGTGTCCAAATTTCCTTTCTGTATAAGGACACCAGTCAGGTTAGATTAGGGCCCACCCTAAAGGCCTTGTTTTAACCTAAATCACCGCTCAAAAGGCCCTATCTCCAAATACAATCACATTCTGAGGTACTGGGGCTCAGGGCTTCCACGTAAGAATTTGGGGGACACAAACCAGCACCCCTGCTTTGTGGTAGAGCCAGTCACTAAGCTCTGTTGATGCTCAGATTTTGCTGTGGCTGAAAAACCAGACACCACACGTTATGATTAGTATGTGGCTTTTATACCAGTGGGCGCTACTCTGGGACTTTCTTGCCATCCTTCCTGTCCTTTGCTCTGGTCCAGACAACTGAAGATATCCCAGAAGCTGTGTCCATCTGGATAAGTGACTACAGACACCAAGGTCTAGGGCATGGACTTAGATTCAAAGGCCTTTCTGGAGCCAGGCATGGTGGTGCCTGCCTGTAGCCCCAGCTAGTCGGGAGGCTGAGGCAGGAGGATTGCTTGAGCCCAGGAGTTCAAATCCTGCCTGGGCAACATAGTGAGACCCCCTCTCTAAGAAAGATGTTTCTGGCCACCTAATCTGTAAGCCTTAATTTCCCCATCTTTACAAAGGGACTAAGAATTCTACTCTGATGAGGTTTTTTTTTTTTTTTTATTAAATCATAGCTGTGTACATTGATATGATCATGGGGCATCATACACTAGCTTCATAAACCGTTTGACACAATTTCATCACACTGGTTGACATAGCCTTCCTGGCGTTTTTTTAGTTATTGTGCTAAGACATTTACATTCTACATTTACTAAGTTTCACAAATATCCTAAAACTCATGAGCTCAAGTGATCCACCTGACTCTGCCTCCCACCTGTGCTTGATTAATGAGCACATGGCTCCCACCTGTAAACCTAGCACTCTGGGAGGCAGAGTCAGGTGGATCACTTGAGCTCATGAGTTTTAGACCAGCCTGAGCAAGAATGAGACTCCATCTGTACTAAAAATAGAAAAACTAGCTGGGCATTGTGGCAGGCACCTGAAGTCCCAACTACTTGGGAGGCTGAGGCAAGAGGATCAGTTAAGTCCAAGAGTTTGAGTTTGCTGTCAGCTGTGATGATGCCATGGCAGTCTAGCCTGGGCAGCAGAGAGGGACTCTGACTCAATAAAATCAATCAATAAGTACATAAATAAATAAGAATATGGCTATAAAAAGCCTAGCCCAGTGCTTGGCACTTAGTAGGGTGTCCTAAAGTGGGTATGCTTCTGGGGCCAGGCAGAGGCCACTAGTTATCTTAGCTCTTGTTATCCCAGCCAAACCCTTGGCCTGGACAGAGTGAGATGAGTGAAGAGGACCATGTGCCTTTGCTTTCACTCTTTAATTATCTTTGCCTCTCTAGGATGGTGGGCAGGAGGGAAGTTGGGGAAATGGGATGGATGTGGGGAGCAAGAATGCCCCCACCCCACCTAACCCCGGCCTCCCCTCAGCCTTCCGCAGCTACTTCGAGCTCTTCAATGGCTCCGGCGAGGTGGATGCGCAGAGCCTGAAGAACATCCTGCTTTGGGTGGGCTTCTCCCTGACGCCGGAGCAGGTGAAGGATGCCCTGATGAGTGCTGATGTCAATGGTAAGTAGGGGAGAGGAGACAGTGGGCTCACTCTGAGCCCCAAGCAGCTCTGCTTCTCTGGTGCAGAACCTGTGCAGTCTCATGGGGCTCTGCGCTCGGAGAATCCTGTGCTTTATCTGATGCTCTGTCATCACAGTCTAGAAATTCCTAATAGTCTCTAACAAGGGAGCCCTGTCTGGCATTTCCACTTTATGCTGAGTCCCATACATTATGTAACTGGTCCTGACTCCAGGAGTTTACGCTCCCTGAGTGTTTACTCAGCACCAGCTCTGGGGACCCAGAGATGACAAAGACCTACCTCCTGACCCCAAGGTGTGAGTGATCTCAGAGGTTCCCTTCCCTGCAGGCTCTCACATGTGCTCCAGC
The DNA here is from genome assembly GCF_027406575.1 of Nycticebus coucang. Lineage (NCBI taxonomy): Eukaryota > Metazoa > Chordata > Mammalia > Primates > Lorisidae > Nycticebus > Nycticebus coucang. Next base: position 12,025,182 of record NC_069801.1, on the reverse strand, counting down.
TCTGCCATGACTCAGTAAACCCAGCTGTAGGGCGATGCCTGTGGCTCAAAGGGGTAGGGCGCTGGTCCCATATGCCAGAGGTGGTGGGTTCAAACCCAGCCCCAGCCTAAATAAATAAATAAATAAAAATAAAAGGATAGATTGGTTAAAATGGAATTTATTAAAAAAAAAAACCCAGCTGTATGACCTTGGGCAAGTCACTGAAGTTCAGTCAGTCTCAATTTCTCAGGCTGTAAAGTGGGGCTGATAATAGTACCTATCTCATCAGGCTGCTATGGAGATAAAATGAGGCTGGGCACAGTGGCTCACACCTATAATCCTAGCACTCTGGGAGGCTGAGGTTCAAGACCAGCCTGAGTAAGAGCAAGATCCTGAGACCCTGTGTCTATTAAAAATAGAAAAACCAGCTGGGCACTGTGGCAGGTGCCTATAGTTCCAGCTACTCAAGAGACTGAGGCAGGAGGATTGCTTGAGCCCAAGTATGTGAGGTTTCTGTGAGCTACAATGTCAGGGTATTCTACCCAGAGCAACAGAGTGAAACCCTGCCTTAAAGTAAATACATAAATAAATAGATGAAATGAGATAATCCAGGCAAAAACCAGGAGATGTGGGCGGCGCCTGTGGCTCAGTGAGTAGGGCGCTGGCCCCATATGCCGAGGGTGGCGGGTTCAAACCCAGCCCCGGCCAAACTGCAACAAAAAAATAGCCGGGTGCTGTGGCAGGCACCTGTAGTCCCAGCTACTCGGGAGGCTGAGGCAAGAGAATCACTTAAGCCCAGGAGCTGGAGGTTGCTGTGAGCTGTGTGATGCCACGGCACTCTACCAAGGGGCATAAAGTGAGACTCTGTCTCTACAAAAAAAAAAAAAAAAAAACCAGGAGATGTTAGCTGCCAATACAGAAGCAGAGTTTAAAGTGGCTTAGGAGGCCGGGCATGGTGGCTCATGCCTATAATCCTAGCACTCTGGGAGGCTGAGGTGGGTGGATTGCCTGAACTCATGAGTTCAGGACCAGCCTGAGCCAGAGTGAGATCCCGGCCCCCCATTTTTAAAAATAGCCAGGTGTTGGCAGTGCCCGTAGCTCAGTGGTTAGGGCGCCGGCCACATTCACTGGGGCTGGCGGGTTTGAACCTAGCCTGGAGCTGCTAAACAATGACAACTGCAACAACAACAACAAAAATAGCTGAGCATTGTGATGGGTACCTATAAGTCCCAGCTATTTGGGAGGTGGAGGCAAGAGAATCGCTTAAGCCCAAGAGTTTGAGGTAGCTGTGAGCTGTGATGCCACAGCACTCTACCAAGGATGACATAGTGAGACCCTGTCTCAAAAAAAAAAAAAAAAAAAAAAAAAGCCAGGTATTGTGGTAGGTGCCTGTAGTCCCAGCAGCTACTTGGGAGGCTGAGGCAAGAGAATCGCTTCCAGTGGTTCTCAACCTTCCTAATGCTGTGGCCCTTTAATATAGCTCCTGTGGGTCGCAACCCACAGGTTGAGAACCTCTGGAAGCCCAAGAGCTTGAGGTTGCTGTAAACTGTGACGTTACGGCACTCTACCCAGGGCAACTCTATCTAAAAACAGGATCACTTAAGCCTAAGAATTTGAGGTTCTTGTGAGCTATGTATGATGCCACATCACTCTACCTGGTAAGACTCTGTCAATAAATAAATAAAGTGGCCTGGGAGAAGGGGTCAAGAAGGCTTGCAGGAGGAGGTAGGTGATGGCTGAGCCAAGTTGTGAAAGATTAAGCAGGAGGGAGGAGGCAGGCAGGGAAAGGAGGAGGAAGAACGGTGTTTCTGGTGGCAGATACAGCCTGTACACAGGAAGAGAGTGCAGGGTGAGGGGAATCCCATGGGGTTTGCTGTGGCTAGATGCAGCGAAGGATGTGGGGTTTGAGAACGGTGGACCTGTGCGGGGCCTGGGCTCCTGACCACCAGGCGTCATGACTGTTCCCCCCATCACTGCGCAAGTCAGGAATTGACCCCAGCTCTGCCTGGTGTGTCCTAAGTAAGAGCTTTCTTTTCTTTTTTTTTTTTTTTGCAGTTTTTGGCCGGGGCTGGGTTTGAACCCACCACCTCTGGCATATGGGGCTGGCGCCCTACTCCTTTGAGCCACAGGTGCCTCCCGAGCTTTCTTTTCTCTGTGCTTCAGGTTTCATGTGGGATATAGGGATAAGAGTACTCAGCAATGGCTGGGCGCCTGCAGCTCAGTAATTAGGGCGCCAGCTGAATGCACTGGGGCTGGTGGTGGGTTCGAATTTGGCCAGGGCCTGCTAAAACAAAAACAAAAAAATAGCTGGGCGTTGTGGTGGGGCGCCTGTAGTCTGAGCTACTAGGGAGGCTGAGGCAAGAGGGTACTTGAGCCCAAGAGTTTGAGGTTGCTATGAGCTATGAGGCCACAGCACTCTACTGAGGGTGACAAAGTGAGACTCTGTCTCAATAAAAAAAAAAAAAAAGGGTATTTAGCATCAGGACCAGGCACAGTGGCTCACGCTTGTAATCTCAGCACTTTGGGAGGCTGACGTGGGTGGATTGCTTGAGCTCAGGAGTTTGAAACCAGCCTGAGCAAAAGCAAGACCCCGTAGTCCAGCTACTCAGGGGGGCTGAGGCAAGAGAATCACTTGAGCCCAAGAGTTTGAGGTTGCTGTACAGTACTTTACCCCAGGGTGAGTGAGACTGTCTCCAAAAAAAAAAAAAAAAAAAAAAGGAAGGCAGTGCCTGTGGCTCAAAGGAGGAGGGCACTGGCCCCAGATACCGGAGGTGGTGGGTTCAAACCCAGCCCTGGCCAAAAACTGCAAAACAAACAAACAAAGGAGTACTCAGTATCCTTGGATGGCTGCTTTAAGGATCAGAGAACATCTACTAAGCACCTACCAAGCACCTGTCTGTCTTAAGCCCTAAGCCCTGACGACACAATACAAAACAGAATCAGTCCCTGCCTTTCAGAATCGTCATTCAATTCCAGATCTTACGGGGATTTTATAAGAGTGTTTGATGGGACATCTGAGCTGGTCTGGTCTGAATCTCTGAGGAAGGGATGGTCAAATGGAAGCACGTATAGGATGTTTACTAAGTCAAAGAGTTGGAGACTAGTGGAGAGAATTCTAGAAAGAGGAAGCAGCCATGTGCAAAGGGCTTGAGCAGGGAAGAACATGGCCTCAGGTAGGAGAGCAGGTGCTGGGCAAGCTTGGCACAAGGTGAGGCTGGAGATAGGTGACATGCAGATCCTCCAGGAGATTTTAATTTTCATTTTCTACTTCATGTGCCATTTTCTGCATTGAATATGCATCATTTTTATAATTAGACCTAATGAGTAACTGCTAGTAAACATGCCTGGGCTGCGGTGCCTGGACCTGTTCAGGAAGGCCCCTGCCCTCCTGGTAACTCCTCTGGCCTCCACAGGAGATGGTCACGTGGACTTCAAAGACTTCTTGGATGTGATGACAGACACTAGGCGCTTCTTCTGTTCCGTGGGTGAGTGGGGATGAGCCCAGGGCAGTCAAAGCTGGGGAGGGGGCATTTAGGACCACCAAATGGTAATGGCAGCCACCAACCCATGTCCCCAGAACAGAATGCCCTGATGGACGTGGCTCTCCCAAACCCCCACACTCTACTCTTTGAGATCCTGTCCCTGCTGGTGGAGATGCTGGCTTTACCAGAGGCAGCCTTAGAGGAAATCACAAAGTGAGTGGGGCTGGTTGTTGGGGGTGGATGGTTGTGGACACTGAGGTGGCACTTTGGGAACTTTTGCTAGTTAAGATTCTTCATCACAAGTGAAAGAAACCTGGTGGGGTACAGTGGCTCACACCTGGAATCCCAGCCCTCCAGGAGGCTGAGGCTGGAGGATCACTTGAGCTCAGGAGTTTGAGACCAGCCTGAGTAAGAGTGAGACCCCATATTTACTAAAAACAGAAAAATCAGGTGGGCATTGTGGTGGGCTCCAGTAGCCCCAGCTACTCAGGAGGCTATGGAAGGAGGCTTGTTTGAGCCCAGGAGTTTGAGGCTGCTGTGAGCTATGACGATGCCATTGCACTCTAGCCACGTTAACAGAGTGAGAAATAAACAAATAAATGTCTTAAAAATAAATAAAGTGGAAGAAACTCAAACAAAAATGGCTTAGCAAAGGTATTGGCTTAAATAACTGTTTAGGGTCTCAGGAATGGCTAGATCCAGGAGTCCAAATAATACCAGTAAAGGCTTTATCTCGCCATCTGTACATCTCGGTGCATTGGCTTCGAGCTCAGCTAGGTTGTCCTCACAGGGTTAGGGGTGGCAACCAGCAGCCCCATAGTCATACCCTCCTGGTATGAAAGAGGAATTCTTTCCTCTAGGACTCAGGTAGCAATCACAGAAAAGGAAATCTTACAGACCCTGCCTGGTGCCAGGAGACACAAAGCGCGCCTGTCTCTAGGGCATAGAGAGTAGGTAGGCAGGTAGATAGTGGTTCATCTAAGGAGGAGATGGCCATAGGTGAAAACAACATGAACTTTTCAGTTCTAGAGCCAAAGGTGAAGGCAGACTAGCCCACTGATCTCCAACCAGCAGTTTCAAGCCATGATGCCTTGAAGGAGCCCTGAGCCTCCATTTCTTGCCTTTGAAATAAACTTATTTTAATAGTTGCTCCTCAATAATTACTAGCTTCAGGGGTGGTGCCTGTACTTAGTGGGTAGGGCGCCAGCCACATACATTGAGGCTGGCAGGTTCGAACCTGGCCTGGGCCAGCTAAAACAACAATTGCAACAAAAAAAATAGCCAGGTGTTGTGGCGGGTGCTTATAGTCCCAGCTACTTGGGAGGCTGAGAGAGAATTGCTTAAGCCCAAAAGTTTAAGGTTGCTGTGAGCTGTGATGCCGTGGCACTCTACCCAGGGCAACAGCTTGAGACTCTGTCTCAAAATAATAATAATAACAACAACAACAACTAGCTTCAGGGCTGGGCAAGGTGGCTCTAATCCTGGCATTCTGGGAGGCTGAGACAGGTGGATTGCTTGAGCTCAGGAGTTTGAGACCAACTTTAGCAAAAGTTGAGAGTCTGTCTCTACTAAAAGTAGAAAAACTAGCCAGGCATTGTGACAGGTGAAGTCCCAGCTACTCGGGAGGCTGAGGCAGGAGGATCGCTTGAGCCCAGGAGTTTGAGGTTGCTGTGAGCTAAGATGCCATGGCACTCTACCCAGGGCAATAGAGTGAGACTCTGTTTCAAAAAAATAAAAACAAAAAACAGAAAAGCTAGCTTCCAGCAGAGGTGGTTGTGAGGGTCAAATGAGATCAGAATGCAAAGGCCCTTTGTCGACTGCTTTGCACAGTTTTTATAACTGTATTAGAGAAAACCCCAGGATCTGGTGGGAGGAAGAAAGAATTTGGAGCTCTGTTCTGTGCTTCTTATTAACTAGTACAGCAACCTTGGGCAAGTCACCTTCTTTTAAGCCTCGGTTTCTTTATCTGTAAAATGGATGCTTATTTCCTTGATTCTTCAATGTAAATGACAGGGGATACAAGGGTAACTCACAAAATCAAATCTGCAGGGACCAGTGTCTCAGGCCACTGGGATCTTCTCTCCACTTATCACACAGAGGCTTGTCTCTCCCATTCAGTAAGCTGGGCTCATTTATTCCTACCACAGACCAGGCTTTTTCTTTGTGGGGTGGGAAGAAGAGGAATGATTGCAGCCTGCTCCAGTAACATCAGCTTGGCAACTCCAAGGACAAGAGATCTTTTTCCTCCCAGTATTTGTAATTCACTCAAAATATATACAATATAAACATATCACTTAAAAAGCCATAAAACAAACTCCCAGTACCCATTACCCACTTTATGATTAAGTTTTTTGAGACAGAATCTCACTATGTTGCCCTTGGTAGAGTGCTGTAGTGTCACAGCTCACAGCAACCTCAAACTCTTGGGCTTAAGCAATTCTCTTGCCTCAGCCTCCCAAGTAGCTGGACTACAGATGCCCGCCACAACGCCCAGCTATTGTTTTTTATTGTTGTTGTTCTTAGCAGGCCCAGGCCGTGTTGGTTGGAACTCCCCAGCCTTGTTGTATATGGTCGGCACCCTAATAGCTGAGATACAGGCGCTGAGCCCCATTACCCACTTTAAAAATGGGTCATTTCCAGGGCTGGGTGTGGCGGCTCCCACCTTTAATCCTAGCACTCTGGCAGGCTGAGGCAGGTAGATCTTTTGAGCTCAGGAGTTAGAAACTAGCCTGAACAAGAGCAAGACCCCAGGGCGGCGCCTATGGCTCAGTCGGTAAGGCGCCGGCCCCATATTCCGAGGGTGGCGGGTTCAAACCCAGCCCCGGCCAAACTGCAACCAAAAAATAGCCGGGCGTTGTGGCGGGCACCTGTAGTCCCAGCTACTCAGGAGGCTGAGGCAAGAGAATCGCTTAAGCCCAGGAGTTGGAGGTTGCTGTGAGCTGTGTGAGGCCACGGCACTCTACCGAGGGCCATAAAGTGAGACTCTGTCTCTACAAAAAAAAAAAAAAAAAGAGCAAGACCCCATCTCTGAAAACAGCCAGTGTTGTGGCCGGAGCCTGTAGTCCCAGCCACTCAGGAGGCTGAGGCAAGAGGATTGCTCAAGCCCAAGAGTTTGAGGTTGCTATGAGCTATGATGCAACAATACTCTGCCCAGGGTAAGAGTGAGACTGTCTGAAAATAAATAAAGATCATTTCTAATAACCCTGAAGCCCTTGCGTACCCCACCCAAATCACAAAATACTTTTCCCCCAAATAAGAACCATTTCCCCCTTAATGTTTTTTAATTTCATTGCTTATTTTTTCCCTCATTGTTTAATGAAAATTTCAAATATATAGCAAAGGTAAAATAATTTTTTTTTTGGCGGGGGCTGGGTTTGAACCCACACCTCCGGCATATGGGACCAGCACCCTACTCCTTGAGCCACAAGCGCCACCCTTAATTTTTTTTTTTTTAGAGACAGAGTCTCACTTTATCACCCTTGGTAGAGTGCCATGACATCACAGCTCACAGCAACCTCCAACTCCTGGGGTTAGGCTATTCTCTTGCCTCAGCCTCCCGAGTAGCTGGGACTATAGGCGCCTGCCACAGCACCAGCTATTTTTTTGTTGTTGTTGTTGTTGCAGTGTGGCTGGGACTGGGTTTGAACTCACCACCATCGGTGTATGGGGCCAGTGCCCTGTTCACTGAGCCACAGGCGCCGCCCCAAAGTTAAAATAATTTTACATGAATTGTTTACATACCTATCATATAGATTCCACCATTACCATTTTACTATTTCTCTTCTATCTATCCATTTCTCTATCCTTCAATTCTTCATTTTTTTTTTTTTTTGAGATAGAGTTTCATTATGTAGCCCTCGGTAGAGTGCCATGGCATCACAGCTCACAGCAACCTCCAACTCTTGGGCATAAGTGATTCTCTTGCCTCAGTCTCCCAAGTAGCTGGGACTACAGGTGCCCGCCACAACACCCAGCTATTTTTTTGTTATAATTGTCACTGTTGTTTGGCAGGCCCAGGCCAGGTTCGAACCTGCCAGCCCTGGTGTATGTTGTCAGCACCCTAGCTGCTGAGCTACAGGTACCAACCCCTATCCTTCAATTCTTTAGCTCATTTCAAAGTAAATTATAGTCATTTCTTTCTAAATACCTCAGGAAACACATGTATATATTAACTAAAAGTCAGTATTTGTTTGGAGCAAATCATTAAAATTTGTTTGGAGCTTCTTTTTTTTTTTGCAGTTTTTGGCCAGGACCGGGTTTGAACCTACCACCTCCTGAATATGGGGCCAGCACCCTACTCCTTTGAGCCACCAGGCGCCGCCCTGGAGCTTCTTTTTTTTGGGGGGTTTTTTTTTTTTTTTGGTAGAGACAGAGTCTCACTTTATGGCCCTCGGTAGAGTGCCGTGGCCTCACACAGCTCACAGCAACCTCCAACTCCTGGGCTTAAGCGATTCTCTTGCCTCAGCCTCCCGAGTAGCTGGGACTACAGGCAACCGCCACAACGCCCGGCTATTTTTTGGTTGCAGTTTGGCCGGGGCCGGGTTTGAACCCGCCACCCTCAGTATATGGGGCCGGCGCCTTACGGACTGAGCCACAGGCGCCACCCGAGCTTCTTTTTTTTTTGAGACAGAGTCTTATTCTGTCACCCTGGGTAGAGTGCTATGGTGTCATTGTAGTTCACAGCAATCTCACATCCTTAAGGCTCAAGTAATCCTCTTGCCTCAGCCTCCCAAGTAGCTAGGACTAAAAGTGACCACCACAGCACCCAGCTAGATTTTCTGTTTTTAGTAGATATGGAGTCTTGCCCTTGCTCAAGCTGGTCTCGAATTCCTGAGCTCAGTCAGTCCATCTGCCTTAGCCTCCCAGAGTGCTAGGATTACACAAGTGAGCCACTGTGCCTGGCTTTTTATTTATTTTTTTTACAGAGTCTCACTCTGTTGCCCTGAATGCGGTGGTGTCATCATAGCTCACAGCAACTTCAAATTCTCAGGTTCAAGAGATCCTCTTGCCTCAGCCTCCCAAGTAGCTGGGACTATGGGCACCTGTCACCATGCCCAAGCTAGTTTGCTATTTTTAGTAGATTTGAGTAGATACAGGGTCTTGCTCTTGCTGAAACTGGTCTCTGAACTCCTGAGCTCAAGGGACCCTCCCGCCTCCACCTCCCATAGTTCTAGGATTACTGAGGGTGAGCCACTGTGCTGGGCCCTGGTATCGTACCTCTTTTTGTTTATGGTCTGACTCTCCCATTAGGTTTGTGTCCAGGTAGTTGATTTAGGAAGTGATTCCAGGGAGGAGGTAAGCTTCAAGGTTTTTCTGTGGTGATTTATCTTCAATGCACAGTGGGATAACAATGGTCAGGGGAAGACATGCCTCTGTCCCTCATCTACTGACACCTTTGGTGAAGGGCGGCCTCACGGTGTTTAACTCCTCTGCACTTCTGGGCGGCACATGTGTCAGAGAAGCCCCAGGGCAGGAAGCAAGAGCCTCAGATCTGAGATAAGACCTCAAGGGTAGCCTTGTACAGAACTGGTTGAAGCCTGTGTGGAAGTGGTTGCTTGGGGCAGTGGCTGGAGCAAGGAGGTGGGGCTGAGATTACCATACGGGAACCCTGTGTGGATGTCTCCTTCACTGCTCTTTCCCAGGCACTTAGAAGAGTGGTCAGCACACAGTTAACCTTAATGAGTGTTTGCTGAATGAAAGGTGCTGCAATCTAGTGCGGGAAAAGGCAAGGATTAATGAGTTAAGGAAATCAAGTGGGTTGTAGGCTAGGATGGGGGGAGGTTCAGGTTGTCAGGGGGCTGGCAGCAGAAGCCTAGCTGATCTGGCAGGGAGGGGAGGACAGAGGATTTCTGGAGATGTTCCCTAAACTGAAATCTGGAAGATGAGCAGGAGTTAATGGCACACCTGATTTACAAAGCACTTGCACATCTAAGTAAAAATATCAGTGATAAAACCATAGGTAACACGTACCAAGTTCTTTGTGTGTGCCAGACACCATGGTGAGTACCTGATGGGCCTTGTTATTTAATCCTATAGCATGTGGACTATTTGATCCCTTTTACCCAGGGAAACCTGAAGCTCAGAGAAGTCAGGTGACTTCCAGACTTGCAGCTACCGGAGAGAGATAACCATTCCACTCCCTCCCCCCCACCCCATTTTACATAGGGAGACTGAGGCCCAAACCAGGGCAGTGAGTTGCTTGTGGTCACAGAAAATTAAAGGCAGAGCTAGGACTAGAATCCAGGTTTCCTAACTCCTGGGCTTGTATTCCTGCTCCAGAGCTGGACAGAAAGAACAGGGGTATAGGAGTGGGGTGAATTAAACAGCTAGGCTGAGCTGGATGGGTACTCCCTCCCCAGCTACTATCAAAAGAAGCTGAAGGAAGGTACCTACAAGGCCCAAGAGATGGCATCAGCCATAGGCCAGCTGCGGTTGAGGAAGAAGCTTCCCTACAATCCCCAGCAGGCAGAGAGCTCTGAAGTCCCAGAACGAAGGGTCCTCAGGATCCTGAACCGACTAAAGCAGCACAACTATGGTGAGGGCCCCGGGCAAGGTGGACTGGGCTGGGGACTCTGCTCTCCCGCCTACCTGGTTGTCTACACATCCAGACCCAGGTAGCTGAGAGGCTTGGTTTCCCACTTGGGCTTAACTGTGTGCAGCAGTGAATGGGCTGACCATCACCATTCCACATTGCACCTTGTAACAATGGACTCCTGCACAGGTTGGTCCCAAGAACTAGGATTGAGAAGGGAGCATCTGTATGGAGCACCCAGCTTGAGCACCCTCTGGGGTCAGTCACTGTGCTAGGCCCTGCACAGATGAACTATAATTTAATCCTCATAATCATGTTTTTATCCCATTTTACAGATGAGAAAACTGAAACTGATGAAGTTTAAGCAACTTGCCCAGTTGTCTCCAACTAGTGTGTTAGAAAGGGAAGTTTATACCAAAGGTCTGACCCCTAAAACTATATTCTTTTCACTGGGCAAGCCTGCCTCCCAAGTACCACTTATTAGGCTCCGACTGTGTGCCAAGTGATGGGACAGGAGCTTTGCAGTCTTTCTAAAGCAGTGTTTTTCAACATTTATCTCATGGCACACTTAAACCTATACTATAGTTAATCTTCTGTGGCACACTTAGATTATGTTGATTCCCCCCCCCCCCCCAAAAGAGTAAAAAACGAAAATACTTCTTGTGCTTTTAACTTCTATTGAAAAAAATTGAATTAATGATCTTTAAAATTCTTCACAGCACACCAGTGTGCCTCAGAACACTCACTGAAAATCACTGTTCTAGAGTGGGCCTATCAGACTCCGCCAGGACCCATCACAAAAACATCTGCTCCTTTTGAAATTGTTACCAGCCCTTACTCTGTGCTCAGCGCTTAGCTGAGTGCTTTGCATGTTTGACCCCTATCTATAACCTTTCCCAGTACCTCTGTGAGGTGGGAACCACTATTTTCTCCAGCTTAGAGCCTCAGGGAAAGGTTAAGTGGAGCTTACCCAAACCCACCCAGCTCATTATGTGGCACAGCCAGGATTTCATCTGCGTCTGCCTGCCTCCCAAGGCCAGGCATGCTCTGGAGTATTCCCCCTCCTGCCTCCTTCTCCACCAGCTGCCAGCCTGCAGAGCCCCTATGTCCAGGTGCCCTGCCCACGGTTGGACAAGAAGCCCATCCGACGGAAGCAGGGCAACCAGTACATGCTAGAGCAGACTGCCCCCACCGGCCTAGGTCCTGATATCGGAAGCCTCTTCTTCCCATCAGGATCTCAAGAAGGCAGGTGGGTGCCCAGACAGCAAGGACCCCAGCCCTGGCCCTTCCACCTCCTTCCTTCAAAGGCCTCTGGCCTAATGCGCAGGCAACTCATCTTTCCAAGAGATGATAGCTGGGTGACTACTTACTCTAGTAGGGAGAAAGGAGGGATGGGAATAAAACTAACCTTTGTTGAGGGTTTGTATATCAGATAGATTGTTTCACCAAAGCCAGAGTTCTCGTGCCCTCAGGACTCAGGGGCATGAGTATGTGCTTTTTTTTAGGCTGGCACTATTCTCCCTTTCCCCTACAGAGAGTGCCTTTGTCCCAGTCTAGCTCCATATTAGGAGTAGCTGGCTTAACCTGGGCAGAGGAGAGTGTTCTCTCTGCAGCAGACCCCTCCTATAACCCTCAAAGGGAAAAGAGCCCTGGACTTGGAATCAGTACTGGCTCTATTATTCCCCACCTGGGCATGTAGGAATGGCTTATGTCTTGGCAAGACTGTAGGAGAGGGCCAAACATCTCTCATCCTTCTGCCCACCCTCTCCCCAGGGAACACAACTCTAACAGCAGAAAGTGGCTCAGCTCTGTGCCGGCTCGAACTCACTGACCGTCTGGAGTCCTGACTCTAGGCAGCTGTTTAAGGCCTGCAGACAGATGGTCATCAGGCAGGGGCTATGGCTGGAGTTTGCTTTTGTGGCCCAATAAGCCAATAAACACCAAGAACTTCAGCCTCTATGCCTGGTGCCAAGGCCGGCCCCCAGGTCTTCACCCCACCACTTGGCTCTCAGAGTACAAGGTTCCAGGACCCTCCCATCCCCATGCAAGACTCACTTCAAAGCCCTGCCCAGAGTTGGGGTTCCTGCTACAGGTGTGTCTGGGTACAAAGTCTTGACTTTCTGAACACCCTCAAAGAACACAGCCGGCCCCCTCCTCATATGAATGTCTCCCCCTTTGGACTGGAAGCTGAAAAAGGCAGAAATTCTCTCTCCCAACTTGCTCTAAGGAAGCAGTGGACATAAGGGAGAGATACAGCCCCTGAAAGCATCCAGCCCTGTGCAAAGATCAGAGGTGGCCTCAGCCATGCTCTTCCATGACAGAGCCCCAAGACTCAGGGGTCTCCTTTCTTTATAGCCTGAAGGAGTGGGTCTTTCCCCCCAACCTACACACCACCCACACTATTTCTCTACCAAAGAGTCTCTCCCTGGAACTAATAGCTCACAGGGTTAAACACACAGCCACAGGAAGAGAGAGGAGGCCAGGAACTAAAATGAGGACAAGCATCTGACAAGTTTAAAACGTGTATTTAAAATACAATTTATAAAATGCTTAATCTGCCGACTCAGGAGCCCGCGGTGCAGGGTGTGGTGGGGGTGGGCAGCTGCCTGCTACAGCAGCAGAGCAAGACTGCAGGGGTGCGGCCTTCCCTCCCATGCCCTTCTGTTCAGACACCCACAGGGCCCATGTGCACCCCTGGGATCACACAAGAAAACAGGACCCCAGAGGCTTCTTGAGTCTCTGCTTACCAGGGAGGCTGGGTGCAGCCCTGCCGGCCCATCCCTGAGCAGAGCACCCCCAGATGGGGCAGAGCAGGGTATGGCTGGGCAGGGCAGGGCTGGGCGGGGCATGTGGGCTCTGGAAGGGGCTGATGGTAGCAGATAGGGTGTTACCTCCTGCCTGCAGGTGGGGAGCACCCTGATTGAGTGGGCTGAGAAGGGTTGGTCACCAGGCCTGTACCCCCAGCTCCTTTGGTTATAGGCTGACATCAGAGTAGTGGCTCATGGGAAGCGGTTAGCTGGAAGGTCTGAGGCCTGGCTCATGGGGTCAGGGAGGAGCTGGGGAAAGGGGGCAGTACCGTGAAGGCAGATAAAGGGGCAGCAGCCTCAGGTTTTTGCCCCCCATTCCCCCGGGGTTTTCCAAGCCAAAGCCTGCAACTTACTTTAAAAAAGAAAAGGAAAAACAAAAGCACTTAAGGAAAGTTACAGACAACTACTAAAAAAAAAACCCCACACAAAATCCAAACTGTTTTCTCATCTTCCCTCCCGCCTCCCCCCAACACAATAAAGTTTCCTGTTTTCTTTTTAAAATTTTGCTTGCCACCTCTCCATCTAGAAGCCAGGGCATAACTGCTGGTGGGTGGTGACAGGCACACAGTGGGCAGAGCCCCATCTTTGGCAGGAGGGAGGTGGCAGCACCAGTCCCTGCCACATCCTCAATCCAGACACCCACCAGCCCGCCTTCATGCGGCTCACACTGGAGGGGGTGGGTTAAGAACAGGTGGTCCCAATGGCTGATCAACGGCACTCCTGGACTTCCCACCAGGACTACCTCTGCATCCTTCTCCAATCGAAAGGACAGTATCTTGTTGGGCCAGAAACCACTATTACTTGAGGGATGGACACTATACATTTAGAACGTGGACACCTGGTCAGGGCAGTGGAACTATAAAGATAGCAGCCAACTTTCTTCCTTGCTTACCCCTGGAGATAATTCTCCCTCTTACTTATTGAAGCCTTGTTCCAGCTTTGCTTTAGGAAAATTCCTGGCTTCACACGGCTATAAGGCTGTGCTATGGACTAGTCACTGATTCACCTGGCAGCTGGCCCTTCCTCCCAAGGGGAAATTATAGTGGGACATGGTTTGCTGGTCTGGCCTACCATTCCCACAGCTCCCACAAGGCTGAGAGCTAGGTGAACCGAAAGCGGAGTGAACCAGTCAGTGAAACTGAGCTTGCCACTTTGGCCACCGTGTGCTGCCCTAATCACAAAATCATATCAACTACTCTAAGACTTATCTGCTGGTCAGGAGTGGGGTGGCCGTCTGGCTGGCTGAGGGATAAGGTGCAGTGCAACAGAAGGGACCAGAGAGCTTGAGCGCTGCTCTAGGCGGTTGCCTTTTCCACCTCCAGGGACAGAGTAAGAACTACCTTCATTCCAGGCCCTTGCTCTGGAAAAAGGGGTGAAGGATAGCCTAGGTCTATGGGGAACCAGTCTGTTATCAATCTTTGCAATGCAAAGCTTTTCTTTTCCCAATTTTATTCAAAATGGTCTGCTCCCAAGGTACTGATTTCACACAGGAAATGTACCAAGTAAAGTTACTGAGCTGGGGCCATCAACAGAGATGGAGCACCACAGACAGTTAAGAGTTCAAGCCTTGCTGGAGTGGGAGGATCTAGCTACCTTCTGACCACTTAAGGAAGAAGGCTCAGAGTCCTGGAGCCAGACTCTCCCCTGCTCTTCCTGTGCTGACAGCATAATACTTAACAATCTCACATCCTTTACTTCTAAATCCAGGAGTGCAGTCTCACTCCCTGATAATCCCTGTTTTCTTCTAGAATCAGCAAGCCTGGCTGGTAGGGAACCACCCTGAGGGGTATGGGAAGGGGAAGTCTGTACACTTTCCCTATGTCCCAAAATACTAGAGGTGGGGTTGGCACCCTCCCCAGGCTCTCTGAGCCTACAGAGCCAGCCCAGTCTCCAGGCAAGGCCAAGATGTCCTGAGACTTAGCTGGGGGAGGGAGGTATAGGCATGGGGTGCTCATCTGTCTGGGGGCTACAGAGCCCTGCCCCTTTTCTGGGCGGCAGTAGGAACATAGAAGCTAAGTTCATCAAAATCCTATTGGTTAATGTTTCTAGTGAATGTCCTAGAAACATTTTTAAGTAGACTACCAAACTACCTTTTCTCAATTAAAAATTCATTAAACTGCTAAAACCCCTCCCATGCGCTTTTTCTTGCAAATCAGATATTTGTATAAACAAACAAAAATAGGAAAAAAAAAAAAAAGAAAGGATATTTTCAAATGGAACTTACTTTTTAAGTGATGAAGACATGCACTTGGGGGTAGGTAGGCAGGAGTTCTCATTTGTGTTTTGAAATCCCAAATTAATGAGCATGATAAACTGTTATTGCTGGCACTAGCTTTACCCCAAGTGGCCAAGTGGCACTGCCTGACTCTCTACTCTGAGTCCTTGGTGGGTCTCCCCAACCCTCCCCTAACCCCCACCCTTTCCCTTTCCATTGACTTGGGACAGCCCTTGTCGACATGCCAATCACAGTGGGAAGAGGGAGGAAGGGGGGAGGTCACAGTGCATGGGGTTCAAGGTCACAGTGGGCGGAGCAAGGGGGATCACAGTGCAAGTAAGTCAGGTCGTTCCCTCTGCTCAAGTCCAGCTGTCTGCCACAGCAGTGCAACCCGTGGCGGACGACCCAGGAGGCGGTGATGGTGGCAGCGGCAGCATCCTTTCTTGCCTGCATTTATCTGCGCTGTTTGAAGCCTTGTGACCCATCAGGACCCAAAGGCTGTCTGATCACATTATTGGGCTGCCTGCTGTCTTCAGGTTGGGAGATCCTGGTTGGCCTGAAAGGAAGATGATCAGAGGAAGGATATAAAAGATGTCACCATTTTTTTTTTTTTCCAGTTTTTGGTCAGGGCCGGGTTTGAACCCACCACCTCTGGTATATCGGGCTGGCGCCCTACTCCTTGAGCCACAGGCGCCGCCAATGTCACCAATCTTAATCAACCATCCTTGCAGCCCAGGGCAGAAGTCACAGTGGCTGTCAGTCAACTCTGGCTCCACGAGTCTGCTTCTTTAGCAAGCAGACTCAGGGTATCTCTTAAGTTGGGAGGTCCCTGTGAGTAGGTAGGGCCAGAAATCCATGCTCACTTCCAGCAGCCACAGCATTCTACTCCACAGTTTGGGTCACCATCATTCATTTGTAGGTAGGGGAGCGCTCAAGGCCCCATTTTCCCCAGAGGCAATGACTAAGTACAGCATATCTTCCACATAACCATGTGGCACACAGACTGTCCAAAGTGTCAGGCCAAGAGCTCAGGAAAGGGACACAGACCTGCCATTCCTATCTTCCTGCTTTTCTCTTCAAACCATGTGGTGGTTAAAGACTGACTCAAATCAGTGCAGAAGACTAAATAAAGGAAATATACTTTTTGCACTCCAGAGACAGTAATAAACCTTCAAAATTATGACTCTTTTTGTAGAGACAGAGTCTCACCGTACCACCCTCGGGTAGAGTGCCATGAGGTCACACGGCTCATAGCAACCTCTAACTCTTGGGCTTACACGATTCTCTTGCCTCAGCCTCCCAAGCAGCTGGGACTACAGGCGCCCGCCACAATACCCAGCTATTTTTTTTTGTTGTTGTTGTTGTTGCAGTTTGGCCGGGGCTGGGTTTGAACCCGCCACCCTCGGCACATGGGGCCGGCGCCCTAACCTTCAAAATTATGAAAGGACAGAAAGTACATAGATTCGTTTTTCAACTACCAGAATAACAAACCAAAAAGGTCTCTCAAGGTTAGAAAGAGGCCCTTTTAACAAGCACTACTTTACCAGGAAGTGACAAACTTACATAATGCAACCTCTGTAGAGAAATACTACTGCAGAGAAAAAATGCCAAGTGTACAGCCAGGCGTGGTGGCTCACACCTGTAATCCTAGCACTCTGGGAGGCTGAGGTGGGTGGATTGCTTGAGCTCACAAGTTCAAGACCAGCCTAAGCAAAAGTGAGACCTCGTCTCTACTAAAAATACAAAAAACTAAGGCAAGAGGATCTCTTGAACCCAAGAGTTGGAGGTTGCTGTGAGCTATGACACCACAGCACTCTACCCAGGGTGACAGCTTAAGACTCTGTCTCCAAAAAAAAAAAAAGCCAAGAGTAAAAAAATCTTAGAAAATTCACAGAACACTATAGTGGGCTACTAGAGACCCTGCAGATATTATAGAAGCACTTAACTGGGCACTTTCCACTGCCAGCCAGGTTTCTCAGCACCTTGTGCTCAATTACTCAGTGACCTGCACAACTCGATAAGGTAGGTACTATCACTATCCCATTTTTCAGACTGGGCAACTAAGGCCCAGAGAGAGGTTACATTAGTTAATTAAGAAGAGATAAGGGGCAGCACCTGTGGTTCAGAGGAGTAGGGCGCTGGCCCCATATGCTGGAGGTGGTGAGTTCAAACCCAGCCCCAGCCAAAAACTGCAAAAGAAAAAAAAAAAAGTGTTGAGAGGCACCAGTAGCTCAGTGAGTAGGGTGCCAGCCACATACACCGGAGGGTGGCAGGTTCAAACCCAGCCCAGGTGAGCTAAATAACTGCAACAAAAAAATAGCTGGCGTTGTGGCGGTGCCTGTAGTCCCAGCTACTTGGGAGGCTGAGGCAAGAGAATCGCTTAAGCCCAAGAGTTGGAGGTTGCTGTGAGCTGTGACGCCATATCATTCTACCAGGGCAACAGCTTGAGACTCTGCCACAAACAAACAAACAAACAAACAAACAAAAAAGGAGGTAAGTGGACTGGGTACGGTGGCTCACGCCTGTAATCCAGTACTCTGGGAGGCCAAGGCGGGTAGATTGCTTGAGCTCAAGAGTTCAGACCAACCTGAGCAAAAGCGAAACCCCATCTTTAATAAAAATGAAAAAACAAAACAAAACAAAAACTGAGGCAAGAGGATCACTTGACCCCCAAGAGTTGGAGGTTGCTGTGAGGTATGACGCCAGGGCACTCTACCCAGGACAATAGCTTAAGACTCTGTCTCAAAAAAAAAAAAAGAGGTAAGTGGCAGACTTTGATTCAAGTCCATGCCTATAACCTCTACGCAACACTGCCCCCAGTGTCTGCAGACCACAGACGCAGCATGCCAGCAAACCACTACCTCCAAGTATCCTGCCAGGCTTTCAAGGAGGTCCCCAGGTGATGTGGCTCAGGCAGGGAAGTAGCTCCAGCAGGCTCCTGCCTTGATTCTGCTTGCTTCTCACTTTCTATGTGCAGCCAGGTTGCGCTCCTCCTCCTCAGGGTGGACTGGAACAGTGGTCACTGGCCAGCCCCTGCCAACTACACTCACCTGTCAAGGATGGGTTTCTCCTGCTCCTCCTCGGGGCTGGCACTGCCCAGGATCCGCTTCCGGGCCTCGGCGTACTCCGCCTCCCGCTGCGCTAGGGACTTGACTGGAAGGGCTGGCCTGCTGGTGGAGTTGGGGCTGCTGACCACACCGTTGCTGGTGGGCCTCTTGAGGATGCGGATCTGTGGAGGGGGCCCCGTGGGAAGGCTATCGTCCTGAATCACAATGGGCACTTTGGGAGGAGATTTGGATTTCCTGCTGACAAAGAGCAAACACAGCTTCACAAATCCTACTCCTGACTACAGGCCCCCTCCATATCCCCTAACCACCACCCTCATCACTTCCCCACCCACCAACTAATTCTTATCCATTACTCTCTGGCCTCTGACCAGATAGCAAAACTTCCACTCCTCAAGAGGGTTTTCTCAAAAAAGCAAGTTTCCACCAGCTCTGGCAGTCCCCAGGAACCCCTCCTCTACACTAACCCCTGGTGAGGGGGCTGGAACACCAATTCATTCTGGGACTTCTATCCCCAGTTATCACAGTGCCATCAACCACAATTTGGCCCCTATGGCAAAAACATTTTCATGTCCAGAATCCAATAATTTCAGTTAAGTTCCCAACTTTCTTACACAGACCAGAGTATGACCGGCTTGTGAGACTAGGGTTTAGCAAAGTGTTTGCTCCTTAGCCAGCTTCTTGTATGATGTGCTCAAACCAGTCAGACACTACAAAGGAGCCTGCTAATGCCATCCCTGCCTGGCATCAAGACAGGATTTACAAAACTGCCTCAGCCTTCTGGTGACAGTGACCTGTTCCTCTCAGAGACAAGCCACACCAGACAATTGAATTGCCTCTTCAAAAGAGCTTCTGAGCAGAGAAACCTCCCTCACCAGGGCTCTCTGGTGTGTTGGACAGCGGCGGGGCTGGGGTGAAGGATGATCCCAGAAACAGTGCTTGGCAAGGCTCAAAAGAGAGGCATTGTCCAAGTCTGTTGGACATGCACATCAAGGCAATGTGTCCACAGGAGAAGCGGAATTAACAAAAAACAAAGAGGGAAAACAACACAGGAAGGGAAAGAAACAAAAGCCACAGGAGAAGAAAGGACTCCAGGTAAGGAATGGCCACTCTGAAACTAGCCACCAGGACCTTCCTTAGAGCAGTCAACTAGCTTTTCTTAAGAACCAAACAGGTCCACAGGGGCCTGTTTTCAGAGCCTTAGTCGTCAGGAGGGACAAGAACTATAGGACTCAGCAGCTGCCAGGATGAACTGGAACGAGTCCTAGGTGGAACAGGAAGGCATGGAAAGGGGACTTGTAACCAGGGGTTAGTGCAGTTGCTGAAATGAGCAGACAGACAAGGAGCCAGGAAAGCTAGCGGGCTGGCAGAGCACCCCAGAGTTCCCTGGGGAACGTCCAGGTGGCACCTTGCGCAAATCCAAAGAGATCCTCCCTTCTTCCTATCGCTCTCTCTGTGGAAAATCAACAGGTTACCTGAGCCCAAAGACAAAAAGCTGGAGTCAACTTTCACCTGCTCTGGAAACTCACCTTTCTCTGCTGTCTGGGTGGGGAACAAAGCTATCCTTAGAGGTCTTTTCAAGAATTTCCTAGTCTTTTATTCCAGGATACCCTCACAAGACCCTAAACCACCAAGTCACTGGGGGCCTAGAGCAGTCGCTTGTCCAAACTCCTCGTATTAGAGAAACCTACCCCAAACTTCAGGGCAACTGGGGGGCACAGTCAGGCCTAACACAAGTCTTCCAACCTGTCACCTCCCCACTTCCCTCATACAGGGGCCCCATAAGATTAAGAGGCAAGTGCAACACCCCAGCCTCACTCCCAAAGCCTAGCCACCATGTCATGGTCTCCAACTTGGAGGGAAGGATCCACTGCCCAGGAGCCTGATCTGCTAAACCTAACGGCCAGCTGGAGAACACCACTGCCTGCCCAGCTCTCTTAACAGAAGAGAGCACGAGTCCTCAGACCAGACAGCAGCCTTACCTCTCCTTTTGTGTGATCTTCAGTTTTTTTTCCAACCGTCTGTCTATTTCCTAGAGGAAAAAAATGTATATAAAAAGTGGAAAAAATCTCTCTCAAATAAAAACTTATGTCTTTATTTTCAGATCTAATGGCAGTGCCCTCTCTCTAGCCACAGATATGACTGTGTTTTTCAAGGTAATGGATGTGGACTACACCTGGGTCATCTCCCTTCTACCCCCATGGCCACCGCAACGGTTGTAACCTCTGCCTGGTCTCCAACTAGTTTCCTTACCTCAACCTGTCCTTTATAGAGCCACTCAAATCAACTTTCTAAACATAAATCTTAGGCCACTTCCCCACTCAGAACTCCACTGCTTATGGAACCAAATCTAAGTTGCTAAGTAAGCCTCACCCATACCTTCTTTTACCTTCTGTTCTTGTTTTACTATTACTAATCCCCAGAACCCAGTGTGCTGTTCCACCTGTCTACGATGTCCTGTCCCCCTGCAAAGTCGCATTTATCCTAAACAATCCAGCTCGGATGAATGCCTCTACTTTGTAAAGTCTTCTCTGCTCCTCAAGGGTAAACTCTCCCTGTTACATTCCTTTGTGGTCACATGCATCAAATATTTTATTATCTATTTTCTACCGTTAAGGACTTGCGCTCTCTGTGACTAACACACCTAAAAAAAGGCCTAGAGTAAAACAGAAGCCAATGTTCGTGGACCTGAAGTCCACAGGCTACCAGTGGACAGTGGGGCAATCTGAAGAAGAGACAAGAACTCTGAGGATACAACATGGATTTCTCTGAGAACCAGAGCCTGACAGGTCCTGATTAACACAATGCCACCATTTTAGAAAAAAGCAAAAAGAAGAAAGATGCTGAGAAGGAGTAGCAGGCAGAATTACCTTCCAACACGTTCTGGCCCTCAACCCCCACTATGCTGGGCCTAACCTCTCCAAGTCTCGGGCGGGACATCAGTGCCCATGGCAACCCAAGCCCAGTGTTCAGCACAGGAATTCTGTGGCACACCTTCCTGTGTGAGTGTCCATACCCTGGGGGAGGGCTTGTAGAGAAACTGTGCACAAAGACCAACCCCCAGCTTCTTGGTTATCTCACTCACTCTCAGTGAGGGCAGGGCCACCTGGCCACTATGGAAAAGGGAGAAATTTTTTTTTTTTTTTTGTAGAGACACAGTCTCACTTTGTCAACCCTTGGCAGAGTGCCATG
The DNA here is from genome assembly GCF_027406575.1 of Nycticebus coucang. Lineage (NCBI taxonomy): Eukaryota > Metazoa > Chordata > Mammalia > Primates > Lorisidae > Nycticebus > Nycticebus coucang. Next base: position 12,003,910 of record NC_069801.1, on the reverse strand, counting down.
GCATCACACAGCTCACAGCAACCTCCAACTCCTGGGCTTATGTGATTCTTTTGCCTCGGCCTCCTGAGTAGCTGGGACTACAGGCGCCCGCCAGAACACCCAGCTATTTTTTTGTTGCAGTTTGACCAGGGTCAGGTTTGAACCCACCACCCTTGGTATATGGGGCCGGTGCCTTACCCACTGAGCCACAGGCACAGCCCCAAAAGGGAGAAAAATTATATTTTTCTTTGGAGAGGTCTATAATAGTGGTTCTCAACCAGATTCCATTCTGCCCCACAGGGGACATTTGGCAATGTCAAGACAATTTTTGATGGTTACTACTGGGGCAAAATGGATGCTACTGCCAGCTAGTGAGAAGAGCCCAGGGATGCTGCCAAACATCCTCAATGCAGAGGACAGTCCCCACCACAAAGATTTATCCAACTCCGTATGTCAACAGGCCAAGACTGAGAAACCATGATGTATAAGAGACATGGGATTTTCAAAGAAGTCCATCACTCACAAACATTAAGAACCACAGCTATAATAAGAAGGCTTTGAAATGTGCTGAGATCCACCTCACAGCCTGGCGTGTGGCCTGACTCCGGGAATGTTCTGTATATCCTGAAAGGACTGTACCCTGTAATGGATAGGTACAGTTCAAGCTGGTTACCCACATTGTTAAAATCTTGTAAATTCTTACTGATTTGTTTGAATTACTGAATATGGAAAAAACTAATAATTTTTCTTTCTTTTTGAGACAGTGTCACTGTTGCCCAGGCTGGAGTGCAGTGGTGTCATCATAGATCACAGAAACCTCAAACACCTGGGTTGAAGCAATCCTCCTGCCTCAGCCTCCTGAGTAGATGGTACTTTAGGTATGCGTCACCACACTCCACTAATTTTTCTTTTTTTTTTTTTTTAATTTGGCCGGGGCTGGGTTTGAACCCGCAACCTCCTGCATATGGGACCGGCGCCCTACCCGCTGAGCCACAGGCGCCGCCCTCCACTAATTTTTCTATGTTTTATAGAGATGAGGTTTATGTTGCTCAGGCTGGTCTCAACCAATCCTCTTTCCTCAGCTTCCCAAAGTGCTGGGATTACAAGTGTGAGCCCCTGTGCCTGGCCAAGAATTACTTTTTCCTGTAAGTCAGATGTCATTATGAAGTTATCTCGTCTTAGCATCTATTGCTTATTTATTTTTGAAATATGGGACACTTCATGAATTTGCCTGTCATCCTTGCACAGGGGCCATGCTAATCTCAGTATTGTTTCAATTTTAGTGTATGTACTGCTGAAGCAGGCACAGCATCTACTGTTTAATATTGATGAAGCTAGGCCAGCTTCCTTTTGGTTAGCACTTCCTGGAACGTGTTTTTTCTCACCTTCCCATGTCCTTAATTCATGTCTCTTGTAAACAATATGAACTATAGATTAGTCATATGAAGCTAGATTTAAATCCAGTCTCCACTGACACTCATTCAGGTTGGTGCTGACTTGTGTTTAAAATGTATTTATAGGGCAGCGTCTGTGGCTCAGGGAGTAGGGCACTGGCCCCATATACTGAAGGTGGTAGGTTCAAACCCGGCTCCGGCCAAACTGCAACAAAAAATAGCTGGGAGTTGTGGCGGGTGCCTGTAGTCCCAGCTACTCAGGAGGGTGAGGCAAGAGAATTGCCTTAAAGCCCAAGAGCTGGAGGTTGCTATGAGCTGTGATGCCACAGCACTCCACTGAGAGCAACAAAATGAGACTGTCTCTAAATAAATAAATAAAATATATTTACAATATGTCAGACTCTCGAGAGGCTAAGAAGCACCAAAACAAAAGCCTCTCACTCAAGCCTGGAACACAGCTGGCACTCAATGAACATTCAGTGACCATATGGGAAAGGTACAATGGTAAGAGAATGACCTGGATGTTTTCTGTGGACAAACACAGACACTCACACAGAATCTTATGCCCACTGCATACTTTGTGTCAGAATTGTATTAAATCTATTAATATCAGAGTTATTGCCTGAGTAAACACTGTCTCACATTAATCTAATGCCCATTACCTTTTAAGAGCTTTTCAAGGCTTTTCACGAATGACTTCTTGTTTTAAAGTTCCACACTGGATCACTTTGCTCCAACCTGAAAATGAGACTGCCTATTCAAGTTTCTCCATCATAAATTCAAGGTTTAACATCTGTAGGATTTCAGATGCCTTTGAACTGGGTTGAACCTAAATGCCTGCATAGGCGAGGCAAGAGCCAAACTCCATATGCAGGGGGCACACCCAAGGATGTGAAGGGGCTGCAAGAGCACTCACCTGCCTAGACAGGCCACCGCCAAACCTTGGCTGATTAGGGCTACATATGCCACTTCAGAAGAAACTGAATTCAAGATGTTTATGGGAAAGCTCTCAATTTTTAAACTTCATTACATAAACTCTTACTTTCATTATCACTGTGAGGGCCAAATAAAACATAGAAGCAAATGGGACTAATATTATATTAATATGTTAGCTAAATTTGACAGGTCTCCCAAGTTTCCTATCAGGAGAGCAAACTGCTTATTTCTCTAGGGCTTTATGGAAGATGACTCTGCCCCGTCCCAGTATGTGAAGCCTGGGTAGAAAAAAGCGCCCGCAGAGAACATTATGGGCCACGTCTGAGTAAATGTGTCTCTGTCCCCAAACCAGAACATAACCAGCAGAGCTGGCACATAATATAATGCCACTGGTTATAAAAATAATGCCATACATCAATATAATGCTTTATGGCTATCGATGTACTTTGCAAACATTCATTTTCTGCTAACACTAGCCCTGTTTGATAGACAAAGCAGCTTTGGTCCTTCTCTGTTAGATGAGGGTAGTGTGTCCCAGAGAAGTTAAGGAACTTACCCAAGGCCAGAAAGAAGTAAACTGTAAAAAGGCAAGTTTTTGAACTAGCCTTTTGAGGTTTCCAGGCTGACACCATCCCACAATTGCTCATATCCCTGTAAATGCTGGTAAAAGCCATAAGACAGGGGCGGTGCCTGTGGCTCAGTGAGCAGGGCGCCAGCCCTACATACTGAGGGTGGCGGGTTCAAAACCGGCCCCAGCCAAACTGTAACAAAAAGAAAAAGTAGCTGGGTGTTGTGGTGGGGGCCTGTAGTCCTAGCTACTCAGGAGGCTGAGGCAAGAGAATCGCCTAAGCCCAAGAGCTGGAGGTTGCTATGAGCTGTGATGCCACAGCACTCTACTGAAGGCCACAAAGTGAGACTCTGTCTTTGAAAAAAAAAAGCCATAAGACAATGATCATCTCTCCACCATCTCCCCTGATCCCACACTGCTCTCTGGCACACCAAAAACTAAAACTCCTTCCCAACTCCTTCATGTCAGGTGTGAAGGCTTTATCAGAGCTGGAGAAGGATTCTTCCATCAGATTATAGAATGGAACATAAACTCAAGCAGCTCTGGTGGAAAGCAGATCCTGGTCACCTCCAGATGGCCAGCTGGACACCAGCATGCTCAGAGCCATCCAAGCAAGAGAAGAGTGCGCTCTGCCAGCAGCTGCAGAGGGCACTGCATCTCGCTCTGGAGTCTGTCCAGGTATCATGAGTCAGTCCATTTTCTCCTCCGACAAGGCCTTGCAATCAATCTGCTCTCAGACTTATGCTCTGAAAGCTTGGACCAAGTCAAAACTTTCCTATAGGGCACATGGACAAGGAGAATGTGGGTTCTCCTCCACGGGTGCAATAGCTCAATGGAATTAAACAGGCCTCAGAATTTATGCTGTGTGAAGCAGCACTCAGATATGGGCCTGAAATAAGGAATCACATTACCCAAGGGTACCTTCTCTTTTTATAAGGATGCACAAAGCCCTGGCCAAGGTCAAGCTCCTGTGTTAGAAGCCTGACTTCCAGGGCTATAAACTCTGTGATTCTGCTCTGGAGGCATAAGGGCATAAGCACATCACAGGGGAGGGATTTCTTATGACTCTTCCTTCTCTGTCCTCCTATGAAGTCTTTTTATTTTTTTGCCAAACAGCAGAAAGCAGACTACAGAAGATGACACTATGTGTTGTACTGGTCCATATCCAAAGCAAAAGATCTGTTTTTGCCAAACCAAGGTTCCACTTGTACTGGGACTACACCTCTACAAAAATGAGGTATACACTTCCTGATCTGAGAGAACAAGCAAAGCCAGAAATAATTAAAGAGTAGAGAGGCGGGAAATCATGAAGAACCAGAATGGTGAGGGAGGGGGGTTCTGAACAAGGCTGGTGCTTTATGGGCCACAACCACAAGAGGAATGAAATCACACATCAACATCTGTGAATTTAACTCATCAGAGGAGGAAGTACAGCTTTATTGGCTGCTGCTGCCCTTAACCTTGGAATGGATGTGCCTGTGTGAGCCCTCAGCTGGGAGATGGGAGCCTCAGAGCGTAACAGGGATACCATCTTTCCAAAGGAGGAAAGCAGGGAAGGGGTCACTTAAAATAGTTTTTACACAGTTATAAATTACAAAGGGAACCCAGAGGATAGTGGTGTGTCTGCAAGGCAGGGCAGATTACAATAACAGGTTCACTCCTGTAACATTAAGAGGTGGATAAGAAAGGAAAGAGAAAGATGAGAAGGTGAGAGGAGAGGGAGAAAGGCTGAGGAGAGAAATAGGCTGTTCTGGGCTTTGGTGTGAAGAACAGCAAGCACAGCACTATTACAGCTGTGTCTCTTCAGTTCACCGAGGGGTGAGGAAGCCCTGGGGGACTGATTTAAACCAGACAAACTCACAAAAGACAGAGTGACCAAACATCCTCATCTGTTATACTGTGAAAAGGGAGTCTCACCCTTCCTGGTGCCTGACCTGCTGCTGCCCACTCCCCAGAGCCACCAGCCCTAAGCCCTGTCCCATGTCTCAGCTCCAGAGACAAAAGTAAACTGTTCTCCAACACAGCACCCCTCTCTTCGGTCACCACAACAATCAACACAATACCTAAGAAGTCAAGCAAGCTTAAGCTAAACGGAGATATGAGAGATACTGGGCTCTGAATCAGGAAAAACTCTTTTTATTGGCAACAAAGCTACTATTTAAGTAACTTTTCACAAATAATTTGCTTCTCTCTGTTAGTTTTCATTTCAGAAGATGACATTCCTGATTCTCCTCTCAAATTCAAAAAATGATAACTGTTTTGAGCTCCTGGTGAACCGCTATGTCCCACAGGGTCACCTGGTCTTCTCTAGCTTCACTGAGTTGGGAAGCACAAGTCTACAGTGGACCCTGTAGAGATGTGAAGAGAGAGCAACACGGAGAGTACAACAAGGATTTCTCTCAGAACCAGAGCCTCATTAACACAAAGGCATCATTTTAGAAAAAAGCAAAGAGGAGAAAGATATTGAGAAAGGGTAGCAGACAGGACATTCTGGCCTTGAAATCCCACCACCGCAGGCCAGTGCTGGGCCTAATCTCATTGGTGGTCACAGAGCCACCTGTGTCAGGGTCTCTTCACAGAGCCGATTCCCAACCAAGGTACCTTATGCTTCCCATACTGCAAATCTGGATGATATTCTGGCTCCTCTCATGAGGGCTCCAGTTTCATTTAGTATCAAGCAAAAGAATTCATAGGTAGAACCAATCTACAATGGCAAAATCTGGCCTAAAACTGTCAGATAAAAAGGTCTTTGTACCTTTAAAATGCATCACTAGCCATTTCAAGTCCAGAATGTAATCCATAGATTTCTTCAAACAACCTGCATGCTGATTTAACTGTTTCATTCCTGCCTTATTTCTTTGGATCAGTGGCACAGTCGTGACAGTGTGCTACTATGGTAGAGAAGGTAATCTCTAATGCTCCTGCTTATTCCACCTCCCCTGGTTAACCCAAGGGAGGGAAGCGCTCATGGTCCTATCACTCAAGTTTGATTCTATAGGGATACTTCAGGATCACTGCCAGGTTTTTAAAAAAAATTAACTCCTGGCCACACATAATGGGATAAGTCAAAAAAGCAAAAATAATTCAAAGGTTGAGACACAAGATCTATAGGACATAGCCAGGCCCATTTACTGATTTGCCTATTAAAAAAAAATGGTGGGGGGCGGGGCAGTGGCTCAGTGCCTGTAGCTCAAGCGGCTAAGGCAATAGCCACATACACCAGAGCTGGTGGGTCTGAATCCAGCCTGGGCCAGCTGAACAACAATGACAGCTGCAACAAAAAACAGCTGGGCGTTGTGGCACCTGTAGTCCCAGCTACTTGGGAGGCTGAGGCAAGAGAATCACTTAAGCCCGGGAGTTGGAGGTTCCTGTGAGCTGTGATCCCATGGCACTTTACACAGGGTGATAGCTTGAGGCTGTGTCTTGGGGCGGGGGGTGTGTGTGTGTGTGTGTGTGGAAAAAAAGATGAGGGGTTAGGTAGGAGTTGTGGCAGGGATCTGTAGTCCTAGCTACTTGGGAGGCTGAGGCAAGAGAATCACATAATCCCAAGACTTTGAGGTTGCTGTGAGCTGTGACGCCATAGCACTCTACTGAGGGCAACATAAGACTGTCTCAAAAAATAAAAATAAAAATAAAAAAAGATAGGAAGTGCTAGGTGTGGTGGCTCATGCCTATAACCCCAGCACTTGGGATGCTGAGGCAGGTGGACTGCTGGAGTTCACAGGTTCAAGATCAGCCTGAGCAAGAGCAAGAGCAAAACCCCGTCTCTAAAAAATAGGCAGGTGTTGTGGTGGGCACCTGTAGTCCCAGCTACTCGGAAGGCTGAGGCAAGAGGATCACTTGAACCCAAGAGTTTGAGATTGCTGTGAGCTAAGATGCCATGGCACTCTACCAAGGGTAACCAAATGAGACTCTGTCTCCAAAAAAAAAAAAAAAAAAAAAAAGATGGGGGAGGGGTCACACTACATTGCCCCAGCTGGTCTTAAACTTCTGGACTTAAGCAATCTTCCTGCCTCAGCCTCCAGAGTAATTGGTACTGCACAAAAGATTTGCCTTTTTTTGGGAAGCACCTGTGGCTCAGTGAGTAGGGCGCCGACCCCATCTACTGAGGGTGGCAGGTTTGAACCCGGCCCTGGCCAAACTGCTACAAAAAAATAGCCAGGCATTCTGCAGGGCACCTGTAGTCCCAGCTACTTGGGAGGCCGAGGCAAGAGAATCTCTTAAGCCTAGGAGTTGGATATTTCTGTGAGCTGTGATGCCACGGTACTCTACCGAGGATGACAAAGTCAGACTTTGTCTCTAAAAAAAAAAAGATTTGCCTTTTTTAGGCTGGGTGTGGTGCCTCACGCCTGTAATCTTAGCACTATGGGAGGCCAAGGCGGGTGGACTGCTTGAGCTCACGAGTTTAAGACCAGACTAAGCAAAAAGCAAGACCCCATCTCTACTACAAATAGAAAAACTGAAGCAAGAGGATCGCTTGAGGCCAAGAGTTGGAGGTTGCTGTGAGCTATGACAGCACCGCAATCAACCCAAGGTGATAGCTTGAGACTCTGTCTCCAAAAAAAAGACCAGCCTGAGCAAGAACAAGATACCATCTCTAAAAAAATAGTTGCGTGTTGTGGTGGGCGCCTGTAGTCCCAGCTACTCGGGAGGCTGAGGCAAAAGAATTGCTTGAGGCTCTGGATATAAACAAACAAAAAGAATCGCTTGAGCCCAAGAGTCGGAGGTTGCTGTGAGCTATGATGTCACTGTACTTTACCTAGGGCTATAGAGACTGTCTCAAAAAAAAAAAAAAAAAAAAATTTTTTTTCCATCTCCCTAAGAAGTATTTTTTTAAAAACTGATGTTTATTTTCCTCCAACCTTATTTCCATCTTGTTTAAGAGCTTGTGGAAGAACAGCATAAGATCACTCAGTGGTTGTTCCTACCCATTCTGTGCCCTGAGCAGCGGGAGGTGCAGACCAGTCTTGGCTGGCAAGCTGGGCACTCCAGTTTTTTTTTGAGACAGTCTCACTATGTTGCCCTCTGTAGAGTACTGTGACATCACAGCTCACAGCAACCTCAAACTCTTGGGCTTAAGCGATTCTTTTGCCTCAGCCTCCCTAGTAGCTGGGACTACAGGTGCCCACCACAATACCTGGCCTTTTTTTTTTTTTTTTTTGCGGTTTTTGGCCAGGGCTGGGTTTGAACCCGCCACCTCAGGCATATGGGGCCGGCACCCTACTCCTTTGAGCCACAGGCGCCACCCTGCTCCCTGGCTATTTTTTTTTTAGAGGTGGGGTCTTGCTCAGGCTGGTCTTCAAAAGCTGATCCACTCACCTCGGCCTCCTAGAGTGCTAAGATTACACATGTGAGCCACCACCTTGCCTAAGTTTTGCCTTTTTAATGCAGACTCAGGTTAGTATGTATTAGGGTTCCATTTCCCACAAAACATTCCTTCTTTTGTACTCCCACAACCAGGGAAACATTCCACTTTAATTAAATAGGACACAGGATATAGTTCTAAAATTGCTTGTCTAAGGAAGTCTGTGCTTTGTTAATGTGCCTCAAAGTCATTTTTATTTTGCTCCATTGTGACAAAAACAAGTTGGAGACAAGCATTTATAGCAAGCCTACTCTAAAGTAGAGACCCATAAGTGAGGAAGGCAACCTTTGCTGTTGAAAAGTTAGATAAATAAGTCACAGAAGCTGTTATTTGTGGTTGAACTATATCTCGGAAAGAGAAGTAGAGAGTTGAGAAATCCTGCCATGAGAAGTCAGGGAAAACTCCAGGGCCTCACAGGACATGCATTTCAAGAGAAGAAAAGGTACATAAGAGGTGTTAACAGGCCCAGCTACTCAGAAAGCTGGGTGAGAGGATCACTTGAGTCCAGGAGTTCTGGGCTGCAGCAAGCTATGATTGGCCTACTGCATTCCAGCCTGGGCTACAGAGCCAAACCCTCTCTCTCTCTCTTTTTTTTTTTTTGAGACAAAGTCTCACTATGTCGCCCTCAGTAGAGTGCTGTAATGTCACAGCTAAAAGCAACCTCAAACTCTTGGGCTTAAGTGACTCTCCCGCTTCGGCTTCCAGAGTAGCGGGGACTACATAATGCCCGGCTATTTTTGGTTGCACTTGTCATTGTTGTTTAGCAGGCCAGGGCCGCACTCAAACCCGCCAGCCTCAGTGTAGTGGCCAGTGTCCTACTCACTGAGCTATGGGAGCCGCCAAAACCCTCTCTCTTAAAACAACAACAACAAAAGCATGAACAGAGAAAAAAAAAGAAAAGAAAAAAATAAGATACCTCTTAGACCAGTGGTTCTCAACCTTCCTAATGCTGTGACCCTTTAACACAGTTCCTCATGTTGTGGTGACCCCCATACATAAAATTATTTTTGTTGCTACTTCATACCTGTAATTTTGCTACTGTTATCCTAAAACCATCGGAAATGTGTTTTCCGATGGTCTTAGGTGACCCCCAAAGGGGTCGCGACCCACAGGTTGAAAACCGCTGCGTTACCTTTGAGGTGTTAACAGGCCAGTGTCATCTTAAGGTTCCACGGGGAGGGCACGACCCTTTTGGGGGTCTCCTGCATATCAGATATTTACATTATGATTCATAACAGTAGCAAAATTACAGTTATGAAGTAGCAACAAAAATAATTTTATGGTGGGGGGGTCACCACAACATGAGGAACTGTATTAAAGAGTCGAGGCATTAGGAAGGTTGAGAACCACTGTCCTAGACCAATAAGTTCAAATCTAGAAAGGTACTTCACAAGGATGCCACCTCTTCTTTTAATCTGCTTCTGAGAAATCACCTGCATTTACTTTATCTGCAGAAAATTAGCAACAATTCCTGGGGCCAATAAGATATGAATTTGAAGAAACCAGGGTTACCAGAAAACCATGAAAGGCTTTGGGTGTGGTATGTTACATAGATCAAAGTTTGTAAGGGGAAAAACATCCCCTGCTTTCTTCCCAAGTCCATTCAGCTTTCAGGACCTCTCTGTGTCTTTCCAGTAAGAGGGAATCCTTTGGATACACTCTAGACATACACTGTTGACCCGATTACCACTTGGATTTCAAAAGGTACCCAACTTACCACATCCAAACCCAAACGTGTGATTGTGCCCATGCCCTCACGTCTGCTCCACTCTCACTCCCATCTCAGCAGCTCCAGTCTTCTAGCTCCAAAGACTTGGGAGTCATCAATCACTGACACCTCTTTCACATTCTATTTCTGCACATCTTGTTGGTTCTACTCCTAAAACATATCCTGAATCTTTTCAACACTCCTGTTGCTACCATCCAGGTCCAAACCACTACTAGCCCTTGAACAGGGATTTCCGAAAGCATCCTGGTCAGTCTCCGTACTAACAGCATTACCATTGCCCCTAGAGTTTATGTTCCCCATAGCAAGAAAAGCCAGTGAGCCCTTTAAAAACCAAGTTAGCCCCGGCTCAGCACACTGCCACAGCTTCCTATTTCAAGGTGATACCCACCACTGCCTACTAGTCTTTACCAGATCTGGCTCCCTGTTACCTCGGACTTCATCTCCGACCACTCTCCCTACCCCACATTGGCCCTTTACTGTTCATCAGACAAAAAATTCATGCTCTAGCCTCAAGGCCTTTGCATTTGCTCCACTAGAAATGCACTTTTAGGGCAGCACCTGTGGCTCACTCAGTGAGTAGAGCCCTGGCCTTATATACCGAGGGTGGCAGGTTCGAACCCGGCCTCAGCCAAACTGCAACAACAACAACAAAATAGCCGGGCATTGTGGCAGGCGCCTGTAGTCCCAGCTACTCGGGAGGCTGAGGCAAGAGAATCACCTAAGCCCAAGAGCTGGAGGTTGCTGTGAGCTGACACCATCGCACTCCACCGAGGGCGACACACAGACTCTGTCTCTAAAAGAAAAAGAAAGATCCTATGGAACAGGATTTTACAGAAATATCTTGACTTCGCAAATGAAAAGGAATTAACTGAGAGAGGTTACTTAACTTTACCATGGTTCCACAGCTAGTATGAAGCAGAGCCAGAATTTTAATTAGGTCTATCTGGGTCCAAAGTGACACTATCCATATTCAAAACGAGAGCTAAGGTTTAGGTGCTTCTTGACAGTGGCAGTAGGAGCAGCATTGGCCACAGGCACAGGTAATATCCCAGGTCCTTCTTTACCACCTCTAATCACTGCCACAACCTGTGGGGACGGTACATCAGTCTTGCTGCATATTAGGGAGTTAAGTGACTTGCCTAAGGCCACACACCTAGTAAGTGACAGAACTGAACCTTAAACCTCAAGAGGAGGAAGCAGAAAGATTCAGCAGAATGGCAGGAACTAATAAGGTAGGATGCAGATTGACAGGTGGCTCCACCCTGCCTGGCCAGTTTAGTACAATCCCAGGTTCCTAAGGAAGGCCTAGCAGTGGCAGACCAGAGCTGACTTCCAAGGTCTAGAATTCAGGGGTCCTCAAACTGCGGCCCGCGGGCCACATGAGGTGGTATGATCGTACCTGTTCCCATTTTGTTTTTTTACTTCAAAATAAGGTATGTGCAGTGTGCATAGGAATTTGTTCATAGTTTTTTGTTTTTTTTAAACTATAGACCGGCCCTCCAACCGTCTGAGGGACAGTGAATTGGCCCCCTGTTTAAAAAGTTTGAGCATGCCTAGAGATCTTAAAGCTATGAAGAAGTACCCAAAAGAAATGATTCTTCAGTAGAAAACTGGCCTTAGCAATTTACATGTATTCCAGGCTAGGTAGAGGGCCTCTGAAACTTTGTAAATTGCTATTGTGAGACAATGTATTGTTTTGCTTTGAGTGCTTGTTCAAACATTCTTGGGAGAGGGAATCCATAAAGCTCTTTACCTTTAAAGTAATGGGATAGGTGGGGTGTGGTGGCTCAGGCCCATAATCCTAGCATCTTGGGAGGCCTAGGTGGGTGGATTGCTTGAGCTCATGAGTTAGAGACCAGCCTGAGCAAGAGTGAGAAACTGTCTCTACTAAAAATAGAAAAACTGAGGCAAGAGGATTGATTGAGCCCAAGAGCTGGAGGTTGCTGTGAGGTATGATGTCACAGCACTCTACCCAGGACAACAGCTTAAGACTCTGTCTCAAAAAAAAAAAAAAGAAATGGGATAGATAGGAACAGAGAGAATGGAGAGGCGCCCTGCCTTGGAAATAAAACAGGGAGAGATGGGGTTCCCATTTTCTGTGTTTTTGTATTGTTTTTCCCTTTTGCTTTTCTTTTCTTTTTTTGAGACAGAGCCTCAAGCTGTTGCCTTAGGTAGAGTGCTGTGGCATCACAGCTCACAGCAACCTCCAACTCCTGGGCTCAAGTGATTCTCCTGCCTCCACCTCCCAAGTAGCTGGGACCACAGGCACCCACCACAACACCCGGCTATTTTTTGGTTGCAGCCGTCATTGTTGTTTGGTGGGCCCGGGCTGGATTCGAATCCGTCAGCTCAGGTGTATGTGGCTGTTGCCTTAGCTGCTTGAGCCACAGGCGCTGAGCTCCCCCTTTTGCTTTTCATACAACACTAAGCAGTGCAAGTCTTAGAATAAACAGTACACTAGTCCTCTGGGGCAGAATGAAAAGAGACCCTTACGAAGTTTGAACCTACCTGGATAGAGGCTGCAGTGTCAGTGGTTGAACGGCTGGATAACATGCCTTCACTAAGATCAATGGCACTCTCTGCTCCAACATCTACCTTTGAAAGACACTTTTACTAAGTACTTTATTTAACTCTCACCACCAAGCAAAGCAAATTCTATAATTCTATTAATTCAATTTCACAAATTAGAAGCAAGCCTTAGAGAAGGGAAGATAGTGATTTGCCCCCAAATCAGACCTGGCATTTAAATTCCAATTTTCTTACTTCTATTGCCACTGATAGAGAAAAAGTGGGTTGGTAGGCTCGGCACCTGTGGTCCCAGCTACTCGGGAGGCTGAGGCAAGAGGATTGCTTATGACCAAGAGTTTGAGGTTGCTGTGAGCAGTGATGCCACAACACTCTACCCAGGACAACTGCTTGAGACTCTGTCTCAAAAAACAAAAACAAAAACAAAAAAAGTGGGTTGGTAACTCACAGAGGGAACCTATCATTTCCAGTGACCTTTAATAAAGACAGACAGCAAAGTTCCACTCACCAGAAAAAAAAAAAAAAAGAAGAAGAAGAAGAAAAAACTCAGGCATACTGACTTTGAAGGATGGACCAAAGTCACTACTACCCCATCCCCAAGCTCCTATTTTATTTCAACACCCAAGGGTGCTCTCATCAAAGGCTAGTTAGAACACATGACACTCATCAGCAGGGGCAGCAAAGGCCACGCCTGCAGAGCCAAAGGCTAAAGCAGGAAAAATGGAACACAAGGGGTAACACAATAGTTTGTAAAGCTATATCTACAGCAGAGGAGCACAACCGAAATCCAGTAAAAGGCAGTCAAATTCAGTATTTTACAGCCTGAGCAAGGGCAAGGCCCTGTCTCTAAAAATAGCCAGGCCGTGTGGCAGTTGCCTGTAGTCTCAGCTACTTGGGAGGCTGAGGCAAGAGGATCAATGAGCCCAAGAGTTTGAGGTTGCTGTGAGTTGTGATGCCATGGCACTCTACCACGAGCCACAAAGGAGACTCGGTCCCGAAAAAAAATTCAGTATTTAATATTCTGAGCAAAAATTTTTTATATTATTTTTTTCCACTTGGCCAAATACAAAAATTTGTTTCCCATTTAATGTCTATCAGCATCTCACTTTCAGTCACTGTTCTTAGGATTGCATCTACAGCAGCAGCATTACCCACTTGGCCTTTGAGCACTGAATTCAAGTTTCTCACAGACACAAAATTTACTGGCTCATCAGACTACAGAAGTAGGTAGTCAACCCAGGTGAAAACAAAACTCTTCCAAGGAACTAGCAACTTAGCATCCAGAAGCACTTAATTACTTGTGAGAGTCAAATGTAAACAAACTGTTTCAAAAAGGTCCCTGAGGACAGATCACCTGATTTCCTCTCCAGGACCAGGATATTTGCATTTATAACTCACAAGATATCACTGATAACAAATGTAAAAATGCTCCCCTCCTGGCCAGGTGTAAGCCCAACAATACACTTACGGAAACTTTCCAAAAGGGCCCACATGGGATTTGGATGCTTGCAGGCTTAGAAGCAGTATTTGTTTACCAGTTGAGTATACAACTAGGTAGCAGAAACACAACCCACCACTGGAAAGTCACAAAAGATTTTATAAGCCATTACAGCCAGAGGATGAGGTCTGGAAATTTAGTTCTCAAGGTCAATGAAGAATGATGACAGTCCTGACCTTTCCAAACCCAGTCATGATTGTCCTTCTCCATAATCTCATCATAAGGGCCCCTGAAGAATGCAACTGTAGGGGGCGGCGCCTGTGGCTCAGTGAGTAGGGCGCCGGCCCCATATGCTGAGGGTGGCGGGTTCAAACCCAGCCCCGGCCAAACTGCAACAAAAAAATAGCTGGGCGTTGTGGCGGGCGCCTGTAGTCCCAGCTGCTCGGGAGGCTGAGGCAAGAGAATCGCATAAGCCCAAGAGTTAGAGGTTGCTGTGAGCCGTGTGATGCCATGGCACTCTACCCAAGGGCGGTACAGTGAGACTCTGTCTCTACAAAAAAAAAAAAAAAGAATGCAACTGTACATATTTATTATTCCTTTTAGAAAGGAATGACTGTTATTTCCTGTGTTCCTTTTAGAAGGAAAAGCATTTTGCATGCAGGGAGGGGCCATCTTACTGTGAGGGACATTTTGAAATTCAGAGATAAGATTTCTACATACAGACCATCACTGGGATTTGCTGTCAATTTTTGTGGTGCATGATTGTAACCCTAATCATCATCCTGCACAGAGCAAGATATTAAAAGAGAAGGATGCCAGCTCGGCGCCTGTGGCTCAAGCAGGTGAGGCGCCAGCCACATACACCTGAGCTGGCGGGTTCGAATCCAGCCCAGGCCCGCCAAACAACAATGATGGCTACAACAACAACAAAAAAATAGCCAGGCGTTGTGGCTGGTGCCTATAGTCCCAACTACTTGGGAGGCGGAGGCAGGAGACTCGCTTGAGCCCAGGAGTTGGAGGTTGTACCCAGGGCAACAGCTTGAGGCTCTGTCTCAAAAAAAAAATACAAAAATAAAAGAGAAGGATGCCTGGCAGAGGCTAACAGAGTTAAAAACATAATGGAAGAGAAATCTCTATGGTTACTACTTAGAAAAAAATTGTTTTATTCTATGCTTTGGCCAAAGATTTAAGTAGCTAAATGCAATCTTCTCCTAGGAAACCAACAAGTTGGCAGTTGTCCTGACAGAAAAAAAATGTCTATTCCTGTAGGGAAAATTTATAGAACGAATACCCTACACATCCATGGAGGCTACTAGCTACCTGAGACAGCCAGAAACTGATGCTAACTGCAGGTGGCCCACTGCAGTGTAGAGATGGGCTGGGCTTCTATCTAGAATGTTTGCAACATAAGATGAAGAACAACAGTGACTTTTCTCTTGCAGGATTTTTTTTAAACAGAGTCTCACTTTGTAGCACTGGGTAGAGTACTGTCGCGTCACAGCTCACAGGAACCTCAAACTCTTGGGGCTCAAGTGATTCTCTTGCCTCAGCCTCCCAAGTAGCTGGGACTATAGGTGCCTGCCACAATGCCCGGCTATTTTGTTGTTGTGGTGGTGGTGGTTGTTACTGTTTTATTTATTGATTGATTTAATTTTGAGACAGAGCCTTAAGCTGTCGCCCTGGGTAAAGTGCAGTGGCCTAACAGCTCACAGCAACCTCCAACTCCTGGGATCAAGCGAATCTCCTGTCTCCGCCTCCCAAGTAGCTGGGACTACAGACACCCACCACAATGCCCAGCTATTTTTTGGTTGCAGCTGTCATTGTTGTTTGGCGGGCCCCGGCTGGATTCAAACCCACCAACTCAAGTGTATGTGGCTGGTGCCTTAGCCGCTTGAACCAGAGGCGCCAAGCCGTCATTGTTGTTTTAGTAGGCGTGGGCCGGGGGCTGGGTCCGAACCCACCACCCTTGGTGCATGTGGCTGGTGCTGTAACCACTGTGCTACTGGCACCAAGCCTCTCTTGCAGGATTTTACCAGCAGATTTGGAATGGCACACTAAATCCTCTCCTATTATAGAAGTGAAAGCAAGAAAGCCAGTCCTGTCCAAATTTCCAGTCTATGGAAACCATGGCAGCTCTCCTGATACCTAGAGCAGGCTGGGAACAGGCCCCCATGCAGCCCAGTGAAAAGAGCTGAGAAGTAGTGAAAAGCTCATTATCCTCCTTTCTCTGAAGCCACAGTGAAACAGATCTTTTTTCCACAGTCCCAGGGACAGACTGCTCAGCATGATCATGCCTAAACTGGCCAATTGCTTTACAGAAAGTCCCTTCTGAGTCCTTTGCCGTCTCTGGGACTCAACCTTTCCAAAAGGACCAGGAACAGCTGAGACCAGGACCCTTCGGGCATGGTATACCTAGATTTGTGCTTTCTGTGATACTACAAATCTTAAATGCCTTAACTGTAGGGACAAACAAATTTGCACCAAGTAACACCAAACTAACTCAAGTAATTTTTTTCCCCACTACCCATATCCACTGTACATGTTCCATAATGATGGTAGCCACAGGAAGCACTGGGGCTTCTTCTCTAAAGAAAGACAAGTAAATCAAAGTTCTTATCTCCTAAATTAAAGCTATCACTCTTCTGCTAAAAAAAAAAAAAAAAAAAAAAAAAGGGTTCAAAGCTCTCCACTGCTTTCAGGACAAAGTCCAAGCTCCCACAACCAAGCACAAGGAAACATTTCCCAATCTGGCCCCTGCATACCTCTGTGGCTTCATCTCTTTCCACTCAGCCCTGCCAACCCCCTTCCCTCCAGCCAGAAGGAAATACATTTAGCTCTCTCAATGCTGCAATGCTCACAGCCTCATCTATGCAGGTACTGGCCCTACATTCTACCGGTCACTACCAAACTTACTGCTGCTTAATTCAACTATTCTTTCAAATCTTTTTTTTTTGGAGACAGAGTCTTCAAGCTGTTGCCCTGGGTAGAGTACCATGGCGCCATAGCTCACAGCAACCTCCAACTCTTGGGTTCAAGCAATCTTCTTGCCTTGGTTTTTCTATTTTTAGTAGAGAAGGAGTCTTGCTCAGGTTGGTCTCAAACTCATGAGCTCAAGCAATCCACCTGCCTTGGCTTCCCAGAGTACTAGAACTACTGTTCTTTCAAATCACAATTTGGACATTATCTTCCCTATAAGACCTTCTCTGATCTTAGCCTGGTACCCCATTTATGCCTCTGCCACAGAAAGCATAGCCTTACCTGTCTGACTCCTCCACTAGGCCAGGACTGGTACACAATAGGTATTCCTATGGACTTACACACCATCCAACATCACTGATGGGACAATGTATGGATGACTGGTAGAAACAAGTAAAGATACAACTTCACAGTAGGTAAATGTTCACAATACTAACAAAAAGCAGCCCATTTGCAGAATATTCAAGGTGTTTCTCAGTCTTACCCCAAAGGACACAATAGGACTTGATACTGAATATTCTGAAGATATACAGGCAACAATGACCTCAGATGTACCGACACACAAAAAAATTCTAGCAAGATGTCAAAATTTTGTTTGTAGCGTTGGAGGGCTGGGGATCACCAAAAGCCTTTTTTCAAGTATTAGAAATGCCTCTGAATTATGTGGAGTTTGTATGTTGACTTTTAGAATTAGTCAACCCCCACTTACTAGTCTTCACCCAATTTTTGTTTTGCTTTGTTTTGTTTAGGGATGGAGTATTTAAAGCTCATTACCAGGAGGAAGACAGGATAACAGGAAGCTAAGACTTCTACATATGTACAGCCTACATATGAAAAAGATGTATAGTCTACAGCTGATTTGTTTCCCAGTGACATGGACAACTCCTCTATGTGGCTTCCCTCTTTCAAAGGGACATATTTGGGCCTGAGGTGGTGTCTATGTGGTGGCTCACACCTGTAATCCCACACTTCTATAATCCCAGCACTCTGGGAGACTGAGGCTGGTTGATAGCTTGAGCTCAGGAGTTGGAGACAAGCCTGAGCAAAAGCTAGACCCTGTCTCTAAAAACAGCCAGGTGTTGTGGCAGGCGCCTGTAGTACCATCTACTTGGGAGGCTAAGGCAAGAGAATTGCTTAAGCCCAAGAGTTTGAGGTTGTTGTGAGCTGTGATGCCACAGCACTCTACCCAGGGCGACATAGTGAGACTCTGTCTCAAAAAAAAAAAAAAAAAAAAAAGAATGCCTCAAAAATAAATAAACTAAAATAAGAATGAAAGGTAATGCCCAAGTCCCAAGACTGCATGGGTCCCCAGAAAGGGAGACAGCAAAATACTGGAGAAAAGTGTCCAGCTTTTACAGTCAGACAGGCCTGCGGTCAAGTCCCAGCTTCTCCACTTACTATCTGTGTGATCTTGAGCAGAACAGGTTACTCCCTAAACCTCTGTCTCCTTGTCTGAGGTTTGGAGGACAATGCCTCAACAGGATGTTTCAAGGATTTAAATAAATAAAAGACATATAAGGGAACCTACATTTTGGCAGAATTGCTCTTTAAGTCAATGAGGCAAGATTTGTGTTCCATCTTTGTACCCGGCACTTTTAAAGGGTTTTGCTAAAGTAAAAAATAGTAGAAAAAATACTAGACAAGCATCTGAAAGAGCTAAATTAAATCTTACATCTCTGGGTTTACTCAACTGGCCCAGCTGATCTCTAAGTGACTTACCCATTCTGAAAACCTAAAGTAATTCCTAATTTCTGCTGAACACTTTATTCACTTTTGATCCTTTCATTTTTCTTACTAAATCTTTAACACAAGAGACTCAGAACCCTTCAAAATAGGTGAGGAAAACCAAAGAAAGTCCAAGATACCTATGAAACTTACCATTTAAGTCACATTTAAAACTGCAGGCCAAGCTTTTTTGCAGGGGGTGACATGATGATTCATTCAGATTAGCAGTAGGCAATAAATGCCTCTACTGGAAATTTTGCATTCTCTGACACGAAGTCACTGTTAAGCACACTGCCTAGCACATAGTGGACCCTCAAAAATGTTGAATGAATGAATATCCAACTGGGAGACACCTGTTACTCCCTATAACTTTACTGAAGCCAAAATTCAATAAAGATGGGCAGTACATAAGAACCCTCTCCACTACATACACTCTAAACGAATGAATCCTTCAAATTCTCAATTATGCTAAGCAGAAAAACATAAACAACTGTGGCAGTAACGCTGAACCAGCGGAAAAATCTTTGAAGTCAAGTTTCAACATTCCCATAGAGATACACCTACCGCCGCTTCGAAGGTCAATTTCCTGGCCTCTTCCAGGGCTCACAAGCACCTTCAAAAGGCTCTAGGGAAAGAAAAGCCCAGCTCCTGTTCTACCCTGGTACTCTCGACTCTCCACACATAAAACTTTAGGGTGGGTGTCAACCCAAGTATCACTGCAGACACGAACAGGAGACCAAAAAGGCATCTCCCCATCTTCACAAAAGGCCACTATAGAACCACAAATTCTGAACAAATTAATCACGACCCTAATAGAACTGACAGCTCCTGTTTGAGATGAACTATTTTCCTACAGCTTTTAGAGTCAACATAAAAACTCCAAAAACAAGTAGAACAGTCCATTTCCCCCTCCTCTCCCAGGAATGCGGGTATTTTACATATCGCGCCCCTCCCTGAGGAGCACAATCTGAGACCCTTCCCGGGGCTCAGATTGTTGGGTGGGTCCCCGGGGATAGGGGCTGCCCGATTAGCTTTCGGTTGCTCTGCCGGGGTCCCGGGGAGACCCGCCTGCCACGGGCTCTCGGAGTGAAAGTGAAAGAGAAAAAAGCCCAGATTCGCCCACCGTAGCGGGTAGTGGGGAATTTTAGCATAAAGTTGAATGGCCCAAAGAGCACTCAATTCCCCCCTATCCTCAACTGCCTCTTCCTGCTCTTCTCCGGAGCCCGACAAGCCGCCCGGTCCGCGCAAGCCCCCCCACCCACATGGTGTGTCCCTTCAACAGAGCACATGAACTTTAAAATGGTGCCTCGGGCGGGGGAGCCCGACAGAAAGGAGGGGTCAAAGGGGCCCAAGGGGCCCGAGGCGAGCGAGCGGGCACTGGGGCCAGCAAAAGAAGTCCCGAAAGGCGGGTGGGGCGCCCGGGGTGACACGCACATCTGGGAGCCAGAGGAAGTGCACCGGGCAAAGGTGGAGAGAGAAATGGAACGCGGCCCCTTTAAGAGGCCTTCACGGCGCTCAGGGACGGGGGGCCTCTCCTCCACCCCCGGCCCGGCGTGTACGGCCCTTCCTTGGGGAGAACCATCCTCCGACCCACTCCCCGGACGATTCCCTCACGCCAGGTCCCGCCCGGCCCTGCCCCGGAGCGGCGGCTCCTCCTTACCCCGCTGTCTGCCGCCTCCTCCCAGCTCTCAGCGACCTCCTCATCTTCCATCTTACTCGCCACTTTCCCTCCTCCCCAACCCCCTCCCCGCGCCTGCGCCTTGAAGCGCGCCTCCGTCGCGGGCTCGGGCACGCAAGGCTTTACTCAATGGACCCCGCCCTCTTGCCAAGCCCGGAAGAGACTCCAAGCCAGGGCCCAAGAGCACTAATGCAGCCATCTTGGAAGGGGGCAGTGAAGGCAAAAAAGCTGCCATCTTCTTTAGGGGCAACGTGTTATTTCTTGTATAGAATGGGAATTCCAGGGAACTCTTCATTTTGAGGGCGGAAAGTGTCTTCTTTGAAACTATCTTTCTAAGGACAGGCAATTACTGAAAACTTTCTTTTTCTTACAGTGAGTCGTAGTTTTCCTAAATGTAGATAATAATTTCTTCAGGATTCTGAAAACTTTATTATTTTTTTTTATTGAGTTTCACTTTGTCACCCTCATAGAGTGCAGTGGCATCACAGCTCACAGCAACCTCAAACTCTTGGGCTCAAGCGATCCTCTTGCCTCAGCCTCCCAAGTAGGTGGGAGTACAGGCACCTGCCACAATGCCTGGCTTTTTTTTTTTTTATTTTTAAACAGGCCCGGCCATGTGGCTGGCGCCCTAACCACTGAGCAATGGGCGCCAAGCCTCTGAAAACATTTTTATACCTCAACAAAGGAAGAAAAATACCTTCTGATACATAAAACATTTTATTGGGCGGCGCTTGTGGCTCAGTGAATAGGGCGCTGGCCCCCTATACCAAGGGTGGCAGGTTTGAACCCAGCCCCCGCTAGACTGCAACAAAAAAATAGCCGGCATTGTGGCAGTCACCTGTAGTCCCAGCTGCTCAGGAGGCTGAGGCAAGAGAATCGGCTAAGCTGCTGAGCCAGGGAGCTGGTGGTTGCTGTGAGATGTGACACCACAGCACCCTACCCAGGGCGACAAAGTGAGACTCTGTCTCTAAAAAAAAAAACAAAACATTTTTATTATAGAAATAAAAAATCTGTTAAGGTGAAGTGATTACAATATTTCCTGCCAATCATCTATTAAGATAAATATGTTAGCTGATAATACTGCATCTATGCTGGGACAACCAGTGGGACTGGCAGCTACTAAGGTTCTCCTAAAGTCAGACATAGTGGCACTCACTTACAATCCCAATTACTCTGGAGGCTGAGGCTGAAGGATCGCTTGAGCCCATTAGTTCCAGGCTGCAGTGAACTATGATCAAGCCACTGCACTGTAGCTTGGAAGACAGGAGACTTTGCCTCTAAAAATAAATAAGTTCTGGATCTTTAATTATATAAATACAATAACATATTATTGTTATGCTTCTTCCTGAATGGTGTTCCTGTCTTATTTTTCTCTACTATAGAAATAGAGACCTTGGACTTTGATGTTCAACTTCAGGCACTGCCAACTTGATCAAGCTGTGTGATCTTACACAAGTTACTTAAGGTTTCCGTGCCTTGCCTCAGTTTCCTCAAGTGTAACAGAAATAACAATTGTAGTTACTTCAAAGATAGCGCATAAGGATTAAATGAGTTACTATGTTAAAAACCTGGAACAAGGCGGCACCTGTGGCTCAAAGGAGTGGGGTACCAGCCCCATATGCCATAGGTGGCGGGTTCAAACCCAGCCCCGGCCAAAAACTGCAAAAAAAAAAAAAAGGTAACAGTGCCTGACCCATTGTAAGAGTATCAGCTATTGTCATTTATGGGAGTGTTTTGACTGAGGAAGATTTATTATTCTCTCTGTAATTATACTTTCTTTCCCAAAACACAAAAACAGGGAAAAAAGCAAACACTGTATGTTTTATTCTTACTGACATGCTCCTGCAGTCCTCTCAGTTTTAAAAAGGTATCATCCCAGCTTGGTGCCTGTAGCTCAGCGCCTAGGGCGCCCACCTCATACACCAGTACTTGCAGATTCGAACCCAGCCCAGGCCTGCCAAACAACAATGACAACTACAATAAAAAAAAAAATTAGACAGGTGTGTGGCGGGTGCCTGTAGTCCCAGCTACTTGGGAGGCTAAGGCAAGAGAATCGCTTGAGCCCAAGAGTTTGAGGTTGCTGTGAGCTGTCACGCCACAGCACTCTACCGAGGCCAACAAAGCAAAACTCTGTCTCAAACAAAACAAAACAAAAAAACCATATAGGGCGGCACCTGTGGCTCAGTGAGTAGGGCTCCGGCCCCATATACTGAGGGTGACGGGTTCAAGCCCAGCCCTGGCCAAACTGCAACCAAAAAATAGCTGGGCATTGTAAGCCGAAGAGCTAGAGGTTGCTGTGAGTCCTGTGACGTCATGGCACTCTACGGAGGGTGATAAAATGAGACTCTGTCTCTACAAAAAAAACCCCTATCATTCAGTAGTCATGCACTTGGCTGCTATATTCAAGTTCCCTCTTTGGAATGTGTTTTTTTTTCCTCGTGTTTTTAATATGCCATTAATCTTTCTTAAGTACCATCTTCCTATTGTGATATTTTGCAGCTTGTATTCTTATTATAAATGGGAATCATGTGTTAAATGTTACCAGTCTTTATTTAAAAGTTTATGTGACATGCTTACTAATTCTCTGGTTTCATGGCTTCCTGTCTCTGAAATACAGTTCACCTCTAGGTTCTGTCCTCAGCCCACTGTTCTTACCTAGATGCTCAAAGTATAAGCCACCCACTGTAGGCTGAAGACTCCTAAAGTTAACTTCTAGCTGTGAACTGACCTGATGTTTCTGATTCTCATTCCTAAGCTGGGCTTCTTACTGTCATCTCCATGTGGCTATTCTACTGTCTATGGCTCGGCGGCTAAGGCGCCAGCCACATGCACCAGAGCTGGCGGGTTTGAATCCAGCGCAGGCCTGCCAAAAAAACGACAACTACAACCAAAAAATAGCCGGGCGCTGTGGCGGGTGCCTGTAGTCCCAGCTACTTGGGAGGCTGAGGCAAGAGAATTGCGTAAGCCCAGGGGTTGGAGGTTGCTGTGAGCTATGAAGCAACAGCACACTACCCAGGGCAACAGCTTGAGGCTCTGTCTCAAAAAAAAAAAAAAAAAAAAAATCTCTAAAACTCAACTAATTCTGTTAACTACCTTACCAACTTCAAGGATAAAGGATTTTTGTCTTATTCACTCTCTAGGTCTATATTACTTGACATACATTCTTCGAAGTGAATTATCCTAACTGGGTCTTGGCAACAGTACGGAGGTTGAAACTCTCAAACATCAACCTAAGTCTTTTTCTTAGAGCCTAATTTGTTTTTCTTAAATGCAATCCACTCCCAGTAGTTTTAGGGTTTGTAATCACACCATTTTACCAGCAGAGGGAGATAGTCTCTTACAATTTTGCTACACACGCATTCCGCCAGTTAAAATAAACATCTGGCTGACTTACAATTCACTAACAGGGGTTATCATAGGTAAAAGGTAAATGTGCCTGTTCCAACTTACATACAAACTAAAAAACAAACCTACAGAACCTAACTCGTTCGTAACCCAGGGACTGCCATTATTGGGCAAGGAGACTTAACAAAGGCATTAGTGGGATATTCCTGGGGCTGAATTTTCTTTTTTCTTTCTTTTTTTTGGAAACAGGGTCTCACTCTGTTGCCCAGTCTACTGGTCTAGAGTGCAGTGGCATGGTCATAGCTCACTGCAACCTCAAGCTCTGAGCCTCAAGCAATCCTGCTTCAGTCTCCCTACATGCTAGGATTACAATTTTCAACACCAGAAAGATGACAGCTTGGAAATGATTTGAGGATACTGCAAAGGAAATAGATTTTGTTTTACAAAATGGGCAATCAGGACGCCAGTCCTACAATCATAAATCCTTTGTGACCTTGGACAAGTCCTTTCCTCTCTTTTGGTCTGTTTCCTTATCTGTAAAATGAAGGATGGGACAAAATAAACTCTAAAATTGAGAAAGTAGTGGCAATATCCTCCTTCAGAGATAAGTCCTACTTGAGGCAGCAGCATACACAGGTGTTGGTAGAGACTCTAATACATGAGTATCTCTTTCTTATGAAATATGTCTCAGTGGATCGACAAACTGTGGTATATGTATACCATGGAATATTATGCAGCCATTAAAAAAGATGGAGACTTTGTATCTTTTACATTTACCTGGATGGAGTTGAAATACACTCTTCCTAAAAGTATCACAAGAATGGAAAGATGAATATCCAATGTACTCCACACTAATATGAAATCAATATATAAACAATTACATATTCCAAAGAACAATAAAACATTATTATAGTCCAATTTGGGGGCAGAGGGAAGTGGGAAGGGGGGAGGAGGGAGGACGTACGGCAGAAGGAGGGAGGGCACGAGGCGGAATCTCACCTCCTGTGCACATTGTGAGGGTGGGTGAGGGGCTCTTCTTCAATTGGAACTTTACCCCGGAAGTGAGAACAATGTAACCTAAATATTGTAACCTCATATTGATTTGAATAAAGTTTAAAAAAAAAAAAAGATGTTTGAGACACCACGTTTGGGGCTTCTGTGTTAGAGACCTGCACTCAAAACAGCACGAACCTTTGATGTACCACATAAAACACTCTAATATGTGATGGGAACACAAGAGCAAAGCCAATAGTGAGGTAACTTTCTACCTAATGCACAAGCTGAAGTTATGTGGACAGTTGTGTTAAGAATTAAATGGGAATTTGCTAGTATTTAAAATGTGTATATTTTTTGACCCCAAGGATACCCATTGCTACTTTATTTATAATCACAGAAGACTGAAAACAAATTGTCTATCAGAAGAAATTTGTTTTAAGAAATTATGTAACATGCATATAAGGGAATAGAATGCAATTGTTACCAAAATTTACATGGTCCTAAACGTACTCATACTGAGTGATCTCAGAGAACTATAGGTAAATTTTTTATAAAAAGGAAGGCACAGAGCAAGTGTATATAGTATGTTGCTATTTGCAGGTTTATTTTATTTATGTGTATGGTTTTCTGTATGCATCTCTGGAAGAATATAAGGAACTTGTAACAGTATTTACTTTGGTGGAAAGGAAGGGCTTCTGAGGTTGCTGATAGGATACACTTAATTTTTTTTAAAGACATGGTCTCCAGCGTCACGCAGGGTGGAGTGAGATGGCACATCTCCTGGGCTCAAGCAGTCCTCCTGCCTCAGTCTTCCAAGTATCTAGGACTACAGATGTGCAATATCACACTGGGCTAATTTTTCTTCTTTTTGGAGAGACAGAGTCTTGCTATGTGCCCAGGGAGGTCTCAAATTCCTGGCCTCCAGCAATCTTCCCATCTCAGCTTCCCAAAGTGAGGGGTGAGCCACCATGCCTGGCCTTAATTTTTATTACATGTCTTTTTGTACCTTTTGAATGAACCATGTGTACGTATTATCTTTTATAAATAAGTAAACATGGCCTAGCGCCTGTAGCTCAGCGGCTAGGGTGCCAGCCATGTATACCAGAGCTGGTGGGTTCAAATCCAGCCTGCTAAGCAACAATGACAACTATAACCAAAACATAGCCGGGCGTTGTGGCAGGCACTTGTAATCCCAGCTACTTGGGAGGCTGAAGCAAGAGAATTGCTTAAGCCCAAGAGTTTGAGGTTGCTGTGAGTTGTGATGCCATAGTACTCTACTGAGGGTGACATAGTGAGACTCTGTCTCAAAAGAAAAAAAAAATTTAATTTTTAAAAAATAAATAAATAAGTAAACACATGAAATGAATTTTAGTACAGCCATGCATTGCTCAATGACAGGGATACTTTCTGAGAAATCTGTCATTTGTTAGGTTTTGTCACCGTGGAAACACAGCATGTACTTACACCAACCTAGATGGTGGCACCTACTACACCCTGGGCTCTGTCATGTAGCCTGTCACTCCTAGGCTACAAACCAGTAGCTGTACAGAATACTGTACATGATACTGTACAGAATACTGAAGACAACTGTAAAACAATGACATTGGTGTATCTAAACATATGTAAACACAGAAAAGGTACTGTAAGGCCAGGCGCAGTGGCTCATGTCTCTAATCCTAGCACTGTGGGAGGCCGAGTCGAGTGGATTGCTTGAGCTCAGGAGTTCAAGGTCAGCCTGAGCTACAGCAAGACCCTGTCTCTAAAAATAACTGGATGTTATAGCAGGCACCTGTAGTCCCAGCTACTCTGGAGGTTGAGGCAAGAGGATCAATCACTCACTCAAGCCCAAGAATTTAAAGTTGCTGTGAGCTATGATGCCATAGCACGCTATCAGGGGCAACAAAGTGAGACTGTCTCAAAAAAAAAAAAAAAGAAAGAAAGGAAGAAAAGAAAAGGTACTGTAAAAACATGGTATTAAAATCTTACGAGACCTGGCGCAGTGCCAGTAGCACAGCGGCTACAGCGCCAACCACACACACCAAGGCTGGTGGGTTCAAGCCTGGCCCAGGCCAGCTAAACAATGACAACTGCAACAAGAAAATAGCCGGGCGTTGTAGCGGCTGTAGTCCCAGCTACTTGGGAGGCTGAGGCAAGAGAATCGCTAAGCCCAAGAATTTGAGGTTGCTGTGATCTGTGACACCATGGCACTCTACTGAGAGTGACATAGTGAGACTCTGTCTCAAAAAAAAAAAAAATCTTATGGGACTATTGTGTATGTGGTCTGTTGTTGAGCATCATTATGTAGCATGTGAGGATATGACTAGGATGGATTCTGGATTTTCTTTAAACTTTTTTTTTTTTTGAGACAGAGTCTCACTTTGTCACCCTCAGTAGGGTGCTGTGGCGTCATAGGTCATAGCAACCTCGAACTCTTGGGCTCAAGTGACCCTCTTGCCTCAGCCTCCCCAGTAGCTGGGACTACAAGCTCCTGACACAACTCCTGGCTATTTTTAGAGACGGGATCTTGCTTTAGCTCAGTCTGGTCTTGAACTCCTGAGCTCAGGCAATCTACCTGCCTGGGCCTCCCAGAGTACTAGGATTATAGGCATCAGCTACCTCACCCAGCCCCTTGTTTGAACTTCTTAAACTGCACCCACCCCTCTCATCCAACCTCATCCCTTATCTCCTTCTCTAATCATGTCCCAATCGGCCTTCACACTGTAGAGAGACTATTCTGAAACACCTTTTTTATCATACAGTATATCCTCTGTGCTCACAAACTTCCACAATCTAGGAGGTAATGTCCAGTCTTCCTCCTGATATTCCAGTCCATATATAAACTGGCCTCAATTTTATCTCCTTGTTTGTCAGAAACAAGGTTCTGTAGAATTCAAGATAAGCTTTGAAGTGAGATCACCTGGGTCACCCTGCTGTTACTATTGGTTAACTACTTAATTCGCATGTGCTCAGTTTCATCATCTTTAAAATAAGAACAATAATAGCACCTATTTAGCAGTGTTTGGTATCTAATAAAGGTACTCAATAATCATCAATTGTGATTATTACTAAAGAATTTGCTTTAATGCTTTTGTGGGTATCACAATTTATAATTTTATAATGCCTTATTTACCTTTTTCATTGCCTCTCTCTCCTAGTAGACTACAGGAGCCCTCCATGAGGGCAGGGATCTCATTAGTTTATTTTAAAATATTTTACCAGGCCAGGGGCAGTGGCTCACACCTATAATCTTAGCACTCTGGGAGACCGAGAGGCAATAAACAAGGCAAATAAACCAATATGAAATTATAATTTGTGTAGGGCCGGGCACGGTCGCTCATGTCTGTAATCCTAACACTTGGGAGGCTGAGGCAGGTGGACTGCCTGAGCTCACAGGTTCAAGACCAGCCTAAGTAAGAGCGAGACTCCTTCTTTAAAAATAGCTGGGTGTGTGGGCGGCGCCTGTGGCTCAGTCGGTGGGGCGCCGGCCCCATGTACGGAGGGTGGCGGGTTCAAGCCCGGCCCCGGCCAAACTGCAACCAAAAAATAGCCGGGCCTTGTGGTGGGCGCCTGTAGTCCCAGCTACTCGGGAGGCTGAGGCAAGAGAATCACTTAGGCCCAGGAGTTGGAGGTTGCTGTGAGCTGGGTGAGGCCACGGCACTCTACGGAGGGCCATAAAGTGAGAGACTCTGTCTCTACAAAAAAAAAAAAAAAAAAAATAGCTGGGTGTGGGTGGCGCCTGTGGCTCAAAGGAGTAGGGCACCGGCCCCATATGCCAGAGGTGGCGGGTTCAAACCCAGCCCCAGCCAGAAACTGCAGAAAAAAAAAAATAGCTGGGTGTTGTGGCAGGCGCCTATAGTCCCAGCTACTTGGGAGGCTGAGGCAAGAGAATCACTTGAGCCCAAGAGTTTAATGTGCTGTGAATTAAGACACCACAGCACTCTACCAAAGGTAACCAAGAAAGACTCTGTCTCAAAAAAAAAAAAAAATTATAAATTGTGATATGCACTTTGGGAGGACAAGACAGGAGGGTTACTTGGGCTCAGGAGTTCAAGACCAGCCTGAGCTAAGAGTGAGATCCCATCTCCACTAAAAATTGAAAAATTAGCCACATGTTTTGGTAGGCACCTACAGTCCCAGCTACTCTGGAGGCCAACGCAGGAGAATCGCTTGAGCCTAGGAGTTTGAGGTTGCTGAGAGTTAGGCTGAGGCCACAGTCCTCCAGCCTGGGCAATAAAGCAAGACTCGGTCTCAAAAACAAAACAAAACAAAAAACCAAAATGTTTTACCATACATATCATATGGGTCTGACACATAGCAGGTGCTCATCAAATACTTACCAAATGCCCTCTCGATTGCTCAATTCTCAGTTCATTCATTCATTCAGCAAATAATTAGGGGGTCCCCTACTGTGTGCCAGTCTTTATGTTAGATGCTAGTGGTAAAGCAGTGAGCAAAAAAACAGATAAAAAATCCCTGCAGTTCTTGAGCTAGGAGATACACAGTAAAGTGGTTATGGATTTGTTCTAACATGATCCAGCATTCCAATCCTGACTGGAATCTGAATCCCTGGACAGCTTTTTTTCTCCCCTTGAGACAGAGAGGAGAGTGAGACAATTTGGGTAGAGTGCCGTGGCATCATACCTCACAGCAACCTCCAACTCTTGGGCTCAAGTGATCCTCTTTTTTTTTTTTTTTTTTGAGACAGAGTCTCACTATGTCGCCTTCAGTAGAGTGCTGTGGCATCACAGCTCACAGCAGCCTCAAACTCTTGGGCTTAAGCGATTCTCCTGCCTCAGCCTCCCAAGTAGCTGGGACTATAGGCGCCCGCCACAAGGCCCAGCTATTTTTTGGTTGTAGCTGTCATTGTTGTTTGGCAGGCCCAGGCTGGATTTGAACCTGCCAGCTCTGGTGTATGTGGCTGGCGCCCTAGCCGCGGAGCTACATGCACCGAGCTTCAAGTGATCCTCTTGCCTCAGCCTCAGCCTCTTCAGTAGCTAGGACTATAGGCACAAATCACAACGGCCCACTATTTTTCAATTTTATTTTTAGTACAGATGTTGTGGTAGGGAGTTGTCTCACTCTTACTCTGGCTGGTCTCAAACTCCTGAGCTCAGACCATCCTCCCAGAAGGCTAGGATTATAGCTCTGAGCCAATATGATGGGCCAATAAGTGTTTCCTTTAAAAAAAAAAAAATGCGGGCAGTGCTTGTGGCTCAAGGAGTAGGGCGCAGGTCCCATATGCCAGAGGTGGCGGGTTCAAACCTAGCCCCGGCGAAAAACCAAAAAAAAAAAAATGCAAGTTCTAAGGCCCACCTCACACCACTGCTTCAGACTTTTTTTAAAACTGCCCAGGGCTGGGTGCAGTGGCTCATGCCTGTAATCCTAGCATTGTGGGAGGCTGAAGCAGGTGGATCAACTGAGCTCAGGAGTTTGAGATCAGCCTGAGCAAGAGCAAGACCCCCTCTCTACTAAAAACAGAAAAACTATCCAGGAGTTGTGATGGGTGCCTGTTGTCCCAGCTACTTGGGAGGTTATAGAGCTTGAGGTTGTTATGAGCTATAACGCTATGCACACTACCCAGGGTGACACAGAATGAGATGCTGTCTCAAAAAAAAAAAGAAACAATAATAGCTGGTGCAGTGTTCCTAACATTGAGTGCTACAGTATATTTGGAGGGGGAAGAGTTGGCCACAAGTTCTGTGACAATTTTTAGCATGATATTTTTAATTACATGATTTAAATATTTCTTTTAGAAATTGCAAATGCCAATTTTTATTTGGCAGTGACATTTCCTAATTGGAAAACATAAAATTTCCTTAATCAGTGTTTCTCACACTGATTCCCTGAGTGTATTCCCCAGGGGTCTTTCGAATTATTCAAGTTTGAAGAACATATTGGTTGCTAGAGTAAGGCCAACCCAAGTCTGCTCCATAGCGCATTGCCCTCCCAACTTGAGAGGGGACTTGGTTTCTGACCCAGCCCTATGTCCCATAAGATATCCGAGAGCGGTGTGCTGGCAGCTCAAGTGTGCTCTAGTTTTAGGCACAAGAAGGTGAAGACTGAAGCCCTCGATCTCGGTATCTCTGGCCATTTCCTTAGACCACACGCTATAGAGATGAGTTTGGGAAGGATCTCACCTGCACACCAGTTTACTACCTTGAGAAGGGGGATTTTTCCCCCCGATGATAATTATAATGGGAAGTAAAGAGATCTGCAAACCAGATGTGCCTGAGTTCAAATCCCATCTCCCCCTCTTCTAGCCCCTTTTCCTGCTAGGTGTGCAGCTCTGGGCAAATAATTCTCTGCGCATGTTTCCTCATTTGAAAGGAGCAGCTGGTAACAACTCATAGGGGTTGTTATAGTTAAAAGAGAGGCTTCTCTCGCACACCTCAGGCACTGAGTTTCCCTCCTCCCGGCGATAACCAAGGGCACTTCCATCCTCCACAACCCTCCTCTGTGCTCATCCGGGTCCCACCGGTAGAGGTGAGTTAATTCCTCGCTAACGTCTATGTCAGTCTCATACCCATTAGGAAAACCGCCCAGTTGTCCCGACAGTGCGGCGGAGGGAGGGTGCAGCTCTGAGATCAACTCTAGGACACAGGCAAGGCAATCGCGAAAGCTTCACCCACCAGAAAACCTCTGGCCCGAGACCACGACACTCCTCAGCACAGCACAGCCCCTAGGCCGCCCCGCTCCGTCCCGCCGTGCTGACGTGAGTGTGCGCGCGTCCTCCGCGCCGGGCCCCGGCGCATGCGCGTTCTGCGCTGTCTTCTCCCGGTCAGAGCAGCAGCCGCGGCGGCGTTTGAGTGGACGAAGATGGCGGATCAGGGCGACTTGGGGTCCCGCTACCTGTGAGGACCCCCGCGGGAGGCAGAGCGAGTCTGCTCTGACCCTGTCCTTGGTTCCCTCATCACGGTCGCCAGCGGAGCGAACCCGAGAGCGTAGAGCGGGCTGGGCCAGGTGAGGCCTCTCCCCCTCCCGGGGCCGTGGCAGGGAGCCGGCGCCTCCTGCCCTTTATGCCCCAGGCCCGAAGGAGGCAGCGGGCGCCCCAGGTCTGGCGTGGGGCTCGGTCCTGGCTGGTCAGGGAGCCTTGCTGTCGCCGTCCTCGGTCTCTCCGGGGTTAGGCGAGGAGGAGGCGAGCCCCTTTGCAGCCAGCCCTTGGAATGGGAGCGAACCCGTCTTCTCGCCTCAGCAGGGCGGTTCTCGTCCTTTCGGGGCCACGAAGGGGTGTGTGGCAGGGAAGGGATAGCTTTAGGGTATACTATAATCTTTCAGCCAACCCCCAAACCTGTAACTCCTGGCGAGAGAAGCCAGAGTGGGGTGCCTTCCAAAACTGGGGCTGCGGCTAGGGGCCAGCATTTCTGAAGCTGCAGCTGCAAAGGGATGATTTTGGAGTCGGTTTGCGAAATAAAAACACTAGCAGCTTTTCCCATCCCCTCGCTTGTTGAGTGTTCCCTAGAGAAATGGAGCTGCAGATCTCCTTGCCTGAGACGGCAGTCCACGCTGTAACTGTGGAAGATTTCCCCGGGTGAGAATTGTGTGCAAAGGTGGAGGGTGAGAACGAATTTGTGGACGAAGAGAAAACAATTGTGAGTTCTCGATAGTCTCAGCCGAGTCACTTCAGCGCTTTGGAAAGCCCAATTGCTTTGTCTGTTAAATCTTCCGATTTGGGGGTGGGGGTGTGTGAATAAATGCTTCATTTCTTAATTGTCAAAGTCTGGATTTTTCTGTGGTGGGATTCTGATCGATCTAGATGAAGATTCAGACACCTTACCAGTTTTCACATGTGGGCAGGGACATTGTACTGTGCTTGTTAATTCCTTTTTAAGAACAACTTTCTGTTATTCACATGCTAAGCTTGAGACTTTGACTTACTCTGGTGTGGGAAAGCCGGATTGAAGCCTGTGGTCTCTTCCTTGAAGAGTGATGCCTTCAGTTAGGATTGTGCTGTAGGGAATTGTTGAGGCAATTGCTTTCACTTGAACACAATGAATACCTTTTGTAACAAATTGATTTTGCTTAAGAATGATGACATCATGGATTTAAAGGAACGAGGAGAATTTGGGAGGAAATACCATCATTTAGAATTGAACGTTTAGACTTTAGTCTGTAGCTCTTACAGTGACTAGTGATGCTCTTTGTCAATTTGCTAACTTTGAGAGTATTCAAGTGTGTAATCTGATTGAAAGTAATTTCTTACTTTATACCTAGTAACTGCTTTTGACAGGCCCAGTATTGTTATATTATCCTATTTACATTGGTCCTTGAGTGTGTTGTGTTCTTCAAAAAGCTTTTAGTTGTTAAAGTGGCAGCTTTTTAATTTAACATTAGCTCATTCTTTGACTATTTTTTCCTTTTCTATTTTTAAACTTTTCCATAGAAATTTATAGATTTTCTTTGTGTCTTTTCTAAAATGTAAGCCTGAACCAGCAACTTCTCTGTGATAGAAAATTGGAGAGCCACTTTGCATATCAATTTGCTAATAAAGAGTCTTGAAATTAATGCAGTAAAATGTCCTGGTGGTTTGACATTATGCTTCTTGGCATAATATGTTGCATTGTTGTGCTAAATCATCGTCAGGTATTGCTGCAACTTCATGACATCCATGACATCATTTTCTGTACAGCATTTTGGCTTTTGCACTTCCTTACCTCTCTCAGTTACAAAAAGAACAGAATCAGGAAAAATAGTTTAGGATGCTTCTTCTTAATGTCTTGTTTCTAAAAAGGCCTTTATTTAATACTGCTTTAGGTAGTTTAAACTTTTCCTTAAGATTTAGAGCTGTGTAATTATTTCTACCTATTATGAAGAGCAAGCAAAGAAAATACTAGAAAAACCTTTGAGTTTTATGAGAATATTTAGGTTTCAAGGAGAAACTATCTCAAAGAAGAACAAATATGTGATGGCCTTTCTGATTTTAGGGTTGTTTTAGTGAATGAATTAACAACTCTTTATAAAACCAGAAACCGTTTGGTTAAATAATGCCCTTCCCGCTTCACAAGATTGTTATGTGGATCAGAAAAGATACTGTTTGTGAAAGTGTTTTGTAAAATGTAAAGTAAGGATAAGATTGATTATGCCTATTTTATGAACCCCTTATTGAAAAGGCTTTTTCTGGGCGGCGCTGTGGCTCAAGGAGTAGGGCGCCAGTCCCATATGCCGGAGGTGGCAGGTTCATACCCAGCCCCGGCCAAAAACCACAAAAAAAAAAAAAAGAAAGAAAAGGCCTTTTCTGTGCTAGACATTTTGGGAAGTAAGATTGTAAAACAAGACAGCTTTTGGTCTGAAGTTGCCTATAGTCTGGTTGGGGAGGCAGACAAGGGAACCCTTTAAGCATATCGTAGTATAAGAAGTGCACTGAACCAACCAAGAGAGTTGAGGAAGGCTTCTTTGGGCTGGTATAGCTTTTTTCCACCCTTTCCTGTTCTGCAAAGTTTGCCTTTTGTGAGTGACTTGCTTTTTATAAAAACTTCAAAAAATTCTCTTTTCCCTTTTATTCATTCACTGTCTTGACACTTCCCACACAGTATGCCCCAGTTATGGTTTCTGCATTCCCCCAAATCCAACAGTCTTGGGAGAACCTTTCTGAGTGAATCATATGCACAACCAATAAACACAAACATTGCAGCTGCAATGAAAATATCTCAGATTACTAAGTGGTGACAGCTTTAGCATGATGATAATTTTTTGTTTTTGTTTTGTAGACTAGCACAAGAGGAATTGTACATTTAATTTGATCACGTTAATACAGTAAATGTTTAGTTGCCGTGCCTTACAGTATTGACTATAGGTGATTATTAGTATTGTCTCCTTTTTTCCCAGTAATAAATAGAATGAGAAAGTCAGAATTCATTTTGATGTGAAGCTGACAGCTTAAGTCAGAATCCTGCTGAAATATTTTATAGAATCTATTTAGGAGGTTTGGGGTTACTTACGTATCTCTGATACTAAACTTCTGTGTCTGAATATGCATCATACACTCTAGTGCCGTAGTTGTTTCATAATGAATGTAGCATGTTTTTACCTACGTTGTAAAACTTAATAAATTTTTGTATTGAGTAGAATCTTAACATACCACAGTTATTATCTGAACATGTGCCATCAGTATTTTAACTAAAAATGGATGCCCTAAGGTTGTGACTGACGTAAAAGTGAGGGTGACGTTTTCATTTTACACATTGTGACAGTTTACTACATGTACAAAGATATAACCTATAGACAAATCATTTAAACATTGCCCAGTATTAAGCTTATAATACACCTTTTTTTTTTTTTTTTTGAGACAGAGCCTCAAGCTGTCCTCCTGGGTAGAGTGCTGTGGCATCACAGCTCACAGCAACCTCCAACTCCTGGGCTCAAGTGAGTCTCCTCCCTCTGCCTCCCAAGTAGTTGGGACTACAGGTGCCCGCCACAACACCTGGCTATTTTTTGGTTGCAGCCGTCATTGTTGTTTGGCGGGCCCAGGCTGGATTTGAACCTGACAGCTCAGGTGTATGTGGCTGGCGCCTTAGCTGCTTGAGCCACAGGCGCCGAGCCAATACACCTTATTTTTAAAGTTGCTTCCTGTGACATTTTCCTAAAAGCCTTGTAAAATTATTCATGCATTAGAGAGCAAATTTGATTTGAATTTGATTCTTCTATAATAAATTTCCACTTTTGAATTTATAAAGTTTTCTTCTAAACATCTAATTTAATTTTTTCCAGGTTGGGAGTGGTAGCTCGTTTCTCTTCTAGCACTTTGGGAGGCCAAGGCAGGAGGATTGCTTGAGGCCTGGGGTTCACGACCAGCCTAAGCAACATAGTGAGACCCCTGTCTCTGCAAGAAAAATAGCAAAATTAGCTAAGTATGGTAGTGTTGGCCTATAGTCCCAGCTAATTAGGATGCTGAGGTGGGAGGATTGCTTGAACCTGGGAATTTGAAGTTGCAGTGAGCTATGATGATACCACTGTACTCCACCTTATCTGGGGTGATAGAGTAAGACACTGTCAATTTTTTATTTCCAGTGTTGCTGCTGTATGTTTTGCTTCAAAGATAAAAGTATCTTGTGATGCTTTGATATAGAGCCATACTCACACGTGTGTTTATATATGTATACTATGTACATCTGATAAATACATAGGTATTAGAAAAAACAACAGTCACCTGTAAAATTCTACTATTCTGAACAGTACCTTAGATGGCAACATTTTCTCTTCTAGTAATAATAGATTTGAAGTAGTTCATTTAATTTCTGTAAAGGCAAACAAGTTTTAGTTTTAGGGGTAATGTACTTTTTTTTGAGACATAGTCTTAAGCTGTCACCCTGGGTAGAGTGCGTGGCGCCATTGCTCACAGCAACTTCTAACTTGGGCTAAAGTGATCATCTTGCCTCAGTTTTTTTTTTTTTTAGTAGAGGCATCTTGCTTTTTTGGTCAGGCTGGTCTCAAACTTGTGAGCTCAAGCAATCCACCTGCCTCAGCCTCCCAGAGTGCTAGGATTAGAGGCGTGAGCCACCCCACCTGGCTAATGTGCCTTTAGAATTTTTTTTTTTTTTCTTTTGAGAAAGAGAGAGGAAAGAGTCTTAACTTCTCACTTTGTCACCCTGAGTAGAGTGCCATGGCGTCATCATAGCTCACAACAACTTAAAAGTCTTGAGTTTGAGTAATTCTCTTGTCTCAGCCTCCCAAGTACCTGGAACAATAGGCATGTGCACCACTATGTCTGGCTAGTTTTTCTATTTTTAGTGGAGACAGGGTCCTGCTCTTGCTCAGACTGGTTTCAGACTCCTGAGCTCAAGTAATATACCTGCCTTGACCTCCTAGAGTGCTGGGATTACAGGCGTGAGCCACTGGCATGAGCCTCTGTGCCAGCCAATTAAGTTTCTTTGTTACTCTCTGTATCACTGTAGGCACATGGATTTTAATTTATTCATTATTTTATGCTTAGTTGTAGCCATTTGTCTTGCTGACACTGAAATTTGGCCAGTAAAAGCATCCATAAGTATTGTGTCCTTTTGACATGTCCCCATTGGTCTTTGAGTATCTCCTTGTTTTGTGTCACAAGCTGGCATTCTCTGTCCTTGAAGTGAAATCAGTCATTTTTCTAAGAAGCCCCAGTGCCCTAGTGTCATTAGAAACCAACTTCTGCGTGCAAGAGATAGTCGTTGCTATGGGATCTTCATGATTTTCTAGGTTTTTATATTTTACTTTATTTATTTATTTATTTATTTATTTATTTATTTTTGTAGAGACAGAGTCTCACTGTACCGCCCTGGGGTAGAGTGCCGTGGCGTCACACGGCTCACAGCAACCTCCAACTCTTGGGCCTACGCGGTTCTCTTGCCTCAGCCTCCCGAGCAGCTGGGACTACAGGCGCCCGCCACAACGCCCGGCTTTTATATTTTATTTTATTTTTTTTTTTTTGTAGAGACAGAGTCTCACTGTACCGCCCTCGGGTAGAGTGCCGTGGCGTCACACGGCTCACAGCAACCTCCAACTCCTGGGCTTAAGCGATTCTCTTGCCTCAGCCTCCGGAGTAGCTGGGACTACAGGCGCCCGCCACAACGCCCGGCTATTTTTTGGTTGCAGTTTG
The DNA here is from genome assembly GCF_027406575.1 of Nycticebus coucang. NCBI lineage: Eukaryota > Metazoa > Chordata > Mammalia > Primates > Lorisidae > Nycticebus > Nycticebus coucang. Next base: position 11,966,684 of record NC_069801.1, on the reverse strand, counting down.
GCCGGGGCTGAGGTTTGAACCCGCCACCCTCGGCATATGGGGCCGGCGCCCTACTCACTGAGCCACAGGCGCCGCCCATATTTTATTTTCTTTTTCTAGGTTTTTTTACTAGGTAGAACCAGAAAATATGTTTTTGTTTGTTTGTTTGAGACAGAGCCTCAAGCTGTTGCCCCGGGTAGAGTACTGTGGCATCACAGCTCACAGCAACCTCCAACTCCTGGGCTCAAGTGATTCTCCTGCCTCCACCTCCCAAGTACCTGGGAATATAGGTGCCTGCCCCAAAGCCCGGCTATTTTTTGGTTGCAGCCATCATTGTTGTTTGGTGGGCCGGGCTGGATTCGAATCTGCCAGCTCAGGTGTATGTGGCTGGCGCCTTAGCCACTTGAGCCACAGGCACCCAGCCAGAACCAGAAAATATGTTAATTAGAAATCAAAACTTTATGTAGATATTACATTTGAATTTTAACATATTACAAGTTTTTTCCTTTGTCTCTTACACTTAAAATTTTGGTTTTAATAGTGTTAACATTTATTTGCTTTCCTACATATATATAAGAAGATTTAAAAATGGAGGATCAGGCTGGGTGCAGTGGCTCACGCCTGTAATCTCAGCACTCTGGGAGGCCGAGGTGGGTGGATTGCCTGAGCTCACGAGTTCGAGACCAGCCTAAGCAAGAGTGAGACCCGCATATCTAAAACTAGCCAGGTGTTGGTGGCAGGCGCCTGTAGTCCCAGCTACTTAGGCGGTCGAGGCAAAAGGATCACTGGAGCCTAAGAATTTGAGGTTGCTGTGAGCTATGGCGCCAGGGCATCTACCAAGGGTGGCAGAGTGAGATTCTGTGTCAAAAATAAATAATAAAATAGCATATCAGTATTACTATTAACAAAATCAGAGAGACAAATTTAAGATTTCTTTGCAGTTCTCTCTCTTTTTCTTTTTTTTTGAGACAGGGTCTCACTTTGTTGCCCAGACACGAAGGCAGTAGTGTGATCATAACTCACTGCAACCTCAAATTTCTGGGCTTAAGCAATTCTCCTGCCTCAGCCTACCCAGTAGCTGGGACTATAGGCACATGTCTGGCTAATTTTTATTTTTATTTTTGTAGGGATGGAGTATCACTAAGTTGCTTAAGCTTGTTTTGAACTCGACCTCAAGCAATCCTCCTACCTTGGCCTCCCAAAGTGCTAGCATTATAGGTGTGAGCCACTACAGAATTCAACCTGTAGTTCTTTTTCATCCTTCGAATTTTTGTTTTGCTTTATTTTGTTTTGTTTTTTTTTTTGTAGAGACAGAGTTTCACTTTATCGCCCTCGGTAGAGTGCCGTGGCGTCACACAGCTCACAGCAACCTCCAACTCCTCGGCTTAGGCGATTCTCCTGCCTCAGCCTCCCGAGTAGCTGGGACTACAGGTGCCTGCCACAACACCCGGCTATTTTTTTGTTGCAGTTTGGCCGGGGCCGGGTTTGAACCCGCCACCCTCGGTATATGGGGCCGGCGCCCTGCTCACTAAGCCACAGGCGCCGCCCTGTTTTGTTTTTTTTTTTGAGACAGTCTCACTTTGTCACCCTTGGTATAGTGTCCTGGCATCATGGCTCACAGCAACCTCAAACTCTTGGGTTCGAGAGATCCTCTTGTTTCAGCCTCCTGAGTAGTGGAGACTACAGGCACCTGCCATAACACCCTACTATTTTCCTATGGCTGGTTTTTCTATTTTTAGTAGAGATAGGGTCTTATTCTTACTCATGCTGGTCTTAAACTCCTGAGCCCAAGCAATCCTCTTGCCTCCCAGCTAAGATTATAGGTGTGAGCCACTATGGCTGATTTTATCCTTAGAGCATAATATCCATCAGGATCTAGACCAAAACTGGAAAACTACTAGATATTTCAGGGGAGACTTAATACAGGGGGTTGATTACATTTGTGTAATACAGAAGAGCAGGGCAGCGCCTGTGGCTCAAAGGAGTAGGGCACCAGCCCCACATCCCGGAGGTGGCCGGTTCAAACCTGGCCCCGGCCAAAAACTGCAAAAAAAAAAAAAAAAGCAAGAAAGAGTAGGGTGTGTATCTTAGTCTGTTTTTGTGTTGCTGTAAAAGAACACCTGAGACTGGGTAATTTATAAAGAAAAGAAGTTTATTTAGCTCCTTGTTGTTCACACTGACAAGTTCAAGGGCCTGGCCCTGGCTTCTGACAAGGCCTTTCCTACTGTGTCATAACATGACAGAGAAGGACAAAAGAGAAGAACAGGGAAAGACCTGAAGGATGTTCTGGCCTTATAACAACTCACTTTCCCAGGAACTAATCTGTTCCCCGATAGGTGATCCAGTCTCAGAGAGCCAGAACTCACTACTTCTGTAATAGTACCAAGCCAATCATAAAGGAGTTTGCCCCCATAACCCAAGCATTTTCCACTAGGCCCCACCTCTTAACAACCTCACACTAGGGATTAAATTTCAACGTAAATTTATATGGGAATGAATAAACCATATCTAAACTATGGAAGTAGGGTAACTTAGAGTTAGTAACTGTACTGTGAAACTTTCACCTCAAGGGTTGGGGGGAATAAAAAGGAGAGAATGGTATTACCAGAACTTTAAGAATATGAAGGAGGGCCACCACCTCAAATAACTACTGCTGCTTTAGAGCGGGGACCATGAGGAGGAATTGCCAGGATCATCACATGGCTGATGCTTAGACCATCCTCCTAATTTTTATTAGCGTTTGTTTTGTCCATTTATGTTTTCTTTTTGCAAAAATAAGCAAATATCTACATATATTCTTTCTTACACCAAAGGTTGCCCTATTGCATATATTGGTCATCACCTTGGTCTTTTTACTTCATATAGTAGAACCTCCATAGTTAACCATTTCCTTACAGTGACAACCTTCTTTTTTTTTTTTTTGTAGAGACAGAGTCTCACTTTATGGCCCTCGGGTAGAGTGCCGTGGCCTCACACAGCTCACAGCAACCTCCAACTCCTAGGCTTAGGCGATTCTCCTGCCTCAGCCTCCCGAGTAGGGGACTACAGGCGCCCACCACAATGCCCGGCTATTTTTTGGTTGCAGTTTGGCCGGGGCCGGGTTTGAACCCACCACCCTCGGTATATGGGGCCGGCGCCTTACTGACTGAGCCACAGGCGCCACCCAGTGACAACTTTCTTAAGTTGACTTAATTTCATAGAAAATGCATCATATGTACATACCAGTATAGTAGGTCTAGTTCATTATGTTGACCACCTCCATATGTTGACCAATTTATTAAGTTTCGAGTGGTCAACTTACAGAGGTTCTACTGTGATAGAAAGAGAAAAGTGATCTTGAAATATACTTTGGGGTTTTGAGTGATGTAAGAGCCTTGACCTTTCCTCCCAGTGCTAGATTCCTCTAACTGGCCATCTTTGCTCCTGAGCTCTCTGTTGGACAGGTTTTGTCAGGTTTGCATGGTGGTCTGATGGCTCCTCCCACCCAATCCTGCTGCTTCTACACTTCTAACAGAAGCTACTTCCTAGTAGACCTTTTCATTCTGGATTATATTTAGCATTGCTTCCTGGAGAACATAACCTGTATCACAATTCTTTTTTTTTTTGCTTTTCCTTTTTTTTTTTTAGAGACAGAGTTTCACTTTATTGCCCTCGGCTCACAGCAACCTCCAGCTCTTGGGCTTAGGCGATTCTCTTGTCTCAGCCTCCCCAGTAGCTGGGCCTACAGGCGCCTGCCACACACTTGGCTTTTTTTGTTGTTGCCATTTGTCTGGGGCCAGGTTCAAACCCGCCATCCTTGGTATATGAGGCCGGTGCCCTACTCACTGAGCCACAGGCGCCGCCCCTGTATCACAATTCTTACAAAAATCATCGTATTTCCTTAATTTTACTATTTTTTTACCTCAGGCTTTGCATGTAACAGCATGAGTGGTGTAAATGAATTGTCTGCCTCTATGTGTATGTTTTAACATAATGCTCTTTTATCTAGGTGTGGTGGCTCACAGCTTAATTTTAGCACTCTGGGACGCTGAGGCGGAGGATCGCCTAAGCAAGAGCAAGACCCCATCACTACTAAAAATAGACAATCTAGCTGGGTGTTATGGCAGGTACCTGTAACCACAGCTACTTGGGAGGCTGAGGCAAACAGATTTCTCAAGCCCAAGAGTTTGAGGTTGCTGTCAGCTATGACACCATGGCACTGTACCGAGGGTGACAACATAAGACAGTGTCTCAAAAAAAAAGAAACAAAAAAAGGAAGCATAATGCTCTTCCTAGAAAATTTAGGGAATACAGATAAACACAAGGAAGAAGTAAAATATTATTTATAATATCTCTACTGGAAGTCAATGGTTTATTTTGGTAAACTTTTTTTTTTTTTTTGTAGAGACAGAGTCTCACTGTACCGCCCTCGGGTAGAGTGCCATGGCGTCACACGGCTCACAGCAACCTCTAACTCTTGGGCTTACGCGATTCTCTTGCCTCAGCCTCCCGAACAGCTGGGACTACAGGCGCCCGCCACAACGCCCGGCTATTTTTTTGTTGCAGTTTGGCCGGGGCTGGGTTTGAACCCGCCACCCTTGGCATATGGGGCTGGCGCCCTACTCACTGAGCCACAGGCGCCTCCCTATTTTGGTAAACTTTTAAAGAAGTGCATAAATACTCAAATATTCAGCTCAGTTGAATTGTTCACAGTCAGAACACATCTGTGTAACCTATGCCTAAATAGGAAACATAACTCTTTAGCAGTACCTCAGAATCCTACAGTGGTTATGTAACCACTGTCCTTACTTCTAACGGCATAAATTAATTTTGCCTGATTTTGAGCTTGATAGAAGTATAATCATGTAGTATGTTCTCGTCTGTCTTTTTTGCTTGATATTATGTTTCAGACATTTATTCATATATGTATACTTATTCTTTGCTGTATAATATTTCATTGCATGAATGTACCATAGTTTTTTTTTTGTTTGTTTGTTTTTTTGTAGAGACAGAGTCTCACTTTATCGCCCTCGGTAGAGTGCCGTGGCCTCACACAGCTCACAGGAACCTCCAACTCCTGGGCTTAAGCGATTCTCCTGCCTCAGCCTCCCGAGTAGCTGGGACTACAGGCGCCTGCCACAACGCCCGGCTATTTTTTTGTTGCAGTTTGGCCGGGGCCGGGTTTGAACCCACCACCCTCGGTATATGGGGCCGGCGCCTTACCGACTGAGCCACAGGCACCGCCCATGTACCATAGTTTTTTATTTGTTTTTTGAGACAGTCTCACTGTGTTCCTCTGGTTAGAATGCCGTGGCATTCTCATAGCTCATAGTAATCTCAAATTCTTGAGCAATCCTCTTGCCTCAGCCTCCCAGGTAGCTGGGACTACAGGAATGCACCACTACCCCTGGCTCATTTTTCTATTTTTAGTAAAGGTAGTGTCTTGATTTTGTTCAGGCTGGTCTCGAACTCCTGAGCTCAAGCAATTTGCCCTCCTCAGCCAAGACTGTTATTTCTTTTCTTTTTTTTTTTTTTTTTGTAGAGACAAGAGTCTCACTGTACCGCCCTCTGGTAGAGTGCCGTGGCGTCACACGGCTCACAGCAACCTCTAACTCTTGGGCTTACGCGATTCTCTTGCCTCAGCCTCCCGAGCAGCTGGGACTACAGGCGCCCGCCACAACGCCCGGCTATTTTTTTGTTGCAGTTTGGCCGGGGCTGGGTTTGAACCCGCCACCCTCGGCATATGGGGCCGGCGCCCTACTCACTGAGCCACAGGCGCCGCCCTGTTATTTCTTTTCTTAACCCGTATCTTCAGAATACTTTTTTTTTTTTGAGACAGAGTGTCAAGTCGCCCTGGGTAGAGTGCCATGGTGACATCAGAGCTCATAGCAACCTCCAACTCTTGGGCTCAAGTGATCCTCTTGCCTCAGTGTTTTGTATTTTTAGTAGAGACGGGGTCTTGCTCTGCCTCAGGCTAGTCTTGAACCTGTGAGCTCAAGCAATCCACCCGCCTTGGTCTCCCAGAGTGCTAGGATTGCAGGTGCTTCAGAATATTCTTATTACTCTTGGCAGGATCCAGAGTTAGTTTTTCCTTTGAAGTTTGAGGTCTTCATCCTTGTTACTGGCCAAGGAGGCTAGCTGCTATTCCCTTTGATGTCTATCTGTCAGATCCTTGAACTAGAGGAATTATTGGAAAACAAACTTTCATTTTTATAGTTATACTAGAACTTAGCTTTTGGTTCAGTGGAGAAAAATGTAATCAGAATATTTCAGAGATATCTTATACCTGTCAAATTAAGGTGGTGCACAGCTAGTATGGGAAAGTGCTGGAAAGCAGATTTTCATACTGGGGGGGGATATGAAAAGCTTGAATACACATGCCTGAATGTTTCTAAGCATCTACAGTTGAATACTGATGTTTGTTTCTTACCTACTATAGCTGTCAAGTGGAATGTCATGGCCAGCTCCTCGGACAGTGAAGATGACAGTTTCATGGCTGTGGACCAAGAAGAAACTGTGCTGGAAGGGACAATGGAACAAGATGAGGAGCCCCGCCCATTATTGGAGGTTGAGGAGACTAGACATAATAGGTCCATGTCAGAGCTGCCAGAAGAAGTTTTAGAGTATATCCTGTCCTTTCTGTCACCATACCAGGAACACAAAACTGCAGCCCTTGTCTGCAAACAGTGGTATCGACTTATCAAAGGTATTGTGGAAAGGAGAAAAGTTTATTTCAAATTTCATTGAATGGTTTATTTTTATCTTTATTTATCGGGCCCAGGCAAGGCTCAAACTCGCCACCCCTGGTATATGGGCCCAGCATGCTAACCACTGAACTACAGTGGCTAGCTCAAGAATGGTTTATTTTTAGATTGCCAATTTCATTTTCTGTTTTCTTCCTTAAATGTATTGTGATGAATTCTATTTAATCATGTATTCATCACTTCATAATTCATTCTAAGCCAATTATTATCTATATTTAAGATGAAGAATGCTTTATAAAGCATTCTTACAAAATTTAGTTTTTGAAAATTAACACTGCATTCTTTTTCTTTTTGGAGAGACAGAGTCTCACTTTGTCGCCCTCTGTAGAGTGCTGTGGCTTCACATAGCTTACAGCAACCTTCAACTCCTGGGCTTAGGCGATTCTCTTGCCTCAGCCTCCGGAGTAGCTGGTACTACAGGCACCCGCCACAACGCCCGGCTATTTTTTTGTTGCAGTTTGGCCGGGGCTGGGTTTGAACCCACCACCCTCGGTATATGGGGCTGGCATCCTACCCACTGAGCCACAGGCACCGCCCTAACACTGCATTTTTTTTTTTTTTGAGACAGGCCCTCAAGCTGTTGCCCTGGGTAGAGTGCTGTAGCATCACAGCTCACAGCAACCTCCAACTCCTGGGCTCAAGCGAGTCTCCTGCCTCTGCCTCCCAAGTAGCTGGGACTACAGGCACCCACCATAACACCCGGCTATTTTTTGGTTGCAACCGTCATTGTTGTTTGGCAGGCCCACCAGGCTGGATTCGAACCCACCAGCTCAGGTATATGTGGCTAGCGCCTTAGCTGCTTGAGCCACAGGCGCCGAGCCAACACTACATTTTCTTTTCTCTTTTTTTTTCCTTTAAGAAAGAGTTTTACTTTGTCACCCTCAGTAGAGTGTTGTGGCATCACAGCTCACAGCAACGTTAAACTCTCGAGCTCAAGCAATTCTCTTGCCTCAGCCTCCCAAGTAGCTGGGACTTCTAGGTGCCCACCACAATGCCTTGCTATTTTTAGAAATGGGGTCTCACTCTTTTTTGTGTGTGTGTGTGGTTTTTTTTTTGGCCGGGACTGGGTTTGAACCCACCACCTCCGGCATATGGGACCGGTGCCCTACTCCTTGAGCCACAGGTCTCACTCTTACTCAGGCTGGTCTCGAACTCATGAGCTCAGGCAATCTACCCACCATGGCCTCCCAGAGTGCTGGGATCACAGGTGTAAGCCACCGCTCCAGGCTGGATATAAGCTTTCAACTCCTGGGACCCCTCTCAACTAAAAATAGAAAAGCTAGCTGGTCATTGTGGGGGATGTCTATAGTTCCAGCTACTTGAGTGGCTGAGGCAAGAGGATTCCTCAAGCCCATGAGTTTGAGGTTGCTATGAACTATGACACCATGGCACTCTACCCAGAGGACCTGAGTGAGACTCTGTCTCAAAGAAAGAAAGGAGGGAGGGATTCTATTTAATCATACATTCATCACTTCATAATCCATTCTAAGCCAATTGTTATCTGTATTTAAGATGAAGAATTCTTTATTGCTGTGGTCTAATTGTAGATATTTATTTTTTTTTTTTTGAGACAGAGTCTCACTGTGTTCTCTGGATAGAGTGCTATGCCATCCCAGTTCACAGAAACTTCAAACTCTTGAGCTCAAGTGATCCTCTTGCCTCAGCCTTCCTAGTAGCTGGGACTAGAGGCACCTGCCACAAGGCCTGGCTATTTTTTCTATTTTTAGTGGAGAAGGGGTTCTCATTTTTGCTCAGGTTGATTTCTAACTCCTGAACTCAGGTGATCCATCACCTCAGCCTCCCAAAGTGCTGGGATTACAGGTTTAAGCCACTATGTCCAGCCTTAACTATAGATATTTATTGAGTACTTGTTATATTCCACCTATGGAATGTATTGGAATGTACCCATACTTGACTACCTACCTACATTGACCATTTCCTTAAGTTGACTTAATTTTCATAGACGAGACATGCACTACAGGCCAGTTGACCATTTTGTTGTAGTCCTTTGGGTGGTCAACTTACAGAGGTTCTATTGTACTGTTCTATCATACTCTTTCACAAGGCTAAATTATCTCTGAGCCCCTTTGCTTTGGAATAATAATATATGTCCCAGTTGTCTTGATGGGTCACATCATGATATAAAGGGGACTGGAGTTACAGTGAGAGCTGATTTTGTTACCCTGAGTTCAATGTTCTTGAACTTTGGTAAAGTGAAATAATTGCATCTTCCAGTTTTGAAATTCTATGATTTTGTTTCCTTTATTTGAATGCAAATCAAAGAAATTTCGAGCTCCTCAAAAAAACTTAAATCTTATAAAAGTGACAAAATAGTTAATAGACACAGTTTTGTTTTTTTTTTTTATAGAGACGGAGTCTTACTTTCTGGCCCTTGGTAGTATGCTGTGGCCTCACACAGCTCACAGCAACCTCCAACTCCTGGGCCTAAGTGATTCTCTTGCCTCAGCCTCCCGAGTAGCTGGGACTACAGGCACCCGCCACAATGCCCGGCTATTTTTTGGTTGCAGTTTGGCCAGGGCCGGGTTTGAACCCGCCACCCTCAGTATATGGGGCCGGCGCCTTACCGACTGAGCCACAGGCGCCGCCCAATAAGACACAGTTTTAATAATTGATTTACAAGTTAAGTGTTCAGGCTGAAGCATTTGCTCTTTTTGTCTTTAGGTGTAGCCCACCAGTGTTATCATGGTTTCATGAAGGCTGTCCAGGAGGGAAACATTCAGTGGGAGAGCCGAACTTATCCTTATCCTGGAACTCCAATCACGCAGAGGTTCTCACACAGTAAGTATTTACTGTAAAAGCAGATTCCACCCTGCCTGCGGTCACATTTCCACAGACTTCTCTGAGACATGTATTTTATCTGTTTAATGACGAGAATGTAAAATGCAAGTTTATATTTTATAACTAGAATTAGAGGAAAGTGTTAGCCTAAATATATTATGTTATAGGCACTTTGTTAATAATTTTATATTCTGCTTTTTCATTTTCTCTACTCCAAGGAGTTTAAGGTGTTATGCTTAGAGTTAGAGTTTTAAACACCTGACATGTAAGGGGAAAACAAGGGAAAGGCATATGTGGTATTTCTAAGATCCTGCTTAGGAAGTAGCCGGATTTTAGTACTAAGTCCTAGAATGACTATTTATTTTAACATAGTATATATTCAGCTACTGTCTGTGACTAGAGCCTCGCAAACTTTGAAGGTGAAAGTTATTGATTATAAAATACTAATTTAAACAGTGAAGTTATAAATAAATAAAATATTATGAGAGGCTGGCTATCCCAGATATAATCTTGTATCCAGAGGAGTAAATTCAGTAAAGAATTATATTGGCTGGACGCCTGTGGCTCAAGCGGCTAAGGTACCAGCCAGCCATATACACCTGAGCTGGCGGGTTTGAATCTAGTCCGGACCTGCCAAACCACAATGACGGCTGCAACCAAAAAATAGCCGGGCGTTGTGGCGGGTGCCTGTAGTCCTAGCTACTTGGGAGGCGGAGGCAGGAGAATCACTTGAGCCCAGGAGTTGGAGGTTGCTGTGAGCTGTGATGCTACGGCACTCTACCCAGGGCAACAGCTTGAGGCTCTTGTCTCAAAGAAAAAAAAAAAAGAATTATAACTTACCATTGTCTTTGAATTGAATCTGAGTAGGTCAAAGGAATAGGTTAAACTATTGCTGTGTGTTTAGTTCTCTCTCTCTCTGCTGTTTTTACTTTTGCTGTTATAAACTGCTTAGAGCAGAGGTTCTCAACCTGTGGGTCATGACCCACAGGAACTGTATTAAAGGGTCGCGACATTAGGAAGGTTGAGAACTGTAGCTCAGTGGTTAGGGCACTGGCCACACACACTGGGGCTGGTAGGTTCAAACCCAGTCAGGGCCTGCCAAACAACAATGACAACAATAACAAAAAAAAATAGCTAGGGGCTGTGGCGGGTGCCTGTAGTCCCAGCTACTTGGGAGGCTGAGGCAAGAGAATTGCTTCAGCTCAAGAGTTTGAGGTAGCTGTGAGCTATGACGCCACGGCATTCTACCGAGGGTGACATAGTAAGACTGTCTCAAAAAAAAAAAAGAAACAAAAAATAAATAAATAAATAAAATAAACTGCTTAGAGCAGTGGGTCTCAAAGAGTGACTCCTGGATGTCTGGAGAGGAGGGTATCCATGGGCACTCAAAATCAGAACTCACTTTTTGTTTACTTTAAACTATGTGTGTGTGTAACATTGAAGAACACAGTGATGACCAGAATAATTCAGTGACATTGCCTTGATTTATACTAAGACTCCATCAGTTTTACTCACCATTGCTTTTGTATTATTAGTGCCAGTGCTAACACTATGAAGAAAGCAAGTGTTGTTATGTAAAAATAGTTTGGAGAGGGTCTCATGTGTTCTGAGGAGTCCACAGACTTTGAGAATCACTGAAAATACTGAGAGTATTTTTTTTTTTTTTTTTTGAGACAAAGTTTTACTTTGTCACCGTGGGTAGAGTGCCATGCCATCATAGGTCACAGCAACCTCAAACTTCTGGGCTCCAGCAGTTCTCTTGCCTGAGCCTCCTGAGTAACTGAGACTACAGGTGCCTGATACAACGCCTGGCTACTTTTTAGAGACCAGGTCTGGTTCTTGGTCAGGCTGGTCTTGAACTCATGAGCTCTAAGCGTCCACCTGCCTCAGCCTCCCACAGTGCTAGGATTACAGGCATGAGTCACCTTGCCTGGCCCTTTACTAAGAGTATTTAATGAAATTATAGGAGGGTCCATATTAGGCCCAATATTTATTGTGGATGGGGAGGGGTAACTTCACTTACCTGTAGAAAATTTGAGTAAGAGGTAGATAAGTTTTCTAAAGACCGAAAACTTTTTAAAACAAGTAGTTTTAAACCTTGAGAGAAATATAATCAGTCTAGGCAAAATAGAAACCAGATTGGGAAATATTCTAGGGTGAGCAATTATCACAGCATTAGCTCAGCTTTCTTTTTTTTTTTTTTTTTTTGTAGAGACAGAGTCTCACTTTATGGCCCTCGGTAGAGTGCCGTGGCCTCACACAGCTCACAGCAACCTCCAACTCCTGGGCTTAAGCGATTCTCTTGTCTCAGCCTCCCAAGTAGCTGGGACTACAGGCACCCGCCACAACACCCGGCTATTTTTTTTTTTTTTTGGTTGCAGTTTGGCCGGGGCTGGGTTTGAACCCGCCACCCTCAGTATATGGGGCTGGCGCCCTACTCATTGAGCCACAGACACCGCCCAGCTTTCTTTTTTTTTGAGACGGAGTGGCCCTGGGTAGAGTGCTATGGTGTCACAGCTCACAGCAACCTTAAACTCTTGGGCTTAAGCAATTCTCTTGCCTTAGCCTCCCAACTAGCTGGGACTACAGGCAACTGCCACAATGCCTGGCTATTTTTTGGTTGCAGTTGTCGTCGTCATTTGGCAGGCCTGGGCTGGTTTCGAATATGCCAGTTCCAGTGTATGTGGCTGGCATCCTAGCCACTGAGCTATAGGTGCCAAGCCAGCTCAGCTTTCTTATGAGAAAAGGGGAAAGTATTTCTCAGTTAACTAGCTTTTGAAATTAATATTAGCACAAAATAGAGACAGTTGTTTGAAGGAGAAATGGAAAGGATAGTACAATAAGTAAGCCCACAGAAGCTCAGAGGTTAGTGGATTTGGATAATCGTTTTTATTTTAAAATATTTTTCAGTCTTAAAATTCAAAAAATGGTGCCCTAGATATTCTCTTTTTAAAACATGTCTGTGTCATTGTCTCCACCTGTCCCGTTGTCTCTTTTGGTCAGTCTCTCCTTTCTTTCCATCTGTCTGTACGTACTCTGCTCTAACTGACAAACTGAAGAGCATGGCCAGGTGCGATGGCTCATACCTGTAATCCTAGCACTTGGGAGACTGAGAGGTGGGTGGATTGTTTGAGGTCAGCCTGAGCAATAGTGAGACCCTGTCTCTACTAAAAATAGAAACTAGCTGGGCATTGTGGCCTGTAGTCCCAGCTAGTTGGGAGGCTGAGGCAAGGGGATCACTTGAGCCCGAGAGTTTGAGGTTGCTATTAGCTAGGATGCCACAGCACTTTACCCAGGGTGGCAGAGTAAGACTCTGTCTCAGATAAACAACAACAACAACAAAAAACCCTGAAGAATACCATTACAGAAAAAAAGTATGGTTTTCAGACTAGGAATTCCTTTCATTTCTTTTCTTAGTTCCTTCCTCTTTCTGTTACGTATTTCTCCTGAGATCTCAGTTTTCTTTCTCATCCCCAACTCATGTTGAGCTTAAAATACGTATTTCTTTTTTTTTTTTTTTGTAGAGACAGGGTCTCACTTTTATGGCCCTCGGCAGAGTGCCGTGGCCTCACACAGCTCACAGCAACCTCCAACTCTTGGGCTTAAGCGATTCTCTTGCCTCAGCCTCCCGAGTAGCTGGGACTACAGGCGCCCACTACAACGCCCGGCTAAAAATACGTATTTCTAATTCTTTTTTTTTTTTTTTTCTGAGACAGAGCCTCAAGCTGTCGCCCTGGGTAGAGAGCCATGGCATCACAGCTCGCAGAAACCTCCAGCTCCTGGGCTTAAGCAATTCTCTTGCCTCGGTCTCCCAAGTATCTAGGACTATACAGGCGCTTGCCACAATACCCAGCTATTTTTTGGTTGTAGTTGTCATTGTTGTTTGGCGGGCCTGGGCTGGATTCGAACCCATTAGCTCTGTTGTATGTGGCTGGTGCTTTAGCCACTTGAGCTACAGGTGCTGAGCCTCTAATTCTTATAATGGGATAAAGATAAACATGCTTGTTTGTTTGTTTATTTTTTCACTCATCAAGTTCACTGATTCTATTGTTTATTTTTGAGAAAGGTCTTACTCTGTCACCAGGGCTGGAGTGTAATGGTGTAAGCACAGCTCCCTGTAGCCTTTAATTCCTGGGTTCAAGTGATCCTTCTGACTTAGCCTCCCAAATAACTGGGACTACAGGTGCTTACCACCATGCCTGGCTAGTATTTTTCATTTTTGGTAGAGAAATGGTCTTACTATGTTGCCTAAGCTGATCTTAAACTCCTGTTGTCAAGCAGTCCTCTCTCCTCAGTCCCCAAAGTGCTAGGATTACAGGTGTGAGCCACTGTGCAGCTCACATATTTCATATTCAGTCAGGTAGAAGCGGAACTAAGTACTTTCCCATATTTTTCTCTTTTTCCTCATTTAGTTAATGTGATCATCATTCTCAGTCACATAAACTTAAAATTTGGATTCATCCTTTATTCCACTTTTGTTCAACAAGAGCCAAATCCCGTTGATTCTGTTCTCTGTGCAATCTTCTTCGTATCGTTTGTTTTCCCATTACCCTAATTTAAGATCTAGTTACTGCATCTTTTCTGAATCATCACAGTGCACTCCTAAATAGTCTTCTTGCCTTCATTCTTTTTTCCTTCAAACCTGGACTAGATGCTATTCGCAATTTTCTCTAAAACTGGGGATAGGGCACCTCCTAGGGCTTTTGGAAATGTGTGAGGTCATCGTTTATTGTGTGACTAGAGAGCATTACAAGCATTTAGTAGGCAAGGACCAGGGATGCTAAATATCCTGCAGTGACTTGAAGAATCCTACACACAAAGAGTGTTCTGCCCAAAATGACAAGAGCCCCCATCAGGAAACACTGAACGTCTGAAACATAAACCAGCCAAAAAGGCTGTGTTGCATGTAGAAGTTTCTACTCCGCCTGTGTTTCAAGACTCCACCTTACCTTTTCAGTATAACTCATTGATGCATCCTTATACAGCTGGGCTTCAGCCAAAATGAGCCTCTTTTTGTGCCTTACACTTCCCTTCTTCATGGTTTTGCTTGGAAGCCCTGATTTCATTTTCCCATACAGCCTTTCCTTCTGTCCTATTCCTTTTTCATTACTATAATTGTTTGCCCATATTTTTTTTTGAGACAGTCTCACTCTGTCGCCCTGAGTAGAATGCCATGGTGTCATTGCAGCTCACAGTAACCTCAAACTCTTGGGCTTGAGCAATCCTCTTGCCTCCCCCTCCCAAGCTGGGTTGTTTCCCTTCTTGATTGACTGAAAGTGTCCTATCCACTAAAACTCATATCAAAGCCAAAGCCACGTTCTTTACAAACTGTTATAAAATTCCCTGCTGTAGAGATTAAGCTCTTTTCTTTCTCTGCTCATATTCCCTGAATACTTTATTCATACCATCTGTCTTTTATCATTATTATCTGTGTGAAAGAGACTACATGCAGAAAAGGAAAGAACTTTGTACTTGAAAAGAAAGTGTCTTAGTTCTTCTGACCCATAATTTCTTCTTCTGTATAATGTGTGACAAATTCTCAGCCACAGGGTTGCTGAAAAATGTGATTGAGGAAACACTTGTAAAATATGTTTCAAGCTGTAAAAAGGTGGGATGATGATGATGTCTCCTTCACAAGATTGTTGTCTGCTTCAAAACAGTCAAGCTCCATAACTTAGAGGTCCTTATACCATTTTATTCATAGTTGAAGTCAATGAATTTCGATATCTAGTAAGTTTTTTGGACTTAAGTACAACAAAGATAGGCTCAATACAGTATCTTTACTATGTAAAAGTCTAGGACAAAAAAGGTAGGTATAGTAAACAGGCCATTTTTCCTAGCTTTTTGATGTGTGCATGGTGAATCAATCATCCTACATTGATTAATGTAGGATGTCCTTTTCAGATTGATGTAGGGGTCTACTGGATCCCCAACATCATGCTTTGAAAACTTCTTAGTGTTAGGCTTCAAATATAGTCAAGTAGTTCCATACAAAATGCTGATTGTGCTCCTGCAGGAGCCAGCAGGCCCAGATTGGATAATCATCCTTGCTTATTCCATAGTTATGTAATTACAGACCTTATCAAATATGTCCTGGCTTGTAGATGTGAGGCACATGACAAGTCTCTTTAAGCATGGGATAAATGTCTTAGGACCTTTCACTGGAGACAAATGGGAAAACAAAAGATAATTTAACATCTGAAGGTACAAAAGTTGGAGTGTACCATTCATTCAGAGAGCATTTATTGAATGCTCCATGCACTATGGAAAATATGCAACTATTGGAAGATCTTGCACTTCAGATGATTATAGTATTCAGAACTGTGAAGAACTGTTTGCTTGCTATGTGTGTAATTGTGACCATTACTTGTATTCGAATAGTGATTATTAGGTATTAACTTGAGATATACAATCTTGTAATGGCTGTTCATGGAGCATTTAAGCCCATTTCAGAAAATTTGAAGAGATTGGGTAATTGAAATAAACATTCTAAATATTATTTCTTAGCCCAGTATTCATACTGTACTACGAGCTTCATATAGTACATTCCAGTGGTCTATATGTTCTGAGAGTAAAATGTTCTATTTGGGTGGAGAACTTGGGAAAAGGGAAATGACTACTTGAGCACTGGAAATTGCTCAAATTCTTAATTTTTTTTAAAAAGCTCCTTTGAACTTGTTTGGTTTTCCTTCCCACCCCCTACTAAGATCAACACATAGGTATCTTTAAAATAGGCAATACACAAAGCTCAATAAGATGCTTAAAATACTTCAGTGAATTATTGATAGTTATTTTCTCATTCCATTCTATCTCAGTTTTTAACATAGCTGCCGAAATTGACTCCTTTCCTCTCCCAACTTGGTACTTAACTGCTGGTCATTGAAAATATAGTAGTATGTGAAAACTTGACATTTTACTTCCACTAGCTTTGCCTACTTTGGGCTGTGCCTTCCTCTTCCAGAAGTCTTTGTTTGCTCAAAGAGAAGCAGGAAAATGCCAATTGCCCTATTTTAGTATAGGATTAAAATACATGTGGTAAAGATCTCATGGGGCCCAACTGTGCCTGGGTTTTCAATCCAAATAGAGAAGAAAAATGTTTCCTGCTTCTTTGAAAAATATAGGCACTATGCTCTTTTGCTACACCAAGGAGACAACTGCCAAGAATTTATCTATGTGGAACAGGGAGGTATAAACAAGCCCTTGACTCCTTTAGTTATGAAATCATGGACTTGTTTTATTAAACATTGTTATATTGAATACTAATTATGGTTTCAGAACCAGAGGACATTGCTAATTTCTGTTCTGGAGGTCTGGACTATCAAGGGAGAAGAATGTTCTTTCGTGCCTAGCACTAGTTGCCTCAGTTCAGTTTAAAATACCCCATTTGTCAGGATTTTTAGATCAAGATAGGTCAAAAGAGACCCAGATATCTGGAGTTGAGCTTCTTTAGTGGAGACTAAAATGTGGCTCCAGTAATTATCATTTTGTTTGTCTAATGTTTTCTTATTTGATGCTTTGTTAGTTGCAGTTCTTAGCAAATTTGACATAAGCAATAACTTTTTTTTTATTTTGAGACAGAGTCTCACTTTGTCACCCTTGGTAGAGTGCTGTGGTGACATAGTTCAGAGCAACCTCAAACTCTTGGGTTCAAGTGATTCTCTTGCCTGAGCCTCCCAAAGGGAGGGACTATAGGCGCACACCATGATGCCAAGATATTTTTTTAGAGACAAGGTCCTGCTCTGGCTTAGGCTGGTCTCGAACCTGTGAGCTTAGGCAGTCCACCTGCCTGGGCCTCCCAGAGTGCTAGGATTACAGGCATGAGCCATCTCGCCCAGCCAGAGCAATGAAATTTCATTGGACTTTACTTGTTTTTTGTTTTTTTTATATTAAATCATAGCTGTGTACATTAATGTAATCATGGAGTGCATCCTTCAAGGGTACATGTGAAATTTACTAAATGTAGAATATAAATGTCTTAACACAATAGCTAAGAAAATGCCGTGAAGGCTATGTTAACCAGTTTGATGAAAATATTTCAAATTGGGCGGCGCCTATGGCTCAAGGAGTAGGGCGCCGGTCCCATATGCCGGAGGTGGCGGGTTCAAACCCAGCCCCGGCCAAAAACCACAAAAAAAAAAAAAAAAAAAGAAAATATTTCAAATTGTATATAAAACCAGTACATTGTACCCTCATGATTGCATTAATGTACACAGCTATGACTTTTTTTTTAACTTTATTCAAATAAATATGAGGGTAAATATTTAGGTTACATTGTTCTCACTTCCACAGTAAAGTTCCATTTGTAGGAGAGCCCCTCACTCGGGGGGTGTTCTATACACGCTCACAATGTGTATATTAGGCGGGATCCCGCCTCATGCCCTCCCTCCTTCTGCTATACGTCTTCCCTCCTCCCCCCTCCTGCTTCCCTCTACCCCTGAACTGGACTATAATGGTGTTTTATTATTCTTAGGAACATGTAATTGTTTATATATTGATTTCATATTCGTTTGGAGTACATTGGGTATTTATTTTTCCATTCTTGCGATACTTTACTTAGACTGTATTTCAACTCCATTCAGGTAAATGTAAAAGATGTAAAGTCTCCATCTTTTTTAATGGCTTAATAATATTCCATGGTATATGTATACCACAGTTTGTTGATCCATTCATGGGTCGATAGGCACTTAGGTTGCTTCCACAACTTGGCAATTATGAATTGAACTGGACTTCTTAATAGGCTTTCTTGGGATGTGGCTTAAAAAACTGATTGAGATATAGATTAGAAATTATTTTTACAGGCAAACAGAGTTAGTGGAAGATGCAAGACCATTTAGATCCTCATACTCCATATACAATTGTAGTGTGTTTTGAGTTCTGGGGATATAGTAAATATTTTGCAGGTGTGAGCTACTGATGATTAGATGGCATTTGATTTCTTCACATCTATTTTCACTAATTTCTTTGGTAATTTGAAAAGCCTGCATCTCCATTATTGCACATTGTTAGAGGTCAGATAATTTGGATTTACTTCTTCTGAAATTACTGGGTTTAAGTGACTAAACACACTGCTTTTATTATCTCTTAACTCAGCCAATTTTCTGACTTGGACTTCCTACACAGTGGTTCTCAACCTGTGGGTCATGACCACTTTGGGGGTTGAACGACCCTTTCACACGGGTTGCCTAAGACCATCCTGCATATCAGATATTTACATTACGATTCATAATAGTAGCAAAATTACAGTTATGAAATAGCAATGAAAATAATTTTATGGTTGGGGGTCACCACAACATGAAGAACTGTATTAAAGGGTTGCGGCATTAGGAAGGTTGAGAACCACCATACTATAGATCAGGGGTCCTCAAACTATGGCCCGCAGGCCACATTAGGCGATGTGATTGTATTTGTTCCCGTTTTGTTTTTTTACTTCAAAATAAGGTATGTGCAGTGTGCATAGGAATTTGTTCATAGTTTTTTTGTTGTTTTTTTTTTAACTATTGTTCGGCCCTCCAGCAGTGTGAGGGACAGGGAACTGGCCCCCTGTTTAAAAAGTTTGAGTACACCTGCTCGGAGTATCCCAACGGCCTAAAAGGTGGGCTGAGTTAAGAAAAGAGGAGTTATTCTCACAGAAAGGTTATATTACATAGGTGATTATATACTGCATAGGTGTATGATGTATGACATTGGTTGAGTCCATAGTATAACATTTCCCCTTTTCTGAGCTTGACTAAGTAATGCCAGAGTTCAGAGGAGATCTCAGGAACAGTGGTGGTGTTAAACTGAGCTAGACCCACAGATAAGTTGGATGAATATGCACTAGTGCAGTGAGTCTCTGAATTTCTTTTCCCTTTCCCTTTTTCTCCTTTTCTTTTTCCTTTTCTCCTTTCTCCTTCTTCTTCTTTCTTTTTTTTTTTGAAACAAAGTCTTACTATATTGCTCCTGCCCCTGGTAGAGTGCCGTGGCATCATAGTTCACAGCAACCTCAAACTCTTGGGCTCAAATGATCCTCTTGCCTCAGCCTCCCTTGTGTCTGGGACTATAGCACCCACCACAATGCCTGGCTATTTTTTTTTAAGACCCCGTCTCACTCTTGCTCAGGCTGGTCCTCAAACTCCTGAGCTTAGGCAGTCCACCCACCTCGACCTCCCAAAGGCACTGTGCCTGGCCTTTTTTCCTTAAATTTAAATATTTTGTAACAGGATCTTGCTCTGTTGCCTAGGCTAAAGTGCATGGCATCATCATACCTCGCTGTAACCTTCAACGCCTTGAATCAAGTGATCTTCTTGCCTCACCCTCCCAAGAACGTGGGACTATAGGCATGTGGTACCACACTTGACTAATTTTTGTAGAGACAGGGTCTTCCTATATTGCTCAGGCTGGTCTTGAAATCCTGGCCTCAAGTGATCCTCCTATCTCAGCCTCCCAAAGTGCTAGAATTACAGGTACGAGCCACCATACCTGGCCTTCCCTTCCTTTTTTTTTTTTTTTTTGTAGAGACAGAGTCTCACTGTACCGCCCTCGGGTAGAGTGCCGTGGCGTCACACCTCTAACTCTTGGGCTTACGCAATTCTCTTGCCTCAGCCTCCCGAGCAGCTGGGACTACAGGTGCCCGCCACAACACCCGGCTATTTTTTTGTTGCAGTTTGGCCAGGGCCGGGTTTGAACCCGCCACCCTTGGCATATGGGGCCGGCACCCTACTCACTGAGCCACAGGCACCGCCCTGCCTTCCCTTCCTTTTATATGAGGCTCAATTATTTGTTTCACGTGAACATTGAGAAATCTTTTTTTCTGTAGCACACATGAAATGGATAGCAAGAAAAGCTCTGCGTGGGCCTCTTCCTGAAATCCAAGATAGTAAATGCATGACTTAAAGAGTATGGTAATCTTATCCAAAGGACAGAGCTCGAGCCTCTTGTCTAGACTCTGTCTTTGCTTTTTGGTCTTTGCCAAGGTTTGTGGGGATCAGCCCTTTTCGCAGTCATTGTATTTTTTTCTTAGGAATGTTGCCCAGTGATGTGTATGTAATCATCTAATCAAAAAGGTTCTTCTTAGGCTCAGTGCCCATAGCACAATGGTTACGGCACTGGCCACATGCACTGAGGCTGGCGGGTTTGAACCTGGCCCGGGCCAGCTAAACAACAATGGCAATTGCAACAAAAAAATAGCTGGGCCTTGTGGCAGGCGCCTGTTGTCCCAGCTACTTGGGAGGCTGAGGCAAGAGAATCACTTAAGCCTAAGAGTTTGAGAGTTTGAGGTTGCTGTGAGCAATGATGTCATAGCACTCTACTGAGTGTGACATAGACTCGGTCTCAAAAAAAAAAAAAAAAAAGGCTTTTCTTGGAGACATTGGTGCTTTTTTTTTTTTTTTTTTTTTTGAGACACAGTCTCATTCTTTCCCTCTGGGTAGAGTGCTGTAGCATCATAGCTCACAGCAACCGCCAACTCTTGGGCTCAAGTGATCCTCTTGCCTCAGGTTTTCTATTTTTAGTAGAGACAAGGTCTCAAACAATCCACTGGCCTTGACCTCCCAGAGTGCTAGGATTACAGACATGAGTACTGCGCCCGGCCCATTGGTGCTTTTTAAATTTAATTTCTCTGGTTTTCTAGTCAGTACCAATCAGCATGCCTTTATAGCTTTTGGATATACCTAGGGACATTGATGATCCTTGCTTTTTTCCCATTACTTTGGGACCAGTGTAAGACTATAGTACTTCTGAGTTTTAGCTAACTGCCTTTTGGAATTCATAAAAATTGCATTCCCTCAGTCACATTGGTCTTTATGTGTGGTTACTTAATGGCATTGATTAAAACTGTTTTTTGTCATTGTGTTTCATTTGTGCTTTAGATTTCCATTTGAAAACAAAAACAGTAAGAGGACATAGTGCATCTCTTAACATACTATTTTTGCCTGGACTTGAGGATAATGATGCAGATTTAGATTAATTGTATAACTGTGCTGAAATCTCCCTCCTTGAGCACTCTTAATCTGAATTTTTATGTGTTCTTGCTGGAATTGTACTGCCTTAATGACATCATTGCCAATTTGCTTAGTGTGCTCAGAAACAAAATTTTTACCTTTTGGGCCTTGCTTTAAAGGTTAATGTGATATCTATCAACCTGAAGTTAAGAAGGTGGTTTTAGCACTTTGGAACTTGGTAACAAAGTTGCTGAATGTTTGCAATAATTTAACTCTGAAAAATATGGGCTATGGTTAAAGTGTTGTAGGGCTCGGCGCTTGTAGCTCAAGTGGCTAAGGTGCCAGCCACATACACCAGAGCTGGTGGGTTCAAATCTAACCTGGGCCTGCCAAACAACAGTGACAACTACAACCAAAAAATAGCCAGGCATTGTGGTAGGTGCCTATAGTCCCAGCTACTTGGGAGGCTGAGGCAAGGGAATCGCTTAAACCCAGGAGCTGGAGGTTGCTGTGAGCTGTGATGCTACGGCACTCTACCCATGGCGACAGCTTGAGGCTCCGTCTCAAAAAAAAAAAAAAAAAAAAAACTAAACTAAACAGCAGCCATTCTTGTGTTATGTTTTTTTCCTAGGTGCTTGCTATTATGATGCTAATCAGTCTATGTATGTATTTGGAGGCTGTACCCAGAGCAGCTGCAATGCGGCCTTCAATGACCTTTGGAGACTTGACCTAAATAGCAAAGAGTGGATCCGACCCTTGGCTTCAGGTAAGAGAGGAAAGGCTTTGCCTTCTTACCAGGTAATTCTCTTGGCATGGAAACTTCACTTGATCCTTTTTGGTTTTGGTCTCAAGGATAAGTTACTGAGGTTCCAGGTACTTTGTCAAAGCTGCTGTGTAAATGATAAGAGTAGTGTGCTTGTGTAAGTCTTTGACTTTGTAAAAAAAATACATACTTTATCATTAGTATCGTTGTACTGCCAAAATTGCTGTACTACTGTGTGAATTCATTTGCATCGTTTTCTCAAGTACTTGTACATGTGTGATATGCTGTTTGGTATGAGGTTGAAGTAAGAACAGAAACACAGAGTCGTGAGAACTGTAGTTGACTGACAGAAGTTATTGTCCCAGGGCTAAAGTCTCTGAGTTTTGTTATTGCCAGCTCAGATATTTGGGGAGTGTATGGGACATGTCTCTGCTAGTTCCTCTCAATAGCTCGGAGGTGTGGGAAGATTCCATAGTAGGTACATTCCTACACAGTCCCACTATGCCAGAAATCTGGCAGAAAGAAATGACATTATTTTCTTTTTTCTGACCTAATCCTTTCTAAGGAAAAAAAAATAATTGTCTTCGCACTCGTGAGACAGAACAGTTTGAAGAGGCACAGTTATAGGAATGGAGGGACTGGTAGTATAAGAAATGAGAGTCTGCTGAGCATAAAGTATTCACGTAGATTTGTTTTGGCAAGATTTTCCCAAAACATTCTTCATTTGGCTTTTCAAGGTGAAAGCTCAGCCTTAGGACTTTGGAGACTTGGATTTTCCTTGGGCAGTTTCCTTATTTATTTAGGCCTTACTTTACTATTTAGATGAGTTGAGAGACAGCATCGCCTATTAGAAAGGGCACTGGACAAACGAGGGAGGAGACATGAGTTTCATTTCCTGGCATAATCACCAGTTCTCTGTGTAACTATGAACAAGTTACTGCACCACCCTGGAATAAAAGTGGGGTAGGACTAGATAATTCTATTTTTAAATAGGCTGAGAAAGCTGGTTTATGTTTCTCTCTGTTTTTATAACCTCTGCTGTTAATGTATAGGCCAGGGGTGTAAACCTACTTATAAGAAGAAGATGCATTTTGCTTCCTCAAAGCTGTAGGAGCAAACTGACAGTGGATACTCACAGGAATGGCTGGGTTTTGTGTAGATGAAGTTCTTTATTAAAATTATTGAAGACTTGGTATGGTTGCCTGTAATCCAAGCATTTTGAGAGGCTGAGGTGGGAAATTCACTTGAGGCCTGGAGTTTGGGACCAGCCTGAACAATATATTGAGACTGGTTTCTACAAAAAAATAGAAACATTAGTCGGGTGTGATGGTGTGTGCTGTATTCCTAGCTACTCAGGAAGCTGAGGCAGGCGGATGGTGTGAGCCCAGGAATTTGAGGTTGCACTGAGCTATGGTGATGCCACTATACTCTAGCCTGGGCAGTAGAGTGAGACCCTGTCTCAAAAAAAAAAAAAAGAAAAAATTACCAGAAAAATAACAAAATGGTAGTCTTATATAAAAAGTGTGAATGGTAGTACTATTTTAGGACCCTTAGAATTTTGTACTTTAGAGGGTCTCCTTTTTCTAGTCCTTTTTGGTCCCCTGTTGCATTGAGTGCAATACTGATTAATATTTAGAGGCACTGATTCTAAAATGTACTGGTAACAGGTCTTTACAGTTTAAGCATACTGTTATCACTATACTTCATATTTTGTCCAGGCTCCATTTCAGAGCAGCTTTAATTAATTAATTTAATAAATTTTTTTTTTTTTTTTTGAGACAGAGTCTCACTCTGTCTCCCTGGGTAGAGTACCATGGCATTATAGCTCACAGCAACTGAAAACTCTTGGGCTTAAGCTATCTTCTTGCTTTACCTCCCAGGTAGCTGGAACTATAGGCACTTAACCATGATGCTTGGCTAGTTTTTCTATTTTTAGTAGAGGCAGGGTGTCACTCTTGCTCAGGCTGGTCTTGAACTCCTGAGCTCAGGCAATCCATCTGCCTTTGCCTCCCAGAGTGCTAGGATTACAGATGTGAGCCACTGAGCCCCGCCTCAAAGCAGCTTTAATTGTTCCAATCACAAAATATGAATACTGCTTTTCTTTATTTTGTAACCAAGCTTTATGCCTTTGATAATTTGGCATGGGTGTTGCTGACTCTTTTGAAAGTGGAGCTCTGGGCTTGGCGCCTGTAGCTCAAGGGGCTAGGGCACCAGGCACATACACCAGAGCTGGCGGGTTCGAATCCGGCCCAGGCCCGCCAAACAACAGTGACAACTACAACAAAAAAATAGCCGGGCATTGTGATGGGCACCTATAGTCCCAGCTACTTGGGAGGCTGAGGAAGAGGATCGCTTAAGCCCAAGAGTTTGAGGTTGCTGTGAGCTGTGACATCACGTCACTCTACCCAGGGCAACAGGGACTCTGTCTCAAAAAAAAAAAAAAAAAAGAAAGAAAGAAAGAAAAAGAAAGTGGAGTTCTGGCTTTGGGACTTTCATAGCATGCTGCCAACTACTTTGCTTATTTCTCCCTGTAAGATGGACATGGAATTTTTTATTTTTAAGCCACTAAGTTTAAAGACTGCTTTTTAGAGAAATAACTAATTTGGTAATTTCATTCTCTAAAGAATCTGAATTTTTAAAAATAAAACATTTAGAGTGTTTCCTTTGATAAAACATATATGCTCCTGAACATTTAAAGTAATTTTCTAGCAGAATGTCTCAAAGAATATAGTTACTGCCTCACCCTAATCCACAATTATAGCCTAGTTTTAGATGAAGGAAAAACTGAGCTTTTTGAAATGTCTATTTTAAAAAACAATAGTGTAATAAAGAGCCCTATGAGGTTCTCATTTAGGCAGAAATCCCATGGGAAGATGCCCTGAGGAAATGTTTCTGTATGCTGTCATGATTCCCAACCAAAATCAGGTCCTAACTGAAACATCAGTGAGTCTTCCTGAACAAAACACCGTTGTTCATGTGTCTTGGTGTGCCTGACTCATCCCTTTTAGTGCATTGAGGCAAGTAGGTTGGAGGGTGGCTGAGGGGGAGGGTGCTACCTACCTCCTTTTGGTGTCAGTTGCGAGGCAGTCTTCCAGCATTTGAGTATGTGCAGGTAGTGATAGTAGCTTTAACAGTGTTCGGTCTTCACAAGTTGGAGAAGGAAGAGCATGAAGCAAGCAGTAGGACTTTTGGTTGGGAGTAAAGTGTCTTGATAGAGAACGCGACCGCGTCACATGTCTTGTTACACCTAGGTCTGGTTATGTTGCACATGAGTATGAACAAATATTCTCATTTTGGTTGGAGTCTTAGCTCAGGCTGTCATAACAGAGTATCACAGACCAGGTGGCTTAAACAACAGGGATTTATTGTTCCCACTTCTGGAGGCTGGATCCCAAGATCAGAGTGCCAACATGGTTGGGTTCTGGTCAGGTCTCTCTTCCTGGCTTGGAGATGGCCACCTTCTCATTGTGTTCTCACGTAGTGCAGAGACAACTCTGGTGTCTCTTCCACTTCTTCCACTTCTTATAAGGGAATTAGTTCCATCATAGGGGCCCTATTTGCATGACCTCATCAAAATCTAATCATCTCCAGAGGCCCATCTCCAAATACCTTCACATTGAGGGTTAGGGCTTCAACATACGAATTTGAAGAGGACACAGTTCAGTTTGTACCAGTTGGGCTTAATGTGATTTGCCAATGAAGGTTTGTCCCTTTAGTTCCTTTCAAAATTATAGAAGTGCTCCATCTGGAGGAAGGGTGGTTATGGCAGATGTTACAGC
Organism: Nycticebus coucang; assembly: GCF_027406575.1. Taxonomy (NCBI): domain Eukaryota; kingdom Metazoa; phylum Chordata; class Mammalia; order Primates; family Lorisidae; genus Nycticebus; species Nycticebus coucang. Next base: position 11,940,703 of record NC_069801.1, on the reverse strand, counting down.
TGAAAGAGACCTATAGCTAGTGCTTCTTAGACTTTTTCAGTCTAAGTACCTCCTTCTCCTGCTCTGGGGCCTCTATCCTCATGGAGCTGGTATTAAACAGGGAAGAAACAAAAAACAAGTCAGAAAATTGTTAGAAATTATGAAGGAGACAAACAAGGAATGACATATGAAATAAGAAGGGGAGAACAGGAGAGTTTTTTTTTTTCCTGAGACCTAAAGGATAAAGAATAGAGGGAAGTGGCTTGGCACCTTAGCTCAGTGGTTAGAGCACTGGCCACACGCACTGGGACTGGTGGGTTTGAACCTGGCCAGGGCTTGCTAAAACAACAATGACAACAATAACAAAAAAATAGCTGGGTGTTGGGGCAGGCATCTGTAGTCTCAGCTACTTGGGAGCCTGCAGCAAGAGAATCATTTAAGCTCAAGAGTTTGAGGTTGCTGTGAGCTGTGACACCAGGGCACTCTACTGAGGGTGACATAGTGAAACTGTCTCAAAATAAAAAATAAAAAAGGAATTGAGGGAAGTAAGAATAGCATGTACAAAAATCCTGGGGCAGCAAAGGACATATTGGAACTGAAAGTAGATCTTTGTGGATGTAGCATAATAGCAATAGGGGATGGTGACACAGATACAGTTGAGATGTAGGCAGAACCCATTTCATTCACAGGCCAAGGCAGGGATTCAGAAATCTTTGAGATTGGGCGGTGCCTGTGGCTCAGTGAGTAGGGTACTGCAACAGCAACAACAAAAGATAGCCGGGCGTTGTGGCGGGCGCCTGTAGTCCCAGCTGCTCGGGAGGCTGAGGCAAGAGAATTGCCTAAACCCAGGAGTTGGAGGTTGCTGTGAGCTATGATGCCAAGGCACTCTACCGAGGATGATAAAGTGAGACTCTGTCTCTAAAAAAAAAGAGAGAAACATTTGAGATTTTAAGGTGCATTGGGGTAATTTACATTTTAAAGAACATTTTGCTGCTGTTTAGGAAATGAAATAAAGGAGGACAAGAAAGTAAAGCCAGAACAGAAAGGAGGCTATGAAAAAAATTGACAAGACTTCTAGATGAATTGGATAGGGGAGGGTGTGAGGGCCAATCAGATATAACTTAAGTTCCAGGCTTGTACAGCTAAGCTAGATAGATAGTGGGGGCTGTTTGCTGAAGTGGAAAAGAAACATTTGGAAGTTTAGTTTTTGATCCCTATTAAACATTTTACAATGATAGTATCAGTAAATAGTTATGAGAGTTTGGCATTTAAAATAGAGGGCTTGACTTGCCTTAAATGACAGCATAGTGTTCAGGTAAATTCTTGTCTCAGCCTTCCTTTATTCTTGTAACAAATATTTGTTCTAGATGCCAGGGATACATGAGTCAATAACCAACAAAAATCCCAGCCTAATGGAGACTACAGTCAAATCAGGGGAAAATGACAAATATATAATATGTTAGTTTAGAAGATGAAAAGTGCTGTTGAAGAAAAGCTACAGGCTGGGGGTATTATAACTAGAGGGATCAGGGAGAAGGTGACATTAGAACAAAGATTTGATGGGTGTAAGGAGTATGCCATGTAACTATCTAAGGAAAGAATATTCCAAACAGAGAGGATAAACCAGTGCAAAGGTCCAGAGATGAGGGTGTGCTTAGGATAGTCAAGGGATAATGAGGAATGCAGTGGGCTGGAGCTGAGTAAACAAAGGAGAAGGAAACGGGGAGTGCTGTCTGGCTGTTGTGATAGGTCATATTTGTAGAATTCGGTCATATTCTTTGCGTGGAATGGCTGATTGTTTAGGATTCTGAGAAGAGACTGTGCAAGAAGGCAAGTATGGAAGCAAGGAGACCAGTTAAGAGGCAGTATCAATAATCAAGGCCAAAAATGACAGGTAGCAAAAGATAAGAACTGAATGGATCTGATTGAGCCAAAGTAACATGCTCCTGGTTTGAATGGAGAATGCGAAGGAGAGAGGAATCGAGGATGAGTCTTCAGGTACCCTGGGCATTCGGAAAGGTGGAGTTGCTGTTAACTGAAATGAAGAGACAGTGGTCAAGGTTGACAAAGATCAGGAGAGATGAGACACTCCACTTGAAACATACTAAGTTTGAGATGCCAATTAGGACATCTAGATGGATCTGGAGTTTAGGGGAGGGAGACCCACAGGCTAGAGAGATAGCCAAGTGGGTTCTTTAGTATAGTGTGGATTTAAAGTAGTGAGACTGGACTTGGTGCCTGTAGCTCAGCAGCACAGGCCAGATACACTGGGGCTGGTGGTTCGAACCTGGCCTGGGCCTGCCAAACAATGACAACTACAAAAAAAAGCTGCACAGGGAGGCAGTGAGCAGTGCCCTGTGAGCAGGGCGCTGGCCCCATATACCGAGGGTGGCGGGTTCAAACCAGCCTCGGCTGAACTGCAACAAAAAAATAGCCAGGTGTTGTGGCGGGTGCCTGTAGTCCCAGCTACTTGGGAGGCTGAGGCAAGAGAATCCCCTAAGCCCAGGATTTGGAGGTTGCGGTGAGCTGTGTGACACCACTGCACTCTACCGAGGGCAATAAAGTGAGACTCTGTCTCTACAATAAATAAATAAATAAAAGCTGCATGTTGTGGCAGGCAGCTGTAGTCCCAGCTACTTGGGAGGCTGAGACAAGAGAATCACTTAAGCCCAAGACTTTGAGCTTGCTATAAGCTATGATGCCACAGCACTCTGCCGAGGCGACATAGTGAAACTCTGTCTCAAAAAAAAAAAAAAAAAGGTAGTGAGACTAGATGGGATTACCCAGGGAGTGCATGAAGATAAGAGATGTGAGGGCCAAGTCTGGGTGACTTGAGCATTTGGCCATCAGGAGACTAGAAAAGGAACACCCAGTGGGGTAGAACACCAGGAGCTGATGGTATCTCTGAAGCCAGTATTCTTGGAAAGTGTTTCCAGGAGAGGAGGAAATAATCAACTGTGTCATGTGCAGTTAAGAGACAAGTCAAATGAGGACTGAGAAATGACCTTGGATTTTGTAAGGACATGTTCAGTGAGTGGTAAGGAGAAAGCCTGTTTATAATAGTGTTAAGAAAATGGGAAGAGAGGCTCGGTGCCTGTAGCTCAGAGCTAGGGTGCCAGCTACATACACTGGAGCTGGGTTGGTTCTGATGTTTTTCTTATGTTTAGACTGAAATTACTAGTTTTAGGAAAGAAGACCTCAGAGACAGGGTACTATTCTCATCACATTCAATTAAGAGTACCTGTTGGCAACATGATTTGTCGTTGTTGATGTTAACCTTGTTCACCTAGTTGAGATAGTATTTATTAGATTTCTCCACTATAAAGTTAGTCTTTTCTCTCCCTTTTCTTTTTGTTTGTTTGAGACAAGATCCTACTACATTGCCTAGACAGGCTTTGAACTCCTGGCTCAAATGACCCTCCCGCCTCAACTTACCTACTCCTTGAGAGTACAGATGTGCAGCATTGTGCCTGGCTTAATTCTTTTTTATAGTCTATTTTTGTTTCTTGTCATTTATAGTTGACCTCAAGCCTTGACATTCCATGAATTTTAGGGGAATAACTAAGCCATCTGGCCATTAGGAAAGGATAACAATAAGAGTACATGTTGTTGTTTTTTTTTCTTTCTTTCTTTCTCTCTTTTTTTTTTTTTTTTTGAGATAGAGTGTCACTGTATAGCCCTCTGTACGGTACCATGGCATCACAGCTCATAGCAACCTCAAACTCTTGGGCTTAAGTGCACCAGCCACAATGCCCGGCTATTTGTTGTTGTTGTTGTTGCATTTGTCATTGTTGTTTAGGTGGCCCAGGCCAGGTTTGAACCCACCAGCCTCCGTGTATGTGGCTGGCACTGTAACCACTATGCTACAGGCACCAAGCCAGCCTTCTATGTGTTTTTAAGATTCATCCATGTGGTTGCATCTGTTAGTGCTTTAATCCTTTATGTTGCTGTGAGTGTTCCATAATATGAATACACCACTTAAAAAAAAAAGTTCACTTGTTGATGGATACTTGGATTATTTCTACTTTGTTGTTGTTGTTCTTTTGAGACAGAGTCTCAAGTTGTTGCCCTTGGTAGAGTGCCGTGGCGTCACAGCTCACAGCAACCTCAATCTCTTGGGCTTAAGTGATTCTCTTGCCTCAGCCTCCAGAGTGGCTGGGACTACAGGTGCCTGCCACAACGCAAAGCTATGTTTTGGCTACAGTTACCATTATTGTTTAGCAGGCCACGGCCGGGCTCAAACCCGGCAGCCTCCGTGTATGTGGCTGGCACCCTACCCACAGAGCTATGGGCGCCGGGCCATTATTTCTACTTTGAATTATTATGGCTGTTGTCAACATTCTTATGTAAGTTTGGGTGGATATATGCACTTAGTTCTTTTTTTTTTATCCCATGAGGTACTACACTAGTCCATGTACTCCTTTCTTTTTGAGAGCTACTTCTCAAGTTTAAAAAATGTTCTAGATTTGGTAAGTATTCCAAGAGCTCTATTCTCTTAGTCCTGCTCCAGGTAGTTGAGATCTGACGTTATAGCTAAGTATTACAGAGGTTTGGAAAGGAAAAACCATTTGGCTAATTATAAAAGGGGCCTATGACCTAAAGCTATGGGATGAAGTACATTGTTGGAGGGAGGGAGGTTAGTTGGTCTTACAAAGAGTGTGATTTTTTGGCTCCGCACCTGTAGTGCAAGTAGCTAAGGTGCCAGCCATATAACACCAGACCTGGCAGGTTGGAATCCTGCCCGGGCCTGCCAAACAACAATGACAACTACAACCAAAAAATAGCTGTGCGTTGTGGTGGGCACCTGTAGTCCTAGCTACTTGGGAGGTTGAGGCAGGAGAATCGCATGAGCCAGGAGTTAGAGGTCGCTGTGAGCTGTGATGCCACGGCAGCCTACCCAGGGTGATAGCTTGAGGCTCTGTTTAAAAAAAAAAAGAAAGAGTGATTTTTGTCCCAGGCAGACACAGGTTTGTATTTGAGCTTTCTCGTTTAATAACTGTGGTGGCCTTAGGCAGGTTATTTAACCTCAGTTGCTTTATTTTTAGGTAAAGTATTAGTAATTACAGATATTAGTAAGATATTACAGATTAGTAATTACATTAACGTATGCAGCTTCCTACAGCAGTCTCTGTAGACAACTGAGTCTTGAAGGGTAAATAGGAATTACTAATCTGGTAAGATATTACCATTATAGATGGTAATATCTACCTTTCATAGTTTTCATTCAGATTTACAATACTCAGTTGGAGATGGAATATGGGAACTGATGATGAAGTTAGACATCTTTATATATATTGAGTCACTACCTAAGTAGTAGAAAGTGATTATACTTATCCAGAGTTCTTCAGATAAGAGGTCAGGCAAACTGGCTTTGTCTTTAGGGAAACTAGAAGAAACCAAATGAATCTAGGCCAGAGCTTTATATCCATACAACAAGATTATTTTTATGATCACATATGCGACCCTGTTGAAATTTTCATGAACGTGATCTGTCATGGTGAGAATTCATGAAATGCAGCCAATTCTAGTGATTAGGGGTAAAGGTGGGGGGATCACTTAATGCCAGAAGTTCAAGACTAGCCTGAGCAACATAGTGAGAACCCATTTCTACAAAACATGAGCTGGGCCTGGTGGCAGGTGCCTGTAGTTCCAGCTACTTGGTCGGCTAAGACATGAGGATTCCTCGAGTCCAGGAGTTTGAGATTACAATGAGCTATGATGACACCACTGCACTCTAGCCCAGGCAACAGTGCAAGACCTTGTCTCCAAAAAAAAGACTTCATCAAATGCCAGACATTGCCCACATCAAGGCTAGAAGTTGTTACATAACATCAGAAAAGGTTATGGATTTTTATGTACACAAGTTTTGATGACTAAGATGTCCCTTTATCCAAAGCATCCTACTTGTTGCCACCTTGGGTCTCTTGTCCACACCCTTGCTCCTTCAGCTGGTTTGTTCACTACTGGAAATTGCATTAACCCATGCAGCTTCCTACAGCAGTCTCTGTAGACAACTGAGTCTTAAAGGATAAATAAGAATTACTTGGCTGAAGGGAGGAAATAGCATTTCAAAGGATTAGAAGTAACAGAGTATGGTATGTTCAAAAGGACCTGCAAATAGGTTAGTGTTTCCTTACCAGGAAATGTAAGGGGAAAGTGGTAGGTATTGGAAAGGTTGTTAGGGATCAAGCATGGCCAACAAAGCCTTACACTGCACAGCTTCCCCTCCTCCATATCTCTGACCTCATTGCATGCTGCATTTCTGTCCTCACTGTGTTTTAGCCTCATATCTGAGCCTCTGTACTTGCTATTTTTTTCTACCTAAAACAAGTCTTCCTGCATATCCTTACGGCTCTCTACTTTAACTGCTTCACCTGTCATCCTCTAGGAGGCCTGGCCTGACTACCCTGTTTGAAACAGCAATTCCCCAGACTCCCTTCTCTCCTTCCTCTTTTTCCCTTGGCACTTACCACCATCTAACTTTTTTTCCCACTTCAGCAGACTGTAAGCTGCCTGAGGTCTGTGATTTTTGTCTGTTTTTGGTATTTCAATCTATTTTATTCATTACTGACCCTAGTACCTGACACATGGGTAGGTACTTAAAAAATGGAGTAAGGGATTTGAACTTTGTCTTGAAGGCTTTGGTGAATAAGCAAAGGATGATGAAAAGAAGGGACACAATCATATTCTATGAATTCATCCCCAGCCTTCATTTGGGGATTATTTTCTAGACAAATATTAACCACGTAGCACCAAGTTGTGGACTTTATTAAATGGTTCTCTCCATTTAATACTGCCTAACTCCATCCAACAGAGATATTGGAAGCAACAGAGTTTGCTATGGTTTAAATGCTTGTCCCCTCCAAAACTCATGTTGCAAGTTAATCTTCAATGTGACAGTATTGAGAGTTGGGGCCATTAAGAAGTGATTGGTCATGAGGACTCTCGTGTATTAATTTATTCACGAGATTAATACATTTATGGATTAGTGGGTTATCACAGGAATGAGACTAGTAGCTTTATAAGAAGAGGAAGAGAGACCTGAGTTAGCATACTCAGCCCCTAGGGCCATATGATGCTCTACACCCACCTTAGAACTCTGCAGGAGTCCCCACCAGCAAGAAGGCCCTCACCAAGTGCAGCCTCTTGACTTTGGACTTCTCAGCCTCTGTAACTATAAGAAAAAATTCCTTCTTTTTCCTATAAGAAAAAGGCGGATGGATTGCCTGAGCTCACAGGTTCGAGACCAGCCTAAGCCAGAGCGAGACCTCGTCTCTTAAAACAGCTGGAGGTGGTGCCTGTGGCTCAGAGGAGTAAGGCACTGGCCCCATATGCCGGAGGTGGTAGGTTCAAACCTAGCCCTGGCCAAAAACTGCAAAATAACAATAATAATAATAATAATAATAAATAAAATTTTTAAAAATCATAACAGCTGGGCGTTGTGGCGGGTGCCTATAGTCCCAGCTACTCGGGAGGCTGAGGCAAGTGAATCGCTTGAGCCCAAAAGTCAAGAGTTTGAGGTTGCTGTGAGCTATGATGCGGCACTCTACCAAGGGCGACAAAGTGAGACTCTGTCTCAAAAAAAAAAAAAGAAAGAAAGAAATTCCTTCTCTTTACAAATTACCCAGTTTCAGGTATTCTGTTAAAAGTAACAGAAAATGGACTAAGAGATGGTTCATAGCAGGATATCCACCCCAGTTTTTCTTATAGGCCGTATCTGAAAGAGAGAATCTTGTACCTCTGTTCCCTTTTTCCACTTTCCTATGGATACAGAGGAATCTGCCCACAAGGAGGCAGAAATTCTGAGACCTGCTATAGCAGGAAGTCTGAGGAGTAGCAGCAGGAGGTGTCTGGCCTGGCATCCAGGTACCTTGCCTGAGATGGGTCTGTGTTTTGGTCAACTACTGACAGTCCTTCCTAGTACAAGCAGGTCGGTGGAGCCCCTGGTGAGTAGAAAACAAGTTTTACATTTTCTTTCCTCTGTTTATGTTGTACAAAAATAAGAGCATCAGAAAAAAATGTGTCTGTTCGGCGCCTGTGGCTCAAGTGGCTAAGGCGCCAGCCACATACACCTAAGCTGGCAGGTTCGAATCCAGTCCAGGCCCACCAATGACAGCTGCAATCAAAAAATAGCCAGGCTTTGTGGTGGGTGCCTATAGTCCCAGCTACTTGGGAGGTGGAGGCAGGATAATCGCTTGAGCCCACGAGTTAGAGGTTGCTATGAGCTGTGATGCCGGGCACTCAACCCAGGGCAAAAGCTTAAGGCTTTGTCTGAAAAAAAAAAAAAAAGAAAGAAAAGAAAAAAATATGTCCATGTAACATTTAAAACTCAGTCTAATTAGAATGGAGCTTCTCTATATTGTTTTCATTATCCAGGGTCTATATATTTCTTTTTACATTTTACGGAGTTACAGTTCATTGATATTACTTATCAGAATCCATTCAAAGTAGGCATAAGGGTGTATCAATCTTAAAAAAACATTAACTTGAGATTCCACATAATCATGTAAATGTATACCCTCTGATGTAAAATGGCATTAGGATATTAGCATTTAATTTCCCTTTCCTCTATGAGAAAATGTTTTTTTGATACTCTGGATAAACAGACCAGTTAGCCCAGTATTTTAGTAGGCTACTGTAGCATGTAATCCAAATACATTTATTCACAAGTATATGAAACCTTTTGCCCACACATTCATTTTTATACTCATATTTGATATAATAGAAAGATTTTGGCTCAGCGCCTATAACTCAAGCGGCTAGGGTGCCAGCCATATACACCGGAGCTGGCAGGTTCAAATCCAGCCTAGGCCCACCAAACAACAATGACAACTGCAACCAAAAACTAGCCGGGTGTTGTGGCAGACTCCTGTCCTCCCAGCTACTTGGTAGGCTGAGGCAAGAGAATCGCTTAAGCGCAAGAGTTTGAGGTTGCTGTGAGCTGTGACTTCACGGCACTCTACCCAGGGCAACAGCTTGAGACTCTGTCTCAAAAAAGGAAAACAAAGATTTTTACTTTCTTTACTTTTTTATTTTAAGGATAAGCAGCAGGAGCTGAATTTGATAATCTCCTCCCCAAATTCAGCAGAAGCCTTAACAATCCCCAGGGGGGTTGGTGTGTGCAGTACTGGGGCTTTCAGGCTGTGGTCTCAGACTAACCAAGAGGAGTGGCTGGAGGCTAGAAAAGAAATTAGGTTTAAGGAGGGTGGGTATGAGCAGAAAATACAGCCCATTTCTAACTTTAGGCACTTTAATTTCACAGTGGTATATACTCAAGTGTGAGTTGGTAACCTATTTCTCTGAAATTAGATTGGAAATTAGTATGGATAATGAAATATTACTGCCTGAAGAACCTTGTGTTTCCAGAGCTTGAAAAATATGACTGCATTCATTCCTTTACTTATTTTTATTCCTTTATTTATTGAGTGTTTACTATATGCCCAATGCTGTTCTAGGTACTGTAGGCATAGTGTGAATAAGCAGCTGGGTCTACTGGGGAAAGACAGACAATAAACAAATCAATACAAAGAAAATATAAGGAACTAAGAAGAAAATAACTGGATGGTACAAGAAAGCAGATGGGGTACAATAAGTTAGAAAATGTCTATAGGAGTCAAGAGTCTCAGGCTGACTTAAGCCAGGAGTTTAAGTCCAGCTTGGGCAACATAAACCCTATCTCCCCCACTCAAAGAAAAGAAACTGTCCATAGAAGCAGGACTTATGTGGATGGATGGATCTTTAAAGGAAATTTGACCTATGAGGGGGAAAAGGTGGCAAATTAATGAATTAGGATTTTGTTCACAATTTTTTACTATTTATTTTTAAGGCAGATTACTTATTCTTATTAAGGATTATGTGCTTTTGATTAAAATGACTATGAAGTATTTCAGTATCCATCAACATTTTTCTATTTTTGCAGAAGTGAAGCACCCCAAGGTATAGATTTCACTTGCATAGGCTAACCTCTATTAAGAAGGAATAGGATGTTACTTAAATGAATACTTTAAATTCTTTGTTGTATTAGGTCCTCCCTGACCCATAGACCTATTCTTGGTTAATCTTTATTAGGTGGTGATTTTTCCTTGTTTCCTCCAGCCCTGTGCAGTCCTGGAACAACCTGGACCTGTGGTGGTCTCGGGACATGTGAATGAGAGCAGAACCAGTGGGTTCTCCTAGGAAAGGAAGGAATCCTTCCTGTTTATTTATAAAGTTCAGATCCTGGGATTTTTCCAGAATGCATGCTTTTCTAAGGTGGGTACACATTCTCTCCTGCTGGAGAAGAGTGGGAAAATTTGCATAGCACAGATCTGGGTAACCTTTGATCCTGCAAGGGAGAGAATAAATAAGATTTTACCATATTTCAATTTGGCTCTCCCCCCAGATTGTATAGGCTTTTCCTGTTTTGACACCAGGCTAGAAACTTTATGGCTAGCCACATTATCTTCACTTCTAAATGCAGCCACTTGGAAGAGTACCCCTGATTAGAAATGCATTTAACAAATTATCAGATTAAACTGAGACTCTGGATCTCCTTTTCACCCCCCAGAAGTCATTAAAAGACTTCTTGAAATGGTAACAAGGAACTACTACTGATTTTCATGTTGATAATTTTTAGCTGCTAAGTGCCGCACATCAAGTGGTCTTTCATGTGGGTTTGTTTAGAAGTGAAAACAATGTCGAGAGAGAATTTCTTTTTGTTCACATATGTCTGTGGCATATATAGTTATAAAGAATCTAAAAGTTTCTCATGCCTGTTAGAAAAGTTCCTGTTGTTTGAAGTTTTATAAATAACCAAGAAAGTAATATTTTTAAAGATGTGGGTATAGTTATAATAATAAAAATGTATACCCTGAAGCCTGAGATCTCAACAAGAGATCTCAGTGAGTTTTTAATATCAGTTAGTAACTTTTCTGGCTTTGCTGCCAGAAGAAGAATAACATAGGAAGAAAAAAAAAATGGAGTAGGGAGAGGGGGACACCCAAAGAAAATTATTGATGTTAACCCTGATGAAAGGTCTGCTGATGCCTCTCTCCAGGGTATGTTGTGATTAGGGGCACCAGTTCTGATCGCAGCTTCTGAGAGATCTATTAAACATTTGGCTTCCACAGTTGGTTTCAGTACAGCAAAGAAATAATCCCTGCCCTTTAAAATAGTATAATCTTATTGGGAAATTCTAAATGGATAACATCAATATCCCTGATTTGAACTTCAGTTAAAAAACACTTTTGGATAGAACCAAGTCTTGGAGAGCAGGAGTTCAGGGGTTCTCTGACTTTGTATTTATCTCCTACTTTATTTTCTTATTTATTTATTTATTTATTTTTGAGACAGAGTCTCACTGTGTCACCCTGAGTAGAGTGCGATGGTATCATAGCTCACAGCAACCTCAAACTCCTGGGCTTAAGCAATTCTCTTGCCTCAGCCTCCCAAATAGCTGGGACCACAGGCGCTCACCACAGCACCGGCTATTTTTTGGTTGTAATTGTCATTGTTGTCTGGCAGGCCCAGGCTGGATTCGAACCCACCAGCTCCAGTGTACGTAGTTGGCGCCCCAGCTGCTGAGCTATAGGCACCAAGCCTACCTCCGACTTTCTTTCTTTAAAGTATTGTATTCTTATGTAATCTGTGGACATGTATATAAATGCAAAGGCTTGTTGTAATTGTTATTAGCCACATTGATATTAAATTGGAAATATTTTTATTATCAGAAGAGAAACTTGGTATCTATTCCAGATTAGAACTCCTGTGGTCCTTGGGCTGCATACTTTGGAGACCCTTCTGAATAGTTATTTGTCTTTAAGATGCTCGTTGTCAAGACAGACTTTATACTTAGGAATTTTGAAGTGTTTTTCTCTTTTTCTTTTTGTCCTCCTCCAGCCCACAAAATTATAAAATATCCTTTTTTGTTGTTCTCATTATGAAGTATTACCTGCAAAATCAAAACAGTTTAGAAATGTAAACTGTTTAGAATAAGCAGTTATAAAATTATAATTCCAGTAGTTTTCTTCAAGGGATCTGTTATCTCTGAAGCTATAAGTGCCAACCTATCCTCTTATGCCCCCTAGGTTTTCTGATTCTGATGCTAATATGGTATTCTGGAAAAAGCACTTCTCCAAATTATTTTTCCTCCTAACCTCTGAACTCTTGCTGTCAAGGTCAGTCACTTCACACACTACCACAATAACAGCTTTACCAACCGAAGGGCTTAATCAGAGCTTTCCAAGACCAGTTTTGGTTTTTATCAGCAAAATTCATCCTTCCCATCCTCCCTGCACATAACAACTTGAGGCTCTTCACTACCACAAAAATGTACCCACACTAAAGCAATTCTGTGGTAGGGTTTTGGTTAATCTGGTCTATCTGATCTTATTTTGCCTTTAAAGTGAGTTTTATCAGAGAAGGACTAGTACTGTCTGCAGAGTTGGAAGTGTGAATGCCTTTCATTGGACCTACCCTGAGAGAGTGAGTTTGTCTGCAGAGTTGTTAATACAAAATGGGAGAGTGACTTGAACCTCAGTTCTACTTCATTCTTTACAGTCCCTTTTGTCATCTTAACTATAAAATAAAATAAAAACATCTGGGATAATTTTTTGCTAGTTTAAAAGCAATTTAGACTATGCTTGCACCCCCTTTAAAAAACAAATCACTAGCTGAGTGCAGTGGCTCCTGCCTGTATTCCTATCACTGGAAGGCTGGGGCAGGAGGATCACTCAAGTTCAGGAGTTCCAGACCAGCCTGAGTAAGGGGGAGACTTGGTCTCTACTAAAAATGGAAAAATTAGCCAGGGGTTGTGTGGTGGGCACCTATAGTCCTAGCTATTTGGAAGGCTGAGGTAGGAGGATCACTTGAGCCCAGGAGTTCAAGGTTGCTGTGAGATAGGCTCAAGCCATAACACTCTAGCTTGGGCAGCAAAATGACTCTGTCTCAAGAAACAAAAAGAAAAAAAGAAGGAAATCACACACTAAAACATTCTGGGATTCCATGACCTAAGTGGACATTTTGCCCAGTGCTTTTCTTCTGAATTCATTGGCATGCTAGTGAATCTCACTGTGTCATACTCACAGTTTTCTTGTTTTCAAACTTTACCTCTTTTTTTTTTTTTTTCAATCTTCAAATATTTTTTATTGGAAGGCCATGCACTGCCTTCATTTATTGTATTTTTAAATCACCATACATTTACTTTTATGAAAACACTGCCTGCATTTTCTAGTACAAAAAAAAAACCTGAAAGTTGTTTCAGGAATGTAGAGAAATATCCAACTTAAACAGCGAAAAAGTGCACCATAATTACTGCTGCAGTGCGGTCATTTCTGCATTTTCCATGTTTCTTAAATGACTGTCTATCTGATAACACACAATATAAAGAGCAATTATGAATGCAGACATTTACATATACTTCTAAAGTCTTGTTGAGAATATCCTGTTGGCACTGGATTGCCAGTCATAGGTGCAGCCACAGCAGCAGGATGAGTGTATGCCTGTGGGTTCATACCCTTGTGCATATTGGGAACATTACTTCCATACTGCTGAGTGCTATCGTGACCATTCTGGTAAGTCCCTGTTGGAGTACCAGTCCTAAAACTGGTCTGTATACTAGCAGACACAAAATTACTCCCAAAGCTCCCATCGGTGTAATTTGCAGTACTGTAAACGCCATTCTGAGTTTTTGCTCCAAAATCTCTCTTAAACAGGCTAGAATAACCTCTGTCATAATTCTCCCTATCTCTAAAGGTATTAAATCCACACCTTTTGCCGGTAGAATATCTGTCCCAACGGTCATCCTTCATACCTCCTCTACCCCTGGAACGACCTGAACCTGTTTTCGACTAACGGAAGCAACTTTGCTTGATTAGCTTCACGAAGCACAGAGATAAGGTTGCTCACTTGCTTTATGTTATTAGGAGTAACGAAAGTGTATGCTGTGCCTGTTTTGGTACTGTAAGCAGTTCTTCCAATTTGATGAATATAATCCTCTGAGGAGTTAGGGTAGTCATAATTGATGACAAATTTCCCATCTTCCGCACCTAGCCCTCTGGAGGCCACATCTGTAGCAATCAGAATAGGGGCTTTTCCATGTTTGAATTCATTTAGAACACAGTCACATTCCTGTTGACTCTTATCACCATGGATACCCATGGCAGGCCACCCATCTCTCCTCCAAACTTTACCTCTTATAAGTCCCCAATTCCTGGTCCTAGAGCATTCTATTTTCAGAGTCAGGGGGAACCCTGGGTAGTAGCTAAAACAATCAACTTTTTCCTTTCATTTATTATGCGATGTGAGTTCAGTGACCTTTAGAGAATGACAACTAGGGGAATGTTTGTATATTGACAGTACCAAAGTAGTTCTTTTCAGCATCCCTTTAATTATCAAGTGAAACCCATTTTGGATCTTTGTCCCTATTCTACTATCAAAATGAAGAGTTCTATATATTCATATACAGTATATGCCCAAAAAAGAGTCTGGTTAGGATCAGTGTTAAGAAAAATCATCTAGGCTTGGCACCCGTAGCACAGTGGTTACGGCCCCCACCACATACACCAAGGCTGGCAATTTCAAACCCAGTTTGGGCCAGGCTAAACAACAACAACTGCAACAAAAAATAGCCGGGCGTTGTGGCAGGCGCCTGTAGTCTCAGCTACTTGGGAAGCTGAGGCAAGAGAATTGCTTAAGCCCAAGAGTTTGAGGTTGCTGTGAGCTGCAATGTCATGGCACTCTACTGAGGATGACATAATGAGATTTTGTCTCAAAAAAGAAGAAAAGAAAAAGAAAAAGGAAAATCATCTAAAACTTGGAAATAAGGCAAAAAGGATGACTGCATGCTCTCTTATCCTATTGGAGCATCTTTTTTTTTGAGACAGTCTCACTTTGTCATCCTCAGTAGAGTTCTATGGCATCATAGCTCACAGCAACCTCATGCTCTTGGGCTCAAGTGATTCTCTTTCTTCAGCCTTCTAAGTAGCTGGGACTACAGGTATCTGCCCCAATGCCTGGCTATTTTTTAGAGACAGGGGTCTCACTCTTGCTCAGGCTGGTCTCGAACTTGAGCTCGAATTGAGCTCACGCGATTCACCCACCTTGGCCTCACAGAGTGCTGGGATTACAGGTGTGAGCCACTGCACCCAGCCCATATTAGAGCATCATTTTATAGGCTTACCTTAAATATTATTAAACTGTCTAGGACATGGTTCTCAAAAGCTGGTCCTCAAACCAGCCTCAAGAGGCTGAGGCAGAAGGATCTCTTGAGCTCAGGAGTTTGAGGTTGCTGTGAGCTATGCTGCCACAGCACTCTATCCAGGGGACAGAGTGAGATTCTGTCTCAAAAAAAAAAAAAAAAATTCTCCTTTGGACTAGCTCTGCTTCCTACTTGCTCTTTCATACATACATATGAAAGATATGTTTTGAATGTTTTTAAAAACTATACTTTGACAGTAGCGCAAAATGCATTTTCCAGGAGATGAGAAAGGCTTTTGCTTTTTAAATCTCTTGTTTGTTTTTTTTTTTTTTTTTGCAGTTTTTGGCCAGGGCTGGGTTTGAACCTGCCACCTCCGGCATATGGAGCTGGCGCCCCACTCCGTTGAGCCACAGGCACTGCCTGGGCTTTCGCTTTTTATTTTATTTTATTTTTATTTATTTATTTATTTTTTTTTTTTTTTGAGACGGAGTCTCAAGCTGTCACCCTGGGTAGAATGCTATAGCGTGACAGCTCACAGCAACCACAGACTCTTGGGCTTAAGTGATTGTCTTGCCTTGGCCTCCCAAGTATTGGGACAACAGGCACCTGCATTTATTTTTTTGAAACAAAGTCTCACTTTGTCACCTTGGGTAGAGTGCTGTGACATCATAATTCACAACAATCTCAAACTCTTGCCTCAGTTTTTCTATTTTTAGTAGAGATGGGGTCTTGCTTTTGTTCTGGCTGGTCTTGAATTTCTGAGCTCAAGGGATTCTCCCACCTTGGCCTGCCAGAGTGCTAGGATTACAGGCATGAACCATCAAGCTTGGCCACTCTTAATCTAAACCTAAACTTCCAAAGACAAGGGATTAACATTTTTCTTTTATTAAGTGACCCTTGAGGTTGGATTTTTTGATGACTCAAAACATGGAATTTACTCTTTTCTTTTTTTTTTTTTTTAATTTTTTTGGTTTTCATGAGGCACATAGACAGTACCTGACCCATAGTAAGCATTATGCATTAGCTCTACTACTGTTATTATTTATTCATCTGTAAAATTAGGCCAGTAATAATACCTACATTATAAGGTTGCAGTGACTAAATGAGGTAATGCATATAAAATGCTTAGCACTTAGTAGTTAGCACATAACGTACACATAAATGGTAAGCATTATTTATAATGCCTTAATAAACTAATAATATTAATAAATAATAATAGTATGGAGCTGCAGTAGTACTTTTTTAGTGATGCATGAAATAGAAGCATCCCCAGTTTTAAAAGGAGCTTGTTTTATTATTAAATAGTTGAGCTGCTTTTGTAGTTCTGGGTTCTGTGTGACTTGAAACTACAATTGTGGGAAAGTGGCATAGAAACGAAACCAGAGTTTGGAATTGCTTCACTTTTTACCAGCTTATTTGTAAAAATAAACAAGAATGCCTTGCAATTCTACCACTGTCTTTCACATGTGAAATTTTCTTCTGATTTCATAGGAACCTTAGAAAACATCTGAACCAATTAGCAATTTTAGGGAATGAATATTAATTCTGTTGTATAGGGTGCCTGTTTGATTATCTAGTTTGGGGGCTTGTGCTTTGTTTGAAATTCTCTCCATTGATATATCTGCTTTGTGATTAGGCCTTTGGTATGTTTGGGGAATGAAGTTTGTGAGGATGACTATTTGTTCTGGGGGAAAAGGATCAAGTGACATCCTTCCATGCTTGTTTATAAAGGCACATTTGGTCCTTTGCTACTTAAGGGGAACCTCAACTGCAGTGGCACTCTTTCTTCGATCACCTTTGTGGAAAAATGTATACTTAAGACTGTCTTTAGAGCTCCGGGGGCTCATTATTTTGAAGACAGGCCAAGAAAAGTACTAATGAGTATAAAAGCTTCTGTTTTCTCGAGGAAGGGGTATTTAATTTCATCATTTATCACCAGGATGATGATGAGCCTTTTTTAACTGTGAGTGTCTGCTAGATTATACTAGATTTCTAATTAATCAGTTACTGCTATGGTACATGGGTATGTTTGAATCAAAATCTACTGAATTTATGTGGTATCATTGTAGCTGCTATTTGAAGTGAATTATATACACATAGGGGCAGTTCTTTAAAGTTGGATCTGACATTTCATCTCGGACTAGCCAATTAAAAGGTATTCCCTAGTCTAATACTATATGGTCATGTATTTTAAAAGAAAATTTATAAGCACTGTTTAAATGGCTTGCTTTTCCTGAAATTTTTTTTTTCTCTCTTTTTCCTGAAATTTTTAAAAAATGAATAAAGATATATCATTTGAATGCAGCTTTTCGTGTTTTTCTCAAAATTCTAGTTAAGCCTTATTGTTTGTTTTCCACAATTCCACTTGGTTAAAGAGTACATTTATTCTCTAGTCTAAGGTATAGAAATTGCCAAAGTTCATGGATCCCCATGGTCTCTAACCTCACCCTAAATTTAATTCATTTTATTTGGAGACTTTGTGTTAAGACAACTGGGAGGCAATTAAGGACTATCTTTTTTAAACAAATTCAAAATATGAAATAAGTAGTTTTTAGAAATGGTAAACTAGCACTTTATAAAGACTTTACAATATTGATTTTTTTCTTTATCTTTTTTTTTTTTTTTTTTTGAGACAAGAGTTTCCCTCTGTTGCCCTAGGTAGAGTGAATGCCATGGCGTCATAGCTCACAGCATCCTCAAACTCTTGGGCTTAAGAGATCCTCTGTCCTCAGCCTCCCGAGTAGCTGGGTCTACGTACCCCACCACAATGCCCAGCTACTTTTTCTTTTTTTTTTTATAGAGACAGAGTCTCACTTTATTGCCCTTGGTATGGTGTCACAGCTCACAGCAACCTCCAGCTCCTGGGCCTAGGCAATTCTCTTGTCTCAGCCTCCCGAGTAGCTGGGACCACAGGCGCCCACCACAACACCTGGCTATTTTTTGTTGTTGCAATTCGGCTGGAACTGGGTTTGAACCAGTCACCCTCGGTATATGGGGCCGGTGCCCTACTCACTGAGCCTCAGGCGCCACCCCTAGTTTTTCTTTTTTTAGTAGAGACAGGGTCTCGCTCTTGCTTAGACTGTTTTTGAACTCTTGAGCTCCAGCAGTCTACCAGTCTCAGCCTCCTAGAGTGCTAGGATCACAGGCATAAGCCATGCCACCCAGTCTATAATACTGATTCTTTGCCACCCAGCCTATAATATTGATTCTTAAAATAGCAGTATGAAAAAAGTATCCAGTTTTTGGCTTATTGTACCCTCAATGAATCCCCAACAATAAAAAAAAAAAAAAAAAGAAAAAAGTATCCAGTTTGCAACAAAGAAGTCAAACATTATATGCATAATTGGTTTGATACCTCAGTACCCTTGACTTTTGGCTGCAGAACTAGCTGTGACAAGGTTGTGTGTTGAATTCCAACTCTACCCCAACTTGTTGTTTTAGAATTTTTTCCCACTTAACTAACTCAGATAGGGGGCCAGATTAACTTTTAGTATGACCCTACTTAGTTGTCAAGGTATTTAAGTCCTGGGCGGCGCGTATGGTTCAGTGAGTAGGGCGCCGGCCCCATATACTGAGGGTAGCGGGTTCAAACCCTGCCCTGGCCAAACTGCATCAGAAAAATAGCCAGACATTGTGGCAGGCACCTGTAGTCCCAGCTACTCGGGAGGCTGAGGCAAGAGAATCACCTAAGCCCAGGATTTGGAGGTTTCTATGAGCTGTGTGAGGCCATGGCACTCTACCGAGGGCAATTAAAAAAAAAAAAGATATTGAAGTCCTTATAATAAGTAGAAGGAAGAGTTTGGCTTTCTAAAAGGTCAAGATATTTGAAACATGTTTCTGGAAAGCTCTTACTTAAGGTAATCCTTAAGCATCTTTTATATTAATTTATCATTATTACCGGTCTAACCTTTCCTTAGAGTCTAGAGCAGTGGTTCTCAATCTTCCTAATGCCGCGGCCCTTTAATACAGTTCCTGTGGGTTGTGACCCACAGGTTGAGAACCACTGGTCTAGATAATAATAAGTAAATGGTCCTATATTAGAGGTGGAGTGTGTCCCAAAGCCTCACAGATAAAAAGAGGTCCTCTGTTCAATTTATTTATCTCTCTGACTAGTCTAGGTCTTCAGTATACCTGATTGATTAAGATTTAGGAAAGAGCTTCAGCTTTGAAACACTCAGACCTTTAAGATATCTGACTTTTTGTGGCAGCTGCTCAGAGGCAGCGTATCTGTGGGCATGAAGATCAGCATAGTATAATGGTCAAAAGAATGACCTTTAAAGCCAGACTAAGTGGATTAAAATCCTGGTTGGGTTGTTTGTTTGTTAGGGACAAAGTCTGGCACTGTCACTTGAGCTAGATAGAGTACAGTGTTGCAGTCATAGCTCGCTATAGCCTCAAACTCCTGGGCTAAAGTGACCTTTCCTTAGCTTCCTGGGCATATAGGACCTGTAGTCCCAGCTACTATGGAAGCTGAGGCAAGAGAACTGCTTGAGCCCAGGAGTTTGAAGTTGCTGGGAGCTATGACACCATAGCACTCAACTGAGGGTGAGAAAGTAAAACTCTTGTCTCAAAAAAAAAAAAGAAAGAAAGAAAAATATGTAACCTTGCTTTTCAATTTGATTCAAGATTCTGAAAACAGATTTCAAGATTTCCAGGAAAATAATATTTTGGTACATTTGTGACTCCATTTTCAGTGTACAGAAATTTGCTACCTACCAATTTTCAAATGGAAGGCCTAGAGCTATCTGACATTTATCTTAAAGAAAAATTTGATCAGTTGTGCGCAGTGGCTCATGCCTGTAATCCCAGCACTCTGGGAGGCCAAAGTAGACTGAGCTCACAGGTTCAAGACCAGACAGAACAAGAGTGAAACTTCATCTCTAAAAATAGCCGGGTGTTGTGGTGGGCATCTATAGTCCCAGTGCCTTGGGACACTATGGAAAGAGAATCGATTGAGTCCAAGAGTCTGAGGTTGCTGTGAGCTATGAAGCCACAGCATTCTACTGGGGGTAACAAAGTGAGATATACTCTCAAAAAAAAAAAGAAATCATCATGTCTCCTTACTGGACTTTTATAGGTCCTATCTTCTCAGAAACAAATATTTCCTGCTTCACAATCATGCCTTATTCATGTTATCATTTTTTGGCGGCACCTATATTTGTCAGCAACTGTTTTCAAGAATGAAGAGTGTTAAGAGAGTAGAATTAGAGGCTGGGCGAAGTGGCTCATGCCTATAATCCCAGCACTCTGGGAGGCCAAGGCAGGTAGATTGCCTGAGCTCAGGAGTTAGAGACCAGCCTCAGCCAGAGCAAGACCTCCTGTCTAAAAATAGCCGGGCGCTGTGGTGGGCACTTGTAGTCCCAGCTACTTGGGAGGCTGAGGCAAGAGAATCACTGAAGCCCAAGAATTGAGGTTGCTGTGAGCTATAACGCTATGGCACTCTACCCAGGGTGACAAAATGAGACTGTCTCAAAAAAAAAAAAAAAAAAATAGAATTAGAACCAGAATATCTGGGGCGGCGCCTGTGGCTCGGTACCAGACCCATATACCGAGGGTGGCGGGTTCGAACCCAGCCCCAGCCAACCTGCAACAAAAAAATAGCCGAGTGTTGTGGTGGGTGCCTATAGTCCCAGCTACTTGGGAGGCTGAGGCAAGAGAATCGCATAAGCCCAAGAGCTGGAGGTTGCTGTGAGCTGTGGCGCCACAGCAGTCTACCAAGGGTAACAAAGTGAAACTCTGTCTCTAAAAAAAAGAAAAAGAACCAGAGTATCTGATGAGTACCTTGAGAACTCACTAAGAATTGCAACTACTTCCATCAACCTAGGTATTAATGCATGTTTTTCAAAGACAGTGTCAGATATTTCACTAGTTTTATGTTTGTTGCCCACTTTTTTTTTTTACTTTTATAATAAAAAATATTGAAAAGCCCCAAAGATGTTTATTTTATTACTTGAATATTGTCCATTTTCTATATTGGTGATTGCGAACTTGGGACCTGCTTAACAATTTTAAAAGACTCTGAACGGGCTGCTGCATAATTAAGAAGGTTGTGAGGATTTTTTTTGCTTATCTGTGTGGCAGATATCACAAAAATTATGCGCAGCCCTTTCTGTTTTTTGTTCATCGGCTTTTGTTAAGTGTTTATATATTTAACATGTAGCCCAAGACAACTTGTCTTCCAGTGTAGCCCAGAGAAGCCAAAAGGTTGGACACCTCTGCTTTATACATTTTATTTTATTACCATTTTGAGACAGAGTCTCAGTGTGTCGCCTTCAGTAGAGTGCTGTGGCGTCACAGCTCACAGCAACCTCAAACTCGTGGGCTTAAGTGATTCTCTTGCCTCAGCCTCCCAAGTAGCTGGGACTACAGGTGCCCACAAAGCCCAGCTATTTTTTGTTGCAGCTGTCATTGTTGTTCAGCTGGCCTGGGCCGGTTTCCAACCCACCAGGTTTGGGCTGGCACTGTAACCACTGTGCCACGGGCTCTAAGCCTATACATTTGATTTTAAAAATCAGGGTTTGTAGTATCTCAAATCCAAATCCACGGTCTAGAAGGTTTATGTTACTACTTTGCTGAAGCCTATTATGTGAGTGCTGTCCAGAAGGTATCTGGCCATTATCTTTCATATTTTTCAAGTGCATAGCTAGATAATTTCCAGACAGCCCTTGTATATTTCATTTTATTTGTTTTGTGGGGGTTTTTTGTTTGTTTTTGTGTTTATTTTTAAGACAAGAGGCTCCATTGCTAGGCTAGAATGCGTGGCATCATCATAGCTCATGGAGTCTCCAAGTCATGGACTCCAGTCATCCTCTTGCCTCAGCCTCCCTAGTAGCTGGGATTTGGGCATATACCACCATATACCACATTCCCATGTTTGTATACATGGGATCTTGCTATTACCCAGTCTGGTCTTAAAATCTTGGGCTCAACCAATCCTCCCATCTTGGCTTCCCAAAGTGCTAAATTTACAAGCCACCATCCCTGGCACAGCTTGTTTTGTTCTTTCTATTTTATAGTACTTAAGATCTCTAAGTTAGGAGCAAGAACTTGAAGCTTTGTTTGGTATTTCACAAATTAAGTCATTTTAGAGTGACACTAGTGTTTTAACTAGCCGATTATGTTAGCTTTTCTACTTGAATTTGGAGGTAGATCTTCTAAGGAGGCAAAAATTTGTTTTTGGTTTTTGATATTTTAAACAATTTTTATTTCAAAAGTTTAGGGGCTACAAGTGTTCCTGAAGGGGATGAATTGTGTAATGCTAAAGTCAGGGCTTTTAGCATGCCTGTCACCAGAATACATTGTACCCAATAGGAGGCAAAAGTCTTGGGGGTTTGATTTGTTTTGTTTGGAGACCGAGTCTCACTCCGTCGCCCTCAGTAGTGTGCTATGGCATCATAGCTCACAACTACCTCAAACTCCTGGGCTCAAGCAATCCTCTTGGCTCAGCCTCCTGAGTAGCTGGGACTACAGGTGCCTTCCACAATGCCCACCTATTTTTATTTTATTAGAGAAGGGGTTTTCAGTATTACTCAGGCTTACTCCTGAGCTCAGGCAACTCCCGCCTCAGACTCCCAGAGTGCTAGTATTACAGGCATGAGGTACTGACGTCTGGCCCAAGGCAAAAGTTTTTAACCAAAAACAGTAAGATCGTGTGAAGGACAACAGATCACAAGTAGTCCTCTTAGTGGTGATATCGGCGGGACATGAGAATAGAGAGAACTAACTCATGGAATACCTCAGCCAGTGCGGATTGACACAAGATAGAGAAGACTCAGCTCTGTGGTCAGACCCCGTGTTTTGGACTGGATTGTTCTGTTCTATTAGAAGAGTATTCGGGCGGCGCCTGTGGCTCAGTCAGTGAGGCACCGGCCCCATATACCGAGGGTGGCAGGTTCAGGCCTGGCCCAGGCTGAACTGCAACCAAGAAATAACCGGGTGTTGTGGCAGGCACCTGTGGTCCCAGCTACTCGGGAGGCTGAGGCAAGAGAATCGCTGAAGCCCAGGAGTTGGAGGTTGCTGTGAGCTATGTGATGCCATGGCACTCTGCCAAGGGCCATAAAGTGAGACTCTGTCTCTACAAAAAAAAATAAATAAATAAATAAAATGATTTAAAAGAATAATAATAAATAAAAAAAAAAAGAAGAGTATTCAAAATAGATGATGCCACAGTGTTCTTAGATGCTCGCTCTATACTTTGAGGAGTGGTACCTCAAAATATGAAGTTATGCTTAAATTAGATCACAAGGAAAACTGTCCTCCTCTGCCCCACCTCCTCAACCTTGAGACTTTGTAAGTGATACCATTGAAACAGTCCAAACAGAGCTTTCAAACCATGTTCCCGTAGCCCTTTGCTGAGGGGGGAAACTAAGCTGGCCACCTAAATTGGCACACCTCAGCTGCTATTAGGTTAACATAGTCTTCAGATTCCTTCTGCTAAGTATCCTTTGAAAATGAAACCTACAGGCCGGGCATGGTGACTCACGCCTGTAGTCCCAGCGCTGTGGGAGGCCGAGGCAGGTGGATTGCCTGAGCTCAGAGGTTCAAAACCCATATGAGCAGCAGTCAGCCAGAGTAAGACCCCGTCTCTACCAACAACATCAAAAACAGCCAGCACCGCAGGAGAAAGAAGAAAATCAACAAAAAAGGAGTACTTCAAACAAAGAAGAATGAACAAGCACACTGAAATTAAAAATAAAAAAGAAAATGAAACCTACAGCTTTATTAAAAAAAAGTTTTAATATTCTAGTATTTATTGACACTTGGATAGTGGATCAAATTACTTTGTTTTTTGTTTGTTTGTTTTGAGACAGTCTCAAGCTGTTACCCTCAGTAGAGTGCTGTGTCATCATAGCTCATGGCAACCTCCAACTCTTAGGCTCAAGCAATCCTCTTGCTTCAGTTTTTCTATTTTTAGTAGAGATGGGGTCTCACCCTTTTTCAGGCTGGTCTCAAACTCATGAGCTCAAGCAATCCACCCGCCTCAGCCTCCCAGAGTGCTAGAATTATAGGTGTGAGCCACCGCGCCTGGCATTACTTTGGTCTTGAATAAACTAAAGGTGACAGGCAGAGTGACCAATTGAGGGAAATAGATTCTTATTTTGAAGACAAAAGATTTTGGAAAATTATGCTCTTATGAGGTATTTGTTATTCCTAAAGTTTTCTAGCATAAATCAAATTTCTGGGTTTTTTTCCTTCAAAGTTTGGTTATTGTAGCTCAGAGGTCCAGCCCTGGATGGCCTTAGTAACCCTTGGTGTAAGGCTTACAATTTCATTGAAATTTGTTAACATTAAGCCTTTAAAGTCTGCCCCATTTATGCTAGTCTGAGGTCTGAGGCTGTCTGGCCATGTGAGGTCCATAGCTAGGGGCCTAGAGGTCACAATGTTAACATTGGACTCAGAAGAAATAAGAACTGTATTCTGCCTCTTGTTTACCGCTGTTTGGTGCCAGCAGTTTTTGGCTGGGGCTGAGTTTGAACCCACCACCTCCGGCATATGGGGCTGGTGCCCTACCCCTTTGAGCCACAGGTGCCGCCCAACCAGCAGTTATTTTTAAGTTGCATCCAGGTTGCTATCTTCTGTAGGGGATCCCTGAATCCCCTTACATTCTTTCCCTTCTGTCATTTGTTAGCTAAAGGGATAGAAAAGAAAGTCAACATTTATTGAGCACCTACTATGTGTCAGGCATTGTGTTTGGTGCTTTGAATGTATTTAAAGAAATTTTTTTTCTTGATTTGGTGCCTGTAGTTCAGTGGTTAGGGCTCCAGCCACATACATCGGGGCTGGTGGGTTTGAACTTGGCCCAGGCCTGCTAAACAACAACCATAACTACAACAAAAAATAGCTGGGCGTTGTGATGGGTACCTGTAGTCCCAGCTACTTGGGAGGCTGAGGTAAGAGGATCACTTGAACCCAAGAGTTTGAGGTTGCTGTGAGCTAAAACACCACGGCACACTATCAAGGCAACAAAGTGAGACTCTTGTCTAAAAAAAGAAAAATTCTTGCCAAAGCTGATCTATGAATGTGTTATTTAATACTCTAAACAGTCTTTTGAGACAGGTACTATCATCCCTAATTTCCAGTTAGCAAATTAAACCTGTGAGTGGCTAAGTAACTTTTCTCTAACTCCAGTTTTTCTGTGTTAGCTATGAAAATATATAAATTGGGAGGCTGAGGCAGGTGGAGTGCCTGAGCTCACAGGTTCAAGATCAGTCTGAGCCAGAGCTAGACCTCCTCTCTAAAAATAGCCAGGCATGGTGGTGGGCACCTATAGTCCCAGCTACTCAGGAGGCTGAGGCAAGAGAATCGCTTGAACCCAAGAGTTTGAAGTTGCTGTGAGCTATGATGTCACGCACTCTACCAAGGGTGACAAAATAAGACTCTGTCTCCCAAAAAATTAAAATTAAAAATAAATATATAAATTGGTGGCAATTTCTTCAGACCTGCAAACCCAGTTTTATTTCTCCCTTTCCCCTATAGCTTTCTAGTATTGGTTCCCAGTTTGTCACTCTTCCAGGGAAAGGTGATCTATAGGTAGCCTACCTATGGATTGTTGCGAGATCTTGAATCCTAACTATGATGTTATTAACTTCTCCTAGGGTCTTATCCTTCTCCCAAAGCTGGAGCGACTCTGGTTGTGTACAAGGACCTGCTAGTGCTGTTTGGTGGCTGGACGCGGCCAAGCCCTTATCCCCTACACCAACCAGAGAGATTCTTTGATGAAATACACACTTATTCACCCTCTAAAAATTGGTAAGTCATGAAGATATGCTCCTTTAAATCTGGAAGAAAAGATTTTAAATCAGTGGATTCTTTATCTTTTTGTGTATCAAGAATCCCTTTGAGGGCGGTGCCTATGGCTCAGTCGGTAAGGCGCCGGCCCCATATACCGAGGGTGGCGGGTTCAAACCCAGCCCCGGCTAAACTGCAACAAAAAAATAGCCGGGCGTTGTGGCGGGCGCCTGTAGTCCCAGCTACTCGAGAGGCTGAGGCAAGAGAATCGCTTAAGCCCAGGAGTTGGAGGTTGCTGTGAGCTGTGTGAGGCCATGGCACTCTACCCAGGGCCATAAAGTGAGACTCTGTCTCTACAAAAAAAAAAGAATCCCTTTGAGTATTTGATGAAAGCCTATGGACTCTTTTCCCAGAAGTAGAAAAAGGTACATATACTACCACCCTAAATTCAAAACCCTTATTCCAAAGAGAAAAAGTAGAAGAGATTTATTCCTCTTCCAAGAAAAATAAATGAGCCAGCCGAAGAACAAGGAGTTCTTCAGCTTTAGCTGCTAATTCCACAGAAGTATTATAGATCTGGATGATTCCTTACTCCCTACTCTCTCACCAAGACTGACTCCCATTGTTTGTAATTTACATGTATTTTTTAGATGACAGATACCCCTGTTCCTTGTAATGGAATACTTAGTACATGGCTCCTGGAAGCTGCTACTGATCAGGGCTGTAGTGAGAAGTGACAGGTGGTGCAGACCAGGCTGAAGCAGCGAGAGGCTTTGATCTTGTCCCTTCTTACTGTCTTGTCATCTCTCTACACTATTTCTAAACCATCTGATATTGAGAACTTGAAAGTGAATGTAACTTTAAGCAAGTATGTTAAAAAAGGCACAAAAACCTTTTGTCATCTTCTAGTTATTATCGTAACAATACTTGTTCTGGAAATAATAGGATTGTCATTTTAAATGGATGCCTTCTTACTGTTTTTTTGCCTTAAACATATGAGATCAGAAATAGATGGTGGGCGGTGCCTGCGGCTCAGTGGGTGGGGTGCCGGCCCCATATACCAAGGGTGGCAGGTTCGAGCCCGGCCCCAGCCAAACTTCAACAACAACAACAAAAAGAAATAGATGGTGCTATACAGTAAGGGGCTTACTTAGTAAGCTCTCATCTAATGGGTACGGTGTAGAGGCATACGAATACGGCACACATCCTAAATGAAGGACTCAACTGTAACTTGGATGCTACCTAACAAATGCAAACAATGTAACCCAATTGTATGTATCCTTACATTAATCTGAAATTTAAAAAAAACAAAAGATAGTACTGACTTCTTGGCTTCCTCCTATCTTCTTACATTAGGTGGAACTGCATCGTGACAACCCATGGGCCACCTCCTATGGCTGGCCACTCCTCATGTGTGATAGACGATAAAATGATTGTTTTTGGTGGATCTTTAGGATCCCGACAAATGTAAGTATATTTGGTTTGCTCTGTATTAACCTAAAGGTAAATACTTCTGGGAATAAAAAGTCAGCAAAGTGAACTAGTCAGGGTCAGTATTCCTGAGCATGAGTCTAATTAATCCAATTAGTTATCTCACTCTAGCATTCTGTTCTTTGATCCCCAAGGTACAGACCAGTAAGTTGAAAAACTGACTCCATAAAATCCAGGTTATGAGAATTCCTGTGTGACACGTACTTCCGTTTTTGTTTTATTTTCTATTTGAGACAGTCTTACTTTGTCACCCTCAGAGCACTATTGCATCATAGCTCACAGCAACCTCAAACTCTTGAGCTCAAGCAATCCTCTTGCCTCAGGTGCCCCCACAATTCCTAGCTATTTCTTTTTTAAGAGATGTGGTTTTATTTGGGCTCAGGCTGCTCTTGAACTTCTGAGCTCAGGCAATCCAACCGTTTGGCCTCCCAGAGTGCTGGGATTACAGGCATGAGCCACCATGCCCAGCCCTTGTGGTTCTATTTAACAGGAGCAAATTCTTACAGAAGACCCAAAGGTCTGCTTCTGGAAGGCGATGCTTGTACTTGCTCTGCTCTTTTACCCAGCCCTTTGGGCATTAGAGGGGAAAAGAGGGTGACTGATAGGACCGGTGGAAATCATAGGCACTCCAACTGAGATGGGCTGGGGAGTGGATAGGATGAGGCTATCCCCCTACCTCTGGCCATAACTGGCCAGCCCAGGCTAGAATTAAGAGCCAGAGCATTCTAGGTATATCACTCTCTGATTTCATGGTAGCAACAGTCATGATCATTCCCTCTGTGTTCTGGCCACTCCAGACCAAACTCTGTCCTCTCTTAGAGTAACACTATCTTTACACTTTGAAACATGTTGTGGAGCAAGACCCTAGGAACTAGCTTTTAGATGAGAGCATTTAAGATTGAAGATATTGGAGCTATTATTCCTGTATTCCTGTGCATAAATAAATGACCTTAGGGAGGTGACCATAAAAAAGAGATGGCCTGGGCGGCGCCTGTGGCTCAAGGAGTAGGGCGCCGGTCCCATATGCCGGAGGTGGCGGGTTCAAACTCAGCCCCGGCCAAAAAAAAAAAAAAAAAGAGATGGCCATCCAAGAGTTTGTCCTTGCCTTGAGAATTGGAGATGCCAGTTTATCCTTGATAAAACTGCAGCTTTCATTAGCTATTGTGAAATTACTCTTTGTAGCTGGAATCGATAAAGCTTTTAAATCCCGGACCATGATGAAGGTGTCTTTCAAGTCATTTTTTTTCTCTTCCTTGTGTTTTGTCATTGAAAGACTATAACTTGACCAGTAGCTCTTTCCATCTGTCATCAATTTTTACCTCGGGTACTACTGTGTGGCTATAGTCATAGCTCAAATGAGGCTTTATGGGTCAGTGGAAAGAGTAGAGGTTTAAAGGTCTCAAGATGACTGCTAAAAAAGTTAGAGGAAAAAAAAAAAAAGTTAGAGAAAAACAAGGCAGTGTAAGGGCCAACTAGGAGTGTGGTACTCTGCTGGGCATCTTTATAAAGGTGACTTCATTTGTATCAGCTCTTTAATAGCACTATTTTCTTTTTTTAGATAAGGAATCCAGAGTTAGAGAAATTTAAGTATTGCTTATGTGGCATTCACACATAAGTAATTTATTCTGGCTGCAGAGCTAGGATTCGGCAACATGATCTTTCTGGTTCTGAAGTCCCCGAACCTTAAGTAGGCCATCTCTGAACCTCCTCAGCCCAGGTGGTCTGTGTGAAAGTGAAAATTGTTCAAGTTTGTCAGCTGGGCACAGGAATGTGGAACTCCACAGCCACCATTGTGGTCCCTGGGAGTTCCCACTTCCCTTCATCCTTCTGTCCTTATCTCACAGGAGCAACGATGTCTGGGTCCTTGACCTTGAGCAGTGGGCGTGGTCCAAACCGAACATCTCCGGCCCCAGTCCTCATCCTCGAGGTGGCCAATCTCAGGTGCTCAGGAATTAAAATAACTATTCAACAAACACTGTAGCATCTTTCAGTTAGGACGGGGGAGGGAGGAAGGAGTCAGGGAAGATGCCAATGTGCACTATGCCAAAGAAAATTTATCATTCTTTTTTGCTGATATTTACTTTTTCAGCTTCTAATGGGTCATATTACTTGTAGTGGCTTTACATTGTGTCTTTTCCCAAAGTATTTCCTTTGCTATTTCATTTCTCAAGAGAACTGCCTTTTTTTTTTTTTATTTGAGACAGTCTGAGTTTGTCACTCTCAGTAGAGTGGTGTGGTGTCATATCTCAGAACCACCTCAAACTCCTCGGCCCAAGCGATCTCTTGCCTCAGCCTCCTGAGTAGCTGGGATTACAGGTACCTGGCTATTTTAGCGATGAGGTCTCGCTCTGTCTTGGACTGGTCTCAAACCCGTGAGCTCAGGCAGTCCAACCGCCTCAGCCTCCCTGAGTACTGGGATTACAGACAAGAGCCACCACGCCCAGCCTAAGGAAACTGCTTTTGATATGGTTAACTCTTCTTAGTATTTGATCAACAGAGAATGTATCCTTTAGATGAATTATCAGTAATATGTTCACAGGGCTCAGAACTGACATGGTTTGGCAGAATGGAGAGCTTGTGGTAACTAGAACACTCTCATTTGGGAGCTAGGTAGGCTATTTTCATATACCACTGAGCCAAAGAAAGTCAAATACCTGTGTCTTCATAGGTTTATTTTTAATTTCTTCCATTCCCCAGATTGTCATAGATGATGCAACTATCTTAATTCTCGGAGGGTGTGGCGGCCCCAATGCTGTGAGTATTGCTTATGTGGCATTCCCATGCACATGCTGAGTGTCCAAAACTTACTTCCCCTATCTTATTTTACGGGAGTATACAAGACTATTTCCATGGCATTTTCATTTAGGGAATACCTTTTCTACCTTGGGTATATATAGCCTTTGTATTTTTCTGGCCCTTTTGTTCTACCTTTTTTTTAGGATTGGGAAATGCTTTTAATCAGAGACATCTGTCTCTTGAATATTCTCTTTATGTTCTTCCTTTTCCTACTTCCTCTTTAGGCTGTAAGGTTTGCCACTATCATTCTTTCAAAGGGGAGCGGGCACTGGGGCAGGAAAGCAAGTTGGTAACTGTCAGAGTGCACGTGGAAGTTAAGGGTGCAAATTCAGAAAGTTGTGGATATGCATTGTTTACTCTCTCTCAACCCCCGAAACACTCACACATGATAAAACTGTGGGCAAGATTCAAAACCCCCTACAGTTGATTTTTGAGTCACAAGCACAATTTTGTGTAGCAGGCAAGTAGTAATATATGAATGAATGAAAGCATAAATGAAGGCACGCACAACCGAATGATTAACTGAGGATTTGATGTTCTTTCTGAAGAGTCCACATGCTCCAGGGACTAGACAGCGTGGCTTGGAGACTGCAGCTGTGTTGTGTTTTGAAACATGTGTCATACCTGAGTCCTGTTGTTGGTTCCTCTCTTACAGTTGTTCAAGGATGCTTGGTTGTTGCACATGCACTCAGGACCCTGGGCTTGGCAGCCACTCAAGGTAGAAAACGAAGAGCATGGGGCCCCAGAACTGTGGTGCCATCCAGCTTGCCGGGTAAGCAGAGAGCTGACAGGCCAGAAGGAAGAGAAGTCCTAAACTGGAAAACCATATTAATTTATCAGATCTCTAAGGAAACTTGCAGAAAAACAGAAAACACCTTTGTGTCACAAAAAAGGTGGATATTAACCATAGCTCCTTTGGCATTTTTCACATAAATGAACCATTAGATGGGGAAATTTATGTGGATCCCACTCATCTGTAAGTCCCAACTTCAAACATCTCTTTATCTGTGAAACTGTCTTTGGAGTCACTCAAACAAAAATTGATGCTTCCCTATATTTCACCCCTATTTCATACAGGTAGCTCTAATGATAACACATGTCTCTCACACTAAAGCGACAATTATTCCTGTGCCTGTCTCCCTTCTAGCCTAGAGTGCAGACTATATCATTTTCATTGTATGTCTCAGGTACCTACAAAATGCCTGGCATATTTCAGATTGCTCGTGATAAAATGTTTAATAAAAATGAGTGATCCAAATTTTCGAAGAGTCTGTGAGGAAAGATCCTTTGTCTTCCAGGTGGGACAGTGTGTGGTGGTCTTCAGCCAGGCTCCTAGTGGGAGAGCCCCACTAAGCCCCAGTTTGAACTCTCGTCCATCACCCATCAGTGCTACTCCTCCAGCCCTGGTTCCTGAAACCCGAGAGTACCGTTCTCAATCTCCAGTAAGAAGTATGGATGAAGCTCCTTGTGTTAACGGCCGCTGGGGAACACTGAGGCCCAGGGCTCAAAGGCAGACTCCTTCAGGTTCCCGGGAAGGGAGTCTTTCCCCAGCCAGAGGAGATGGCTCTCCTATCCTCAATGGTGGGAGTTTATCTCCAGGAACAGCAGCTGTCACTGGGTCTTCCTTGGACAGTCCTGTACAGGCCATATCTCCAAGTACTCCGTCTGCTGCTGAAGGATATGACCTAAAAATGGGACTTTCTGTGGCTCCTCGAAGAGGGTCACTACCAGATCAGAAAGATCTGAGATTAGGATCCATAGATCTGAATTGGGATCTGAAACCTGCTTCCAGTAGCAATCATATGGATGGCATGGACAACAGGACAGTCGGGGGGAGTGTGAGACACCCTCCTGAACAGATGAATGGTGTGCATACTCCACCACACGTGGCCAGTGCCCTTGCAGGGGCTGTCTCCCCAGGTGCCCTGCGTCGGAGTCTAGAAGCTGTCAAAGCAATGTCATCCAAAGGCCCCTCCACCTCTGCAGCACTAAGTCCTCCTCTTGGTTCGTCTCCAGGGTCCCCTGGGAGCCAGAGCCTGAGCAGTGCAGAAACAGTGCCCATCCCCCGCCCAGGGCCTGCCCAAGGAGATGGACATTCCTTACCTCCCATTGCCCGCCGCCTGGGCCATCACCCTCCACAGTCCCTAAATGTTGGCAAACCCCTCTACCAGAGTATGAACTGCAAGCCGATGCAGATGTACGTGCTGGACATTAAAGACACCAAGGAGAAGGGGCGGGTCAAATGGAAAGTATTTAATAGTAGTTCAGTGGTCGGGCCTCCCGAAACCAGCCTACACACAGTGGTACAAGGCAGAGGTGAACTCATCATATTCGGAGGACTTATGGATAAGAAACAGAATGTGAAGTACTATCCAAAAACAAATGCCTTGTACTTTGTGCGAGCAAAGAGATAATGTGTTCTACACCCTTTCCCTTTCTGTGGCTTTTACTTTGGAATTTTCCAGCGTGTAAGCATTTGGACTGAGAATTGGGAAAACAACAAAATTATTCCCATAAATTAAAACTGTAATTCCCAACCTAAGTCACTCCAGGCTGGGACCAAATCTCCATTAAGAAAAAAATTATATATAAATATATATATATGTACATATATATATTATATAGCCAACTCTGTTTACAAAAAGGGAGAGATCTCTGTCCTGGTTCAGATAAAATTGTTGCTGTGTTTTAGCAGAGGCTGTGCTGCCTTTTTCTACTTTGCTGGTAACTAGACCAAGAAGTTAAGGAACAGACTAATATCAGTTAACTTTCCAAAAGAAACTGAAGAGCCCCCTGTAAATTTCTATGTGGCCTTCTCAGAATTAAAAAAACGAAAGGGTTATATAAGATGCAAAGGTGGAGGTTTTAGTCTCATGCTTCAGGTGCTGGTAGGGTGAAAGTAACCTACAAAAAAGTGTTCTTCCCCTTCTCCTCTTAAAACCAAGAGAACCTGTTACAACGCTGAAGAAATGCCTGTGCCTGGCCCCCTTTTGCCCTTTACGGTTGAGGAAAGTTACCCAGTGAGGGACCAAATCTCCATTAAGAAAAGTTATCCATGTTTGTGTGCCAGGTCATCATGAGATAATGTGTATGAAACCATCAGCTGTCTACTTGGTCTTTGGAGTGCTTCCTGCATATCTCAGAAAACATTTTGGTATCTGTGGAATTTTCTGACAATCGTATTTGGTTGCAAGTTGCCAAAACCATATTTGTTCTCCTTTTTTCCTTTAGAACTTGGTCCCTGGAAGCTGCTTTTCCATTTAGTCTACTTCTTTTTTCTTTCTTTCTAGTTTTTTGTTTTGTTTTTGTTTTGAGTTTTATTGCCCCTAAAACTTTTTCGCTCTCTATTTCTTTTACAAAGCTCATGTGCCTAAAGAAATTGGATGCTTCTTAGAAATAATTCTGGAACCCTTTCTCTGATATCACTACGGGCCAGTAGGTATATCACCAAGATGCCAGTATTGTGAGAAGTCTGTGAAGCAGGGCAGCGCCTGTGGCTCAGTCGGTAAAGGCGCCAGCCCCATATACCAAGGGTGCAAGGTTCAAACCGGCCCTGTCCGAACTGCAACAAAAAAAAAGCCGGGCATGGTGGCAGGCGCCTGTAGTCCCAACTACTCGGGAGGCTGAGGCTAAGAGAATCACCTAAGCCCAGGAGTTGGAGTTTGAGTGATGTCACGGCACTCTACCGAGGGCCATAAAGTAAAACTCTGTCTCTACAAAAAAAAAAAAAAAAAAAGATGTCTGTGAAGCATCAAAAGATACTGTTTTTTCCTTGTTGGCTTTTTTTTATTTCCAAAGCACACTGGGCACACCCATCCCATATTTGTGGAATGTGGAATTGATCATAGAAGGGAATCCCAGTAACGTTCTTTCCAGAAATGATTTTTTCTTCCCTTGTGACATATATTCCTCTTCCTGGCTGTTTGACAGGTGACGAGGTCGAATATCATGTACTTGACCTTTATGATGCATAGCTGACCTTGGGAGCAGCTCTGCCCTTTGTGTTTGTCTTGTTCATGTGTCATCCAAACAGGGACTAGATTTTTACCTTCACTTTATTTCTGGGATTAGGTATAGCCAAATTGAGCATTGCTTTGGGTGATACAGAAAGTTATGAGTTACTAGTCTCCAGACCACAGCCTGGACATAGGAGATGTCAAAATAAGTTTATTCCAAATGGCACCATTTAAATATGGATTTTGGGGGGGGGGTGATTTCTCATCAGTGGAAAGTGGATTCTTGTTTTGCCATCAGGATTTAAATTTTGAAATATCACGTTTCCCATCCATTCTTCCCTTTTCCTTGTTAGTGCTCCCAGGCACCAGTCTGCTGCATCTGGCCCTGGGTCCTGGCTTTCAGCCAGCACTTAGCAGTCTGTCCCATGAGTGTGTTTTCTCCCATTACATCATGCTAAGTCCTTTAGGAAGCCATTAGCTTTTACCATGTAGTCTTGGTAGGAAAGCAGCC
Source organism: Nycticebus coucang (assembly GCF_027406575.1). Lineage (NCBI taxonomy): Eukaryota > Metazoa > Chordata > Mammalia > Primates > Lorisidae > Nycticebus > Nycticebus coucang. Next base: position 11,906,067 of record NC_069801.1, on the reverse strand, counting down.
GTGGTGCCAAGCCCAGGAAAGGGCCAGCTCACGGGGGGAATCTGTGTTCCAGAAGCTGCTCTTCATGCTCCCTTAGATGAGGAAACAACCTTGTGCCTGCTTACTGCTGTGTCCAGCTGCTTGAAGCTTCACACTTTGCTTCCCAGACTCTGGTCCTCTGGCACTGTTGCCAGCCCTTGCTTGGCAAAGACTATTCAATCATGTTGGGGTCCTTATTTACAAAGGAAAGCTAGCCCCAAAGGTTAGCAATGTAGGCGTTCTTGTTGTTTGATCTTTATGACATTGCATTTGTGCATGGCCAGTGCCTCTAAACTCAGTTCCTATTTCAATATTATATTGTACTCGGAAGCCTGAAAGTCCAGAATCTCAATCTCATAGTCTTTCCCTTTGTCCTGTGGCCTTCTAAAGCCAGCTGCTAACCTGTTGATTCCTTCTTCTTCCCCCGAGGGGCCAGGTAACAGAGATGTTGATTCTCTTAGGAAGTCATCTGGTTCCTCGGAACTCTGCCATTCCAGTGTGACCCACACTGCTTATATCTCTGTGAGAAAAGTCTGCCTTGTCTACACCTGGTGGTGTAGGTCTTGGCAGCTCCAAGGCACTATGGGTGTGTACCTTGAATAAGCAACTTAACACTGTCAAGCTGATTTCTCCTCAGGCCTTATGAAGCCACATGTGCAATGAGACTTCAGGTGTCTCATCTGAGGTGAGCATTACCACAACATGTGGATGCTTCAGTTAGATCAAATTTAAACACAGTCTCATTTTTGACATGATACCAATTTTGTCTTAACTGAGAAAATGAGACAAAAAAAATTTTTTAAACCCTCAGGAGCACCTAATGCAAATACTTGTCAGTATTTAAGTATTTAAAATGCATTTTGTTTCTACTTGAAGCTTTAAACCCCTTCCATTCCTGCAAGTGTGCCTTGGAGAGCCAGTGACTTCGCCGCCGGCCGCCTCCTTGTTGACCTCATGTAAGAATTTTAGTCTCTTCCTACTACTCTCTTGGACAGAGCTTCCTGTTCTCTCATTTCACAGGTTATGCAGCAGAAAGTTTTCTGTTTTTTCATTCATATTTCTGCCCTTCTTCCACGCTTGGGTGGTAAGCTACACAACTCCACCCTACCCTATTTTGGGAGCACCAATTAGGTATTGAAACAAGCTAAAATTTCATTTTAAGGCAGTACTGGGCTTACTCTCCTCACAGCCCTCTGTGGATTTATTTAATTTTAATTTTTGAATTTTTATAGCGAAAGCTGAAACCATGAACTATCTAGGAACTGTGTTGGAATTCTTTAAAGAAGAGGGGAAGAGGAAGAAAGAAAGCCAACTTAAGAAGTCTTGACTTTGGAGGACAGAAATCTACCAGCCCACGGAGAACAAAGAGATGTTTCCCTGTCCTTCCACCTTCTCTTTCTGGGTTTCCTTCTGTTTTGCTTTTTCCCTTCCCCTTAAAAGTGATAATCCTGGTTGGTCTGTCTGTCTGATCTTGTCCTGTGATGATCCTGGCATTGTGAAATGCTCTGCTTTGTATTATCTGTGGTCTCTTACCAGCGCACAAGTCAGTGGGGAGGACCTGAACACACCCAGGGGCAAGGAAGCTGAACTTCGAGGCCTGTGTCCCACATAGCCTCCTCATGAACTGCAGAAGGCATGTTCTGCATGGTCACCAGTATGTGGCTCCTTCTCACCATGTTCATTGTCAAATGAGCGCAAATCTTAGGCGTTGGCTCCATTGTACTCCTTAACTCGCTCTGCTCCCCTCCCATCAACCAGGGTTCACGGCAGTGCACGCCCATTGTGCCCTGGCCAAGCTGGTGCTGTGAGTGATGTTTCCCATACGACTCAGGGATGCCAGGTGGCTTACCCTGAGATAGTCATTTTAGGCACATAACAATATAGGAATGAAAATGAACTTCATTGATATTTAAATCTGTCAATTTCATTTTTTGTTAATGTTTTCCCCTAATGACTTTTTAGCAATTTAACAAATAAAAGAAAATGGACAAATGTCTTAACTGTTTTATTAGTAAGAAAAACTCTAGTGATAAGAAGCAATTGAGGTTGGAAATTGGAGTTAGAAGCAAAGTAATTGGAAAGAAACTCCTCCTCTAGAAGGGCTGTGTTTTAGGGAAGAGGTGGAGAGTTGCCCTTCGCTGAGGACACCACCATAAAGTAGCTCTCTTGGCTCGGCCATAGTACAGTGGTTATAGCACCAGCCACATAACACTGAGAGTGGCAGGTTCGAACCCAGCCTGGGCCAGCTAACTGGCAATAACAACTACAACAAAAAAATAGCTGGGCGTTGGGTGGCTCCTGTGGCTCAGTCGGTAAGGTGCCGGCCCCATATACCGAGGGTGGCGGGTTCAAACCCGGCCCCGGCCAAAACTGCAACCAAAAAATAGCCGGGCGTTGTGGCGGGCGCCTGTAGTCCCAGCTACTCGGGAGGCTGAGGCAAGAGAATCGCTTAAGCCCAGGAGTTGGAGGTTGCTGTGAGCTGTGTGACGCCACGGCACTCTACCGAGGGCCATAAAGTGAGACTCTGTCTCTACAAAAAAAATAGCTGGGCGTTGTGATGGGCACCTATAGTTCCAGCTCGAGGCTGAGGCAAGAGAATCACTTAAGCCCAAGAGTTTGAGTTTGCTGTGAGCTGTGACTCCATAGCACTCTATCAAGGGTGACATAGTGAGACTGTCTGGAAAAATAAATAAAGCAGCTCTCTCCATCATGCTTGAAGGGTTGATGATTCAGAGCGTCCGTACCATCTGCGATGGAGACCCAAGAGAGGTGTGGAGCTTAAAGTAGAGGCCCAGGGTCTGCACTGTCCCTGGCCTTCTAAGCAAAGATGAGGACACAGAGCCCCATGGTGGTGAAGTAGCATAGCAAATGGTGGTTGAGGACACTCGTCTGAAACCCTTTCCCCTTCTTACCACTTAACCTTGGATAAAAGTGGTTGCTTCTGCCTTAAAGGACCATGAGGATTCTTCGAAATTGTTCCTGAAAAGTGCCTGGTAAGTTGGCAGCCACTGCCTTCCATTGCAGTCCCAGCTCAGCACTTTCTAGCCAGAGTTTTGTTTCTCCGAATAATAAAGGGCCAGAGGCCTACACACATTTAAGTGTAAATTACAGAACCTTGCCAGGGCTATGGAGGCAGGCAGTGCCGTGCCAGAATCCCTGACCCATGTCACTACCCAGCCCCACAGCACCCCTCCCCTGAGGAGCCTTAAGAAGGTCCCCTGGGGCAGGACATGGTGGCTCACGCCTATAACCTCAGCACTCTCAAGAGGCCAAGGTGGGTAGATTGCTTGAGCTCAGGAGTTTAAGACCAGCCAGAGCAGGAGTGAGACCCTGCCTCTAAAAAATGGCCGGGCGTTGTGGCGGGCGCCTGTAGTTCCAGCTACTCAGGAGGCTGAGGCAAGAGGATCACTTCAGCCTAAGAGTTTGTGAGCTATGACACCATGGCACTCTACCAAGGGTACAAAGTGAGACAGTGTCTCCAAAAATAAAAAGTCCCCTGGAAGTGGTGGGTTTTGAGCACCCTCAGTCCAGGCAGGTTAGGAGGCATCCACCAAAGTCCTGACTGGGAAAAAAATAAAAAATAAAAAAAAAAGGGGGAGGTGGGGAGGTGCCAGTGGCTCAAGGGAGTAGGGTGCCGGCCCCATATGCTGGAGGTGGCAGGTTCAAGCCCAGCTCCAGCTAAAAACTGCAAAAAAAAAAAAAAAAAAAAAAGTCCTGACTGGGGCTTACCCTTAATTCTATTTTCCTCCTCTGAAGCACAAGAGAGTGTCCCCAGCTAAGGTCTTCCTTTTACTGTCAATGGCCATTACTGCCCCAGTACTGCCAGCACTCTTGGGGACACTGTGTGAAGGGACAGTTTCACCATGGCTGGAAGTGTCATACAGGGACTGATTGCTTGCATGGGAGACGACAGAGCTGATAGATGCATCAGATCTCAAAGGGGACCAAGGATCTCCTACAGTCCTTTCCACTCTTGAGACATGGTTCTTGGACTTGGAAGGGACTTAGAAGAAAGGCAGCAGGGTGGGGACATAGGCACAGGCTTTGGACCAGGATAGAGCTGGGATCAAAAGCTGGCACTGTCGCTTTGCACTGTGGCAAGTCATTTTACCTCTTTGAGCCTCACAGGTTAGCAATTTAGCTGGAACCAGCCATTTTTTTTTTTTTTTTTTTTTTTGCAGTTTTTGGCTGGGGCTGGGCTTGAACCCACCACCTCCAGCATATGGGGCCAGCACCCTACTCCTTTGCGCCACAGGCACCACCCCAGCCAAGAATTATTAATCCATTTCATGGATGTGGTTCCCCAAAAGGCCATGAGGGGCACTCTTTAAAAGGCTTCAAGTCTGCCTGAGTGATCAGAGGCAGTCTTGAGAAGCAAACTGGATGGGCAGGAGGAGGAAAATGCTTGCCCATCTCTCCCCTGTCAGCAAAGCCTCGGTAGCACCACTCCCTGACCTCTGTCCAGCACCATCTCCCGGCTGACCCACCTGCCTTCTCTGCCCCAGCCCCTGTCTGTGGGAAAGTCAGCGTCTCCCCTATGAGGCCAGGCTCTGTAGGCCCTGCCAGCTGCACAAAGCTAAGCAAACATCTTAAGTCAATGCCTAAGGTACATAGCACTTGGCCTCACCCTGCTAAACTATAACAGAGGCAGATGAGAGGGCCTTTCCAAGGCTCTCAGGTGGGTGTGATCTAGGCCTCCTTCTGGCATTCAGCAATGCAGGTGTTGATAAGCCTACAGGTCTCAGCAGCCACTGGTCAGAATGCAGAGTGACCTGTGTGGATTTGACAAGGTTTTCCCCTCAGCTGTAGCAAGGAAGGAAACTTCTGACTAAAGCACATGATAGAGGAGAGAGCACTTACAGAGACTGACACTGATGGGACCATGGTTGGAGATCCAGAGGAGAGTTCTATCTGCAGCAGATGGCCCACGGGAGACAGCATCCAAGGAGTGGGTGCCCCCTCCCTAGTCATCCTTCCCTGGCATTTGTGTAAGCCTCCCCCAACACTGAACATAAGCCCCAGGACTGCAGGAGGAGGCTTCAGGTTTCTCTACCCCTCCCAGGCCCACCTAGTGGCTGTCGTTGCCTGGACAGCATCCGGACTTCTGTTGTCTGTTCACCTCCATTTGGGGGTCTCATCTACCCACACCTATCGCTTCAGGCTTGTTCTCTCCAGTGCTGATAAGCGTTCAACTCTGCTCAGGCCCTCACCTGTGCTTTACTTTTATTGTTTTTTAACTTTAAAATGTTTCTTTTGCTTCTCATGATGCTTTGTTTTAATTATAATCACCTGTGCTTTACATGCCAACATCTGTGTGTCCTCTCCAGGCAGCCCCAAAACAGCCCCCACCAATCAGCCCTCACACCCCCAGGGCTCCTCCTCTGACCCTCTGGCCTACTCTTCCATGCTTTCCCTGCCACTTAGCAGCACTGTCATCTGTCTAGTCACCTAGGAGTCATCCTTGTGACAGGCGATCTCGGGACTGAGAATTGGCCACTGAACTTGGCAACAAGGTTGGTGCCCTTGACCTGAGTTGACTAGTTGGCTGTGGCTCCAGCTTGCAGAATGGCCTGAAGGGGGCGAGCCTGATAGACAGACCAGTAGGAGGCAGAGCATGCATTCTAGGCTTGTGTGTAGGAGGAGGAGTATTCGGCAAATATTTATGAGCACTCCTGTGCCAGGCCATGGTGAAGGAAGGGTTGGACTCTAGATGCAATGAGAAGCCACCAGAGGGCTATAAGCCTGGCATCCTATACCTCCCTCTAGGATCCTCAAGCAGAGCTCCCCATGCCTCAGTCTCACCGGCCCTCACCCCAGCTCGTGTGTGTGTGTGTGTGTGTGTGTGTGTGTGTGTGTGTGTGTGTGTGTGTTGCAGCATCCTTCTGAAACACAGTTCTGATCATGTCATTCCCCAACCCCTGTAATTGGCTGGCTTCCTGTACCCAGCAGCAGTGTTTATCTAACTGAGGCCTATGGACCCTATTACGGACTGAACTGTGCCCCCCTCATCCCTATATTGAAGCCCTGTCTCCCAGTTTGACTGTATTTGGAGACAGGTCCTTTAAGGAGTAATTAAGAGGGCCAGGCATCCTGGCTTATGCCCGTAATCCCAGCATTCTGAGAGGCCGAGGTGGACAGATTGCCCAAGCTCACAAGTTCGAGACCAGCCTGAGCTACAGCAAGACCCCATCTCTAAAAATAGCCAGGCATTGTGGCAGGTGCCTGTAATCCCAGCTACTTGGGAAGCTGATTCAAGAGAATCACTTGAGCCCAGGAGTCTGAAGTTGCTGTGAGCTATGATACCATAACACTCTACCCAGGGCAACAAAGCGAAACTCTGTCTCAAAAAAAAAGGAGTAATTAAGGTTAATGAAGTTATAATGTTGGGTCCTTAACCTAACAGGACTGGTGTCCATACAAAAGCAACACTATGGGCTCCATGTCTGTAACACAGTGGTTATGGTACCAGCCACGTACACCAAGGGTGGCAGGTTTGAACCCGGACCAGGCCAACTAAACAACTGCAACAAAAAAATAGCCAGGCCGGGCGCGGTGGCTCACGCCTGTAATCCCAGCACTGTGGGAGGCTGAGGAGGGAGAATCGCTTGAGCTCAGGAGTTCGAGACTCGCCTGAGCGACAGTGAGACCCCGACTCGTGAAAAAAATGGAAAAACCCAGCCGGGCGCCGCGGCGAGCGCCTGTAATCCCAGCGGCTTCCGGAGGCTGAGGCAGCGGGGTGCCCGCAGCCCGAGTCTGAGGTTGTGGTGAGCTACCACGCCCACTGCACTCTGCTCAGGGGCATAGGGTGAGACCCTGTCTCAACAAAAAAAAAAAAAAAAAAAAAAAAAAAAAAAAAAAAAAAATAGCCAGGTGTTGTGGCAGGTGCCTGTAGTCCCAGCTACTCAGGAGCCTGAGGCAAGAGAATCACCTAAGCCCAAAAGCTGGAAGTTGCTGTGAGCTGTGATGCTACAGCACTCTACTGAGGGTGACATAGTAAGGCTCTGTCTCAAAAAAAAAGCAACACCATGAGTGGGCAAGCACAGAAAAGAGGCCATGTGAGGATACACTGAGAAGGTGGCCATTGCAAGCCATGAGGAGAGGCCTCACCAGAAACCAACACTGCTGGCACCTTGATCTTGGACTTTTGACCTCTAGAACTGTGAAGAAATAAATTTCTAGGCTGGGTGCAGTGGCTCACGCCTAAAATCCCAGGACTCTGGGAGGCCAAGGCAGGTGGCTTGCCTGAGCTCAGGAGTTTGAGACCAGCCTGAGCAAGAGTAAGACCCTGTCTCTAAAAATAGCCAGGCACTGTGGCAGATACCTGTAGTCCTACCTATGTGGGAGGCTGAGGCAAGAGGACCACTTGAGTCCAATAGTTTGAGGTTGCTGTGAGCTATGACACCACCACACTCTGAGGGCAACAAAGTAGAACTCTGTTAAAAAAGAAAGAAAAGGGCGGCGCCTGTGGCTCAGTTGGTAAGGCGCCGGCCCCATATACCAAGGGTGGCGGGTTCAAGCCTGGCCCCGGCTGAACTGCAACCAAAAAATAGCTGGGCGTTGTGGCGGGTGCCTGTAGTCCCAGCTTCTGGGGAGGCTGAGGCAAGAATTGCCTAAGCCCAGGAGTTGGAGGTTGCTGTGAGCTGGGTGAGGCCACGGCACTCTACCGAGGGCCATAAAGTGAGACTCTGTCTCTACAAAAAAAAAAAAGAAAGAAAGAGGGAGGCAGCACCTGTGGCTCAGTAAGTAGGGCACTGGCCCCATATACCAAGGGTAGAGGGTTCATACCCGGTCCCAGCAAAACTGCAACAACAACAACAACAAAAATAGCCAGGCGTTGTGGCGGGTGCCTGTAGTCCCAGCTACTCGGGAGCCTGAGGCAAGAAAATCACCTGAGCCCAAGAGCTGGAGGTTGCTGTGAGCTGTGATGCTGCGGCACTCTACCCAGGGTGACAAAGTGAGACTCTCTAAAAAAAAAAAAAAAAAAAAGAAAGAAATTTGTATTGTTTAGATTACCCAGTCTATGGTACTCTGTTATGGCAGTCTGGGCTGACTCATACAGATCTCAGCTTTGTAACTGCAGTGCTCTTGTTAACTGTGCAGGCTTACAGCCCCCTCTCCACTCCGGAAGCAGAATCTCTGGGGGTCAGAGGCTGATGCTGTCAGTTGTCCTCTCCATGAGCCCACTGAGTAGTAAATACTGAGTCTCCCAACCCCTGGCTACTAGCTCCTCTGACCACTAGCCTCCCTCTCTGTGCTCAAGAGGACATTACTTCTCATCCACTGTCCAGGTTATCTAGCAAGTTCATCCTGGCTGGGAGCACGTACTCAGTGGTTAGGGCACCAGCCACATGGCTCTGGGGCTGGTAGGTTCAAACCCTGCCGGGCCTGCTAAATTAAAAAAAAAAAAAAAAAAGGTGGCGCCTGTGGCTCAGTCGGTAGGGCGCCGGCCCCATATGCCGAGGGTGGTGGGTTCAGGCCCAGCCCCACCAAACTGCAACCAAAAAATAGCCGAGCGTTGTGGCGGGCGCCTGTAGTCCCAGCTGCTCGGAGGCTGAGGCAAGAGAATCGCTTAAGCCCAGGAGTTGGAGGTTGCTGTGAGCTGTGTGAGGCCACGGCACTCTACCCAGGGCCATAAAGTGAGACTCTGTCTCTACAAAAAAAAAAAAAAAAAAAAATAGCCAGGCGTTGTGGCAAGCGCCTGTAGTCCCAGCTATTGGGAGGCTGAGGCAAGAGACTCACAAGAGTTGGAGGTTGCTGTGAGCTATGACACCACGGGGCTGTACGGAAAATGACAAAGTGAGACTCTGTCTCAATAAAAAAAAAAAAAAAGCTCATCCTGCCACGTTTCATTTTCTCACACCCTCACCGAAACTTCCATAAGCCAACCCAGGGCAGGGCTGGATATGAAGTCTGGAAACTCAGGGATAATTCAGATCTGAGCCCTGAACTGAGGCACTGCTGGCCCACAGAGAGAGCTGTGCACAGCTGTGAATAACCCTGACTCTGGGCAGATGCCGGTAAGAGCTGTAGGAAGAGGAACCATATGACCTGAGAGTGTGGGCAGCGGATTCTAGGTGCAGAATCCTGTAGGGACGGCTATTCATCTCATTGTACTTCTGCCTATCTTCAGTGTGAGCAAGTGGTGGGAAAGCACCCTGTCCCTTACATTTTTGTCTCTTCCCTGATCCCCTAAACATAATGGGCCTCAAAAATCTGTGGGTTCATGGCCCTCTGGCTGTTTTCTGCTTCACTAGGAACAGTTCTTTTAGTGGCTGGGTGCAAAGTTTTAAAAACACAAAACTCAATCTGGCAAAACAGATGTATGTTAGAGCCAGATAACCCTGGGTCCTGAGTCTAGTTTTCCCACTGATTAGCAGTGCGGTGTGACTTCAGCTCAGTCATGTCCCATCTCTGAGTGTCTTCATTTGAAAGAAAAGAAGGCTGCTCGGGAGGCTGAGGCAAGAGAATCGCGTAAGCCCAAGAGTTAGAGGTTGCTGTGAGCCGTGTGACGCCACGGCACTCTACCCGAGGGCGGTACAGTGAGACTCTGTCTCTACAAAAAAAAAAAAAAAAAAAAAAAAAGAAAGAAAAGAAGAATACCGTTTACACAGGTTTGCTTATAGAATTAAGGGAGGTAACCTCTATTTAAGTCCCCACTGGCTCTCAGGCGGCCTTTAGTAAAGGTTAACTCATGGATTACTCCTTATAAAACCACAATTTGTCCTACTTGAAGGCAATGCAAGAAACAATGGTAAAAATTAAATGTAATAGGTGGCCTCTCAGTAATGACCCAGCTGCACCCTGTCCCACTAACTGGTATTTACTGAGCACCCAACCTTCTGGGCAACAGGCCCAGTGCCCAGTGCTGAAACAGAGGTGGGGGCTCAATGGTCTCAGTACTGGAAAACCAGCTGCTAGAGGACAGGGACTTCTCCTTCACCATTGTATCCCCAGCACCGGGACAGGCTGGGCACATAGTAGGTTCTCAGTAATTGTTTGTTGAAAGAACAAACGAATGAATGCACAAATGAATGAATGTCTGAATGAATGGAAGGTACAAACAGGCAGCCACCGACTCATGTTTAAGACTTTGATCTCTTTGAGTTGTTTCCCCATCCGGGAAGCCAGAGATGTTAAAGTCGTCTCGAGGTCTTGCCAAGCAGGATTAATAAAGCAATGATATTAATAATAGCAACAAGGATAACAAATTTATTGAGTTCTGCTATGGTCCAGGCACTGTTGTAATGAACCATAAGAGGGAAGAGCATTGCAGGTCCACTTTATAAAAGAGGAAACTGAGACACAGTGGGATGAAGGCTCCAGGAGAAGGGGGGCATCTGATTAAGTTTTGGAGGAAAGACTGGGCTCGGAGGCGATAGTGAAGAAGACCCACCGCCCAGAGGGTAAGGCCCGGGGTCCGCGTAGCCGCGCAGTACCAGCTGCGGATGTTACAGGAGGGTCGAACACGCCCCCGAACCCGGCAACCCAACCCCGCCCCCAGCGTGTCCATGGCAACAACCTCTGCACATGCGCAGCTGCACCCGCGCGGGGGCTGGCGGTGCCCACCGAAGCCTGACGCAACCCTGGCGGAAGCAGCCTCGGCGGGCTGGGCGACCCGAGCGCGGGGCGGACTTTTAAAGAGACCTTCTCCGCTGGGGCTGTTTGGCCCGCGGGAACTGCTGACAGTGGGGGCTGGGTAGCCTCAGGAGTCGGGATCGAGAAGGTAGAGGACAAGCAGGCTGAGCCTCCGGAGGTGGCCGGGGGAGACCGGCTGTGTAAATACCCTCCTAGGACAATAATGGAATGAGTGTCCGAGGACCAGTACGGGAGAGGGGGCTCTGGAACTGCACCTTCTGGGGGTGGGGGGAGCTGGGGCTCCACGGAACTGGAGGTTAAGAGGGATCACAGGCCCGGCTTGAGACAGTTACCCTCTATTTCCACTCCCTGCTCTCAGCATCCTGCCACCTTCCTACCCCGTCGGAGTGCTCCGCCATGGCCAGATCTCCCGCGCCCGCTTCAGTGATTGTCCCAAACTGGCACGAGAGTGCCGAAGGCAAGGAGTACCTGGTCTGCATCCTGCGCAAGAACCGCCGGCGGGTGTTCGGTAAGTGCCCCTCCCCTAGACTGTCACTTGTCTCTCCCAGGGGAGAATAATGTCACTTGTTGCTCTCTGGGAGAGCAGAGAAGCTGGGAGATGAGGGCCTCCTCCACTGCACTCTTCAGGCTTGAGGACTCCTGGAAGCCCTGTACCTGGGGCCCCCAGCCCCAAAGCTCTTTAGAGCTAATTGCATCATCAGAGCCACCAACATGGAAACAGCCGAAACCCTGCCAGCAGCCATTGTCACAAGAGATGCTGTTGGTGGAGCCCTCACCTGATGCCAGGCCCTCTGCTGGGCACTTTACACAATGAACTCCCATTTAACCTCTCCACAGCACGCTTCGCAGCCTTAGCCAAGAACACTACCCGTCCTGTAAACAGAGGGGAGACTCTTCCACACCTTGCTGTCTAAGAAGCCAACTCACCCAGGCAGTGCCTGGCTTATGGGCCAGAAGAGGAGTCTGGAATCCCCTCAGCTGTGAAACTCAGCTCAGGCCAGGAGAAACCGGCAGAAGGCTTAAGACCAGAAAATGAGACAGCTAAAGGACCAATATTTGTGAACAATTCACTTCATTTTGTTTTGTTTTGTTTTGTTTTTGAGACAGAGTCCCACTATGTTGCCCTTGGTAGAGTACCATGGCGTCACAGGTCACAGCAACCTCAAATTCTTGGGCTTAAGTGATTGTCTCGCCTCAGCCTCCCAAGTAGCTGGGACTACAGGCTCCTGCCAAAACACCTGGCTATTTTTTTTTTTTTTTTGTGGTTTTTGGCCGGGGCTGGGTTTGAACCCGCCACCTCCGGCATATGGGACCAGCGTCCTACTCCTTGAGCCACAGGTGCCGCCCGACACCTGGCTATTTTTTTATTGTAGTTGTCATTGTTGTTTGGCAGGCTGGGGCTGAGTTTGAACTTGACACCCCAAGTATAACCACTGAGTTACGGAGCTGAGCCACTTCTTCGTTTTTTGTTTTTGTTTTTTTTTTTATTGTTGGGGATTCATTGAGGGTACAATAAGCCAGGTTACACTGATTGCAATTGTTAGGTAAAGTCCCTCTTGCAATCATGTCTTGCCCCCATAATTGTTTTTGTTTTTTATTTTAAAAATTAGAAGGGCTCGGCACCTTTAGCTCAAGTGGCTAAGGTGCCAGCCACATACACCTGAGCTGACATGTTTGAATCCAGCCCGGGCCGCGAACAACAATGACGGCTGCAACCAAAAAATAGCTGGGCATTGTGGCAGGTGCCTGTAGTCCCAGCTACTTGGGAGGCCGAAGCAAGAGAATCACTTAGGACCAAGAGTTTGAGGTTCCTGTGAGCTGTGACGCCACAGCATTCTACAGAGGGCAATGAAGTGAGACTCTCTTAAAAAAAAAAGAGAGAGAGAGATAACTACTCCTGAGATGATATTAATCCATTTGTGAGTGTGAAAGCAGAGTCCTCCTGACCTCCCATCTCTTATTAGGCACATTGTTGCATTGGGGATTAAGTTTCTAACACATGGACTTTGAGGAGTATTTTTTAACCATAGCACCCTCTGACCCCACCTGGCTCTCTTTTTGCCCCAGGGCTACTTGAGCGGCCAGTGCTGCCCCCACCTGTGGCCATAGACACTGCCAGCTACAAGATCTTTGTGTCTGGGAAGAGTGGTGTGGGCAAGACAGCAATGGTGGCCAAGCTGGCTGGCCTGGAGGTGCCTGTGGTGCACCATGAGACCACTGGTGAGCACAGCCCCAACCCTTTCCCATCCTGGGAGGGCTTCCCTTGGGTAGATGCAAGAACCTGGCCCTGGCCCACACAAGCAGGTTTGATGCCCAGATCCACCACTTAGTGCCTTGGAAAGTCACTTCACCTTTCTGAGCCTACATGGGCTCCTCTGTCCCAAAGGGATGATAGGACCAACCGCATGAAGCCATTGTGGGGTTGATACCAGAGTAGTGGTGTTCACATGCCAGACATCCAGCTGGCACAAGGTAGGTGCTCAAGAAGTGCAAGTCTTCCTTTCTTGTTTCTTTCCACTGATGCTCATAGATCCATCATGTTGCACCATGCCCAGTATCCCAGGCCTCTGGGTCTCCCTATACATATGACAAATGCTTTGTCATGCCCAGGGCCATCTTCCTGGTATCCCAAGGCTCCTCCAGGCTGGGTCTCTCTTTCCCTAGTAAGCTATGAATTCTCCCACATCAGGGCTATGCCTTCCTCATCAGACTGGGAACCCGCCAGGGCAGGGATATACCCCTCCATCCTCTTCCTTCCTACCCCCCTACCCTTCTCCACGTCCACCTCTCCCATGCTGAGTGGCTGACCCCCGACTCTCTTCAGGCATCCAGACCACCGTGGTATTTTGGCCGGCCAAGCTGCGGGCCAACGACTGTGTCATCATGTTCCGCTTTGAGTTCTGGGACTGTGGGGAGTCTGCACTCAAAAAGTTCAATCACATGCTCCCGGTGAGCAGTCACGGGGCCTGGGGGGTAGGTTCCAGGAGGGGCTGCTTGTTCGAGGTGAGCGACTGAGTACAGATGTCTAAATCAGGCCCACCTTGTGTGCAGGGACCTGAGCTGGGTGCTAGTGAGCCAAGGGCACTGCCTTGGGTGGTAGAGCTCTAAGCTGGCATTGGGAACTAAGTCCAGCCGATACTCCACCCTATGATCTACCACTCCCTGATCAAGGCCTCAGTTTCCCGATCTGTGAAAGGGATCTGTTACTGGTCCTTCTTAGGGCCCTATAGCTAACAGGAGGATTCTGGTCCTATGGGCACATGGTGACATGTGTCTCTGTCCCAGGCTTGCAAGGAGAACGCGGATGCCTTCCTCTTCCTCTTCTCTTTCACCGACCGTGCGTCCTTCGAAGACCTCCCTGGGCAGCTGGCCCGCGTAGCCGGTGAGGCCCCTGGTGTTGTCAGGATGGTCATTGGCACCAAGTATCCTTTGAGTGACCCCTGGGACTGTCAGAGGCCACCCTTGGTAAGGCACAAGAACAAGGACTTGGCTTCTGCCCAGCTGTGGGGGCCAGCCCATGGGCTTTTATATACAGGATACAGTGTGGCTGTACCCCATGTGGTAGGGGTCTCCCATGGGCGTGGGGCTGCAGGGGGATGGAAGGCTGGGTCTGGCAGGAGTTGACCAGAGGCGCCCTTCCAGGCTCCTTGACCATCCTTCAGATTTGACCAGTACATGCACACAGATGTGCCAGAGCGTGACCTCACGGCCTTCCGGCAGGCCTGGGAGCTGCCCCTGCTGCGGGTGAAGAGTGTGCCAGGGCGGCGGCTGGCTGATGGGCGCACACTGGATGGGCGGGCTGGGCTGGCTGATGTTGCTCATGTGCTCAATGGCCTTGCTGAGCAACTATGGCACCAGGACCAAGTGGCAGCTGGCCTGCTGCCCAACCCTCCAGAGAATGCCCCTAGGTGAAGAGTGGTGGCATCATGAGTGAGCCCCACTGTCAATCCTCAGGTGACTCAGGATGAAGGGCAGGGCCTAGGGCCTAAGGCTGGTGCAGAAATATTGACCCCATGCTGAGGACTGGCCAGAGGAGGCTATGGCCTAAGAAGACTCTGGCCCCAGCAATGCTTTCCTTGCAGAATTCTTGGCAGTGAGGTGGGGGCACAGCCCCCAGGGCAGGGGTCTCCTTTCTTCCTGCTGCCTTTTCACCTTCATCAGCACCGTGGAGGGTACCTAGGGAGCTGGGTGCCTCAGCAGGCCTCTGGTCCTCTAGCAGCTTCAGTCCAGGCCCTGAATTAGTTGAGGTGAAACCACCTGCTGTAACAGATAAACCTGAAATTCACAGAAATGTTTTTCTTGCTCAGGTCTCATCTCAGGAGGAAGTAAGGGTGGGTGAGGGGCTTTGCTGCAAGCACTCATGCAGAGACCCAGGTTGCCTTGGGGCATCAGTGTCCAGTCAACAGACTGGGACAAGGGGAAGTGGGAAGTCACCTGGGATGTCTTTGTGCACCAGGCCTGGGGTGGGGGCGCCTCATTTCTGCTCATATCCCAAAGGCCACCCAGCACCAGCCACATGGTCACATGGAGCTGTGGGGAGGCTGGGAAATAGTGTGCCTGTGGATCTGGGAGGCAAAGCCTTCCCTCTGCCAGGCCTTGCCAGGTCATGAAGCTGTCAGGTCTGGCTTAGGATAGGGACCTTGCCAGCCCAGGGATCAGAAAGCAACACCGGGGGCAGCGCCTATGGCTCAGTCGGTAAGGCGCCGGCCCCATATACCGAGGGTGGTGGGTTCAAACCCAGCCCCGGCCAAACTGCAACCAAAAAATAGCCGGGTGTTATGGCGGGCGCCTGTATTCCCAGCTACTCGGGAGGCTGAGGGAAGAGAATCGCTTCAGCCCAGGAGTTGGAGGTTGCTGTGAGCTGTGTGAGGCCACGGCACTCTACCAAGGGCCATAAAGTGAGACTCTGTCTCTACAAAAAAAAAAAAAAAGAAAGCAACACTGGGAAGCTAGGAGAGGAGCCAGCAGGTGAGTGAGCAGTCCCAGCCTGGGTCTGGCCTGCACAGGGGGACTCAGTGGAGACACTGGTGCAAGAGGCCAGTGGTGTATGGGTGAGGGCACCTCTGCACTCTCACCCTCACACTCTCCTTGGCCCTATAGATGGATCCCTGGGCTGAACCCTGGCCTGAGTCTGACCCCAAGCATAGTGACCCCAAGGCCAGGTGACCCAAGCTGGCCCAGCTGCTCTACACGGCCCGCACCCCACAGGGTGATCACCAGCTCACACACGCCAGCACCAGCACTGCATAGCACGCAGAGGCTCACCTTCTTCATTCCCATGGCGCCATGTCACCTGTCGTGACATCCAAACACCAGTTTGTCCACCCTGGGCACTGCCCCCAGGTTTATCAACCATTCCAAGATCTGGGCCAGGAGCAGGATTGATTTCAGCTCTTCCTCACTTCCAACCCAGGCTCAGAGTTTATCCTGTATCCCAAGAAGGAAGGGCCGGGCGCAGGACCTTTGCCTCAGGGTCTGCAGGCTGCTCCTGCTCTCAGGCCTTCCCGCTGCAGCCCTCAGGCCTGCTTCCAACCACAACTGTCCAGAGGTTCCCCTCATCCTTAACTCTAGTGGATCTTGCCTTACCTGGGCAGCCACAATGCAGGGGAAGGCTTGGCAAATGCATCCTGGCCCGGCTGCAAACCTGTGGCTACAGGTGCTTGTGTTTTGAGCACCAGCTACCTCACATCCCAGCCACTGGGAAGGAGGCTTCCCATTCTTGGCACCAGCTCAGCCAAGAGCCCAAAAGCTACTTTGGAGGAGTAAGCCCAAAAGCCCAGAGCCCAAAAGCTACTTTGGAGCCAGTGTAAGGCAGGCCAGCTTTCTTCCAGCTACTGCTGGGTTGCCCACCTTTACCCCAAACCAAGAGGTGAATGACTCCCTCCGTGTCTCCCTGGGTGAAGATAAGGTAGAAAGCCACCAACCACCTGCCATCAGGGGCTCTATCCAGCCCAGCCCCAGTGCCACTTCAGTGTTTAGCAGGCCACCCCCCAGGGGCTGCCACCACAGAGCAGAACTGGGCAGAGCCTTAGTTCCTCTACTAGCCCATGGCTATGCCTCTCGGGCAGGCCCTGTGGAGAGTAGGTGAGAAGAGTGTGTGGCCAGTGCCTGTACTCAAGGCAACGTCATTGCCTGTGACCTGCACTGTCAGATGGGGCCGTGCACTCAGAGGGGCCCCTGCCTGGTTTAACGCTCTGCTCTTGCTATCTTGAAATTCTTAATAATTTTTGAACAAGGGCCCTGCATTTTCATTTTCCACTGACCCCTGCAAATTATGTAGCAAGTCCTGTGCGTGTTGTCCAGCGTGTTCCCTATGGCGTATCAAGCATCTACCACAGCATAGTACATAGTCAGTTAATAGTTATTGACTAAGCAAATTATCCACCGACTCATCCACCCATCTGCCCATCCTCATGTCCATCAACCATCCAAATAGACTTTCAATGCTCCCCCCATACGGATGGCCATGTTCATTGACCATTTAACCAGTCTTGTATCTACCCGCCCACCTAGCCATCCATCTGCACTGCAGCCGCTTACCCAGGCCCTAGAACACCAAAAAGAAGCCAGATCTCATTCCTGCATTTTAGAGCTCCCTGTGCAGACAGGAAAAGGCAGGGAGCCTTCCCTACCTGGTCATGACACCAGCCTCTTGGCCCTATGCACATTTCTGTTGCTTCCTCTCACAGGAGTGCCCAGAGTTTGCTGCCTTGGCCCTGCAGATGGCCCAGAAATCGATGACAGTTCTGAAGGAGCCCTTCCCACTCCACAGCCACCTTCCCTGCCGGCTCACCAGTTCTGCAGCCATCCTTATTGTAGTAGGGGGGCTTTGGGCCCTTGCTTGGGAAGGACAAGCCACTCTAAGATGTGCTGGGACCCTCCCTGGTAGCCACCCTTCAGCTCTGACAGTCCTCTCTGCTGTCCTCCATCTCTGCATGGTGACGATTTTCCTGGTATCTGTCATAATTTACTGGGGCATCATCAGCATTGTAATGTTCCACACTGGAAACTCCGTGAGTGTCCCAAGTCAGTGTCCCTTGGGGTGATGGAGGGTGAGAGGACTGTTGCAGACTCCGGGTCTGATTTGGACACCCTCAGATTATTTTCACCCCTCCACGTGGGTGGGCTCCAGGTGACAGCCTATTGCTCTACCCAGGCTGGCAACAGTTGCCAATAGCAGCACCACACTCAGCCAGGTGCTACTCCTTTTCTTGGGCCAGCTCGCCAGATGGGGTGAGTGAAGGTGACAGGTAGTAGGGCTGTCTTGGTGTCATCTGGGAGCTAGGAGCCCTAAGGCAGGGCTACCTGCCTCTCAAGAGCCTTCAGCTCCAGCCTTGGTGTCCCCAGCCATCCTCAAATGAGGGTAGCCAGGGGCACATGGCTGACATTAGGAGATAGTGAGTTGGGCACAGGAGCACAGGGGCTGACCCAAAGAATTCTGGCCAGCTCTTCCCTTTGGCTAGAGATGCATACAACCCACGAAGACACATTCACCTTCAAAGTCTTCATTTTCCAGGCGGCACCTGTGGCTCAGTGAGTAGGGTGCTGGCCCATATACCAAGGGTGGTGGGTTCAAACCCAGCCCTGGCCGAACTGCAACAAAAAAAATAGTTGGGCGTTGTGGCGGGCGCCTGTAGTACCAGCTGCTCAGGAGGCTGAGGCAAGAGAATCACATAAGCCCAAGAGCTGGAGGTTGCTGTAAGCCGTGTGACGCCATGGCACTCTACCGAGGGCAGTAAAGTGAGACTCTGTCTCTACAAAAAATTAAAAAATAAAAAAAACAAAGTCTTCATTTTCCAGCTTGTCAATTTCTGCTCCTTTTCCTTCTACATGGCATTCTTCAAAGGCAGGTGAGGCCCACTTCCAACCTCAACCTCAAGGCTGCTGTAGACCAGCAAAACCTTTGGCTTTCAGATCTCTCTTTACCCAGGTCTTGCTGTTGGCCTTGAAACTGTGTTGTTTTTCTTTTTCTTTTTCTTTTTGTTTAAGGCAGAATCTCATTCTGTGAGTGCCATGGCCTCAGCCTAGCTCATAGCAACCTCAAACTCCTGGGCTCAAGCAATCATCCTAGCTCAGCCTCCTGAGTAGCTGAGACTATAAGGCATGCACCACGGTGCCTAGCTAGCTTTTCTATTTTTATTTTTATTTAATTAATTAATTAATTAATTTAGACAGAGTCTCACTCTGTTACCTGTGTTGGGTGCCATGGCATTATAGCTCACACCAACCTCAAAGTCCTGAGCTTGAGGGATCTTGCTTCAGCCTCCCTAGTAGATGGGACTATAGGTGCCCACCACTATGTCTGGCTAGTTTTTCTATTTTTAGTAGAGATGGAGTCTGCCTCTTACTCAAGCTGGTCTTGAACTCCTGAGCTTAAGAGATCTACCGTTCTCACCCTCCCAGAGTGCTAGGATTATAGATGTGAGCCACTGTGCCTGGCCTAGTTTTTTTATTTTTAGTAGAGGCAGAGTCTCACTTTGCTTAGGCTGGTTTCAAACTCCTGATCTCAAGAGATCTTTCCCAGATTGCTAGGATTACAGGCATGAGCCACCAAACCCATCCTTGAAACTAGGTCTTGATTTCCCTGAGTTAGAGTTTTCTCAATTGTAACCTACCAGAAAATCACTAGGAAGAGTGAAAATCTAATCTCTGCATTTGGTCCTCGATTCGGCCCTCACCGAGTGGTCCCAGGCCTGACAGCATCAACTCCCAGTGCTGTAGTTTGAGTTCACCACCATCTTTTGCGGGGAGACTTCCTGCTGTATACCCTGGGTGGGGTGCTGGGGACACAAAAATGGACCAGAGCTGGTCTCTGCCCTCCAGGAGCTTCCAATCTTTGTTGAGGACAAGTTAGGCATCAGGAATGGTTGGAGTCCCAGTAGGTGATGTTATTGTGTAATGCCATTGTCATTTGGCAGAATGGGAGGGAGGTTCACCAAGAGAGCCCATTCACCAGCACATGACTCCATCTTCCCGCTGGCGAGTCACAGGTTGAGCAGGAGATATAGGCCATGTTCATAGCAGGGCTGAGGAAGTTTCGGGGTGGTGGGTAAGGCCTTCCATCAGCTGTTAGCAGGGTTAGCTCTCAGTGAGGGGGAGGCCAGAGGATCAGGAGCAAGGTAGCAGAGGGGAGCAGCCTGAGTATGGAGTTTAGCTGCAGCTTGGCTCCAGTTAGGGAGGTTCAACAGAGGCAGTGGGCTTTCAGGTTTGTGGGATAGCCTGGTCAGAGCAGCACATTGCTCAGCACGAGGAATGAGAAGGTTGAGTATCCCTGGGTAGCTGGCTCTTGGGGGAGGGTGGAGGGTCATCCCTTTCTCAGGTCTGGTAGAGGTCAGCATGGGTGGCAGGAGTAGGTGGCCAGCTCCGGCCAGCTCCACGCGCTGGTGGGGAGGTGGGGGGTCACCCCTAGGCTGCTCCTAAGCCTCAACCAAAGTACATTGTGTCTGCTGTAGGAAGGGCTTTTATGTGAGCAAAGCAAGAAAAAAGCCCTGACTGGGATTCAGGAGACAGAGGTGTGGCTCAGTTTCCGCATCTGTAAATAGGGATGATAATACCCCCTCAGAGAGTTGAAAGGATTATGAGATGTTGAACAGGAAAGAGCTTGTAAATGGAGGACTTTCTAGTACGATTTTGTGGAGGGAAGGGGATTCCAGAGACCAAGGATGAACATGTAAGGATGACCGTGTGCCCTGGGCAGGAGAGGGGCCCTTGGGAGACTGGCACAGCAAGGGAGGGGGCCTCACAGTGCTGCAGTTTAGGTTCATCACCATTTTCATGGTGGCCTTACTGCTGGCGCCCCTGTTCATTCTGATGAGCAACTGGGTGGAGATCCGACTGGATGCCCACAAGTTCATGTGCGAGCACCAGCGACCAGTAGGTAAACAGGCACAGGGCATCAGGATCTGGCTGCTCCTCCTGGAGGCCACGGTCCACCTTTCAGTTATGGTGAATGTGAGCTCTGTAGAGGAGGGGAATACGGGGTCCGGGAAATAGAGGTCAGAGACTGGGGAAGGTGGCTCAGGACTAGGGAAATAGGGAGCTGGCGCTGGACGTCAGCGTCAGAGGTTGGAAAACAGGGAGCAGAGTGCTGGGCTTCCGGCCACAGGCTCATCCAGTCGTGGGAGTGGGTTTGGACCCGAGTAGGGGTGAGTTAGGGGATTGGGCCCTGAACGCCCTCCCGCCCTGGAGGCTTTCCTCATCGCCTTCACCTCGGACCTTCTGCCGAATCTCCTGTACCCGCTGCGCGGCTGTGACAACTTCATGCCAGGACAGCCTTCTACCTGGAGGGGAGCGGCGGAGGGACCCAGCGTGGAGCTCTGGAGGACGGGACCTGGAGGGAGGGGCGGGACGCTGAGCCAAATGGGCGGGGCCATAGGGAGGGTGGTGACCTGAGTGAGGGTGGGGCGGGGCCTAGCTGGAAGGGCGGTAAGCTTAGTCTGGGGACTGCGCAGAGCCGGCTGGGGTGAGTGTTGAAGCGGGTAGAGCAGGGGTGTAGGGGCAAGAGTGCTGGGCTGGGAGTCAAGAGAACCTCTCTGGACCCGCAAGGCAAGTAAAAGGCCTTTTGCGACGCTCACGGGAACCTCACCCTTTTCTGCTGGAAGCTGCTGGCTTCATCATCATCTTCGGTCCTGGACAGACCCGGTTTCAAGTTCACGCTCTGCAGTGGACTGGTTGGAAACGGGGGAACATAATATAATATAATAGGATTTACTTTGCACTTGCACAGTGCCTAGCACTTTGTAGTGCTCAGTGAAATCATATCACTGATATTATTATTATTATCTCTTGACAAGAGACCTGGAGAAAAGACAGGAAGCACTCTCCCTTCAGCTTTGCTTAAGACCCTCTTTCCCTAGCCCTGCCTCTAACAGAGTTCCTTTTGTTACAGGATTCGAATCATACCAATCATACCTCTGTGTCTTTGGGCAAATGACAATTTCTTTTTTTTTTTTGTAGAGACAGAGTCTCACTTTATGGCCCTCGGTAGAGTGCTGTGGCCTCACACAGCTCACAGCAACCTCCAACTCCAGGGCTTAAGCGATTCTCTTGCCTCAGCCTCCCGAGTAGCTGGGACTACAGGCAAATGACAATTTCTTTACGTTTCAGTATCCTCACATGTAAACTGAGGACAGAATTATATTATGCCCATCTCATAGAGTTCTTGTAAAAATGAAATGAATTACTGCCCGGAAAACCCTCAGAGTAGTGCTCCATAAATTAAGATTGCTAAAGCAATTATTCTTTCTCTAGCCTCCCTTCTCTCCAGCACGTAGTGTTCTTCCGGCGCCTCATCGCCTGGCTCATGCCCATGAGCCAGCCACCCTGGCTATCAAGAAAAAGCGCGAGCGCTACCTGGCCTAGCAGGCGCTGGCTGACGACCGGGAGGTGCTATTTTCAGTCGCCTAGACTGGAAGACTCGGGCCCCGCCCCTCTAAATTGACCCACACCGCCTGAGCCGCCCGCAGGCCTTAGCTCAGCCCTCCCTGTAGCTCTGCTCTCTGGCTTGGTCTGATTCCGGTAGTTTCTGCCTGGTCCCGCCCTTCATCAAACTCCGCCCACACCACGCCCCCTTTGTTCATTATATCTGCACGCCTCTGGGGAGGGCTTTGCTTTAGTGGCCTAGTCTAATCAGCGTGACCAATCCTGGCTCTCTGTTTGTGCAGCATGGGCGCTGTCTTGGGAGCCCACGATGCAGAGGTGAGTGAGGCAGGACTATCCTTGCAGGACCCTAGGAATTCCCAGGATGTGCCTTTGATTGGGGATTGGAGTCCTCTGGCTTCCTGCTAGGTGTCTGGGCAGTGCTCCAAAGCTGGCCTGGGAGCTGGCATGAGAAGATTGGAGCTCTCTGAAGATCTCAGTCCTCCCTTGCTTCCATTTCCGTGTTCTCTGCCTCCTATCCTCTGTGCAATGCTGGCAATAAACCTGTCTCTGTGCCCCAGCGTGCCACTTCTCCATGGCTGCCTGGTCCCCACCCACCCTGTGCAGATGGTAGGTGGGGCCCAGGTGAGTGGGGCCTCACTATGTGATGATGCTCTGGGCAGCCGAGGTGCATATTAGAGAACAGAAGGACCCTAATTACTCTGGACTAGATGGTCATCATATGGTGGCTGAAGGAACTACTTTTGGGGGAGAATTCCCTGGGGTCTGGGCTGTGGATGCTCATCAAGCCTGCCTGTGGTGTCATAGCTCATGGCAACCTCAAACTCTTGGGCTTGAGCAATCCTCTTGTCTCAGCCTCCTGGGTAGCTGAGCCTACAGGTGTGCGCCACTACACATGACTAGTTTTTCTGTTTTTAGTAGAGATGAGGTCTTGCTCTTACTCAGGCTGGTCTCGAACTCCTGAGCTCAAGCAATCCTCTTGCCTCAGCCTCCCATAGTGCTGGGATTACAGGCATGAGCCACCTGGCCGTGCCTAATGAAAGGGATTAGAGTAGCTGAGACATCTCCCGGCAGATTGGCACACATGAGACCTGATCCTGCGGAAAGCTTCTTGAGGCAGTACCAGGCGGTAGTTAAGGACACAGGTTGGTGGTGGGGTCAGACAGACTTTGGTTTTAATACTAGTTCTGCCCCTTATCAGCTGTGTAACTTTGGGCAAGTTATTTAATCCCTAAAATGAGGGATCCTGATTTGACAGCCCATGAGGATGGTAGGGAGGTCCCTCACTGAAATCCTGTTATTAACCATTGCCCCCTTTTTTTTTTTGTAGAGACACAGTCTCACTTTATGGCCCTCGAAAGAGTGCCATGGCCTCACACAGCTCACAGCAACCTCCAACTCCTGGGCTTAAACGATTCTCTTGCCTCAGCCTCCCAAGCAGCTGGGACTACAGGCGCCCGCCACAACGCCCAGCTATTTTTTGGTTGCAGTTTGGCCGGGGCCGGGTTTGAACCCACCACCCTCGGTATATGGGGCCCGCACCTTACCGACTGAGCTACAGGCGCCGCCCAACCATTGCCCCTTATATCATCTGATTCCTGTCCTCATCTTTTAAAGACAGGATAAAAAAGGTGTCAGCTGCAGTTGCAATCCTATTCCTATTACTCCCCAAACCCTCTCCCAATGTACCCCAAACCCGTGCAGGGCTACTAACATCTGATTCATCCTGCTGAGGACAACTATGGCCCTATCCAGCAAGAAGCAATTCTGGAAGACTGACCTTCAACCCCATCACCCCTTTAAACAAGAGTTGGGAACCTTAGCAGCCTAAACCTACTCCCACCTTTCCTCCCAAAACAAAAGGCCTCCCTGGCCCCGCGCCCTAAGATTTCTGCAGGAAAGATGCTAGCCCACTAAAGCCTTTCAGCAACCTGTGGAATCTTCCTCCTCCTACACTCACTATAAAAAGAACTCTCCTCATTGCAGCCTCCATCTCAATTTCCTTTCATTAAACTTGGCCTGAGCTTCTCCTGGTCTCTGGATACACTGCTGAACCCCTTTCAAATCTCAATTTCATCATCTGTAAAATAGGACGTCATAGAACTGATGAGAGATTTAAAGATAATGCTCATGACTTAGCTTGTACAAGTGTCTTATACAGTTGACCTAACATATCCCTGAGTTCCACATCCTCAGATTCAACCAACCTTGGATAGAAAATATATATATATATTTTTTTTAGGCCAGGGCTGGGTTTGAACCCGCTACCTCCGGCATATGGGACCGGCGCCCTACTCCTTGAGCCACAGGCGCCGCCCGATAGAAAATATTTTTTAAAAAGATCAGGCATGGTAGCTCATGCCTGTAATCCTAGCACTCTGGAAGGCCGAGGTGGGTGAATTGCCTGAGCTCAGGAGTTCAAGACCAGCCTGAACCAAAGCAAGGCCCCATCTCTAAAAAAAAACTAGGTGAGTGTAGTGGCAGGTGCCAATAGTCCCAGCTACTTGGGAGGCAGAGGCAAGAGGATCGCTTGAGCCCAAGAGTTTGAGGTTGCTGTGAGCTTTGACTATACGGCACTCTACTAAGGCGACAAACTGAGACTGTCTCAAAAAAAAAAGAAAGAAAAGAAAAAGAAAAAAGTTTTTTTTTTTTTTTTTTTTTGTAGAGACAGAGTCTCACTTTATGGCCCTCGGTAGAGTGCCGTGGCCTCACACAGCTCACAGCAACCTCCAACTCCTGGGCTTAAGCGATTCTCCTGCCTCAGCCTCCCGAGTAGCTGGGACTACAGGCGCCCGCCACAATGCCCGGCTATTTTTGGTTGCAGTTTGGCCGGGGCCGGGTTTGAACCCGCCACCCTTGGTATATGGGGCCGGCGCCTTACCGACTGAGCCACAGGTGCCGCCTGAAAAAGAAAAAAGTTTTAAAAAGAGGCCAGGTGTGGTGGCCCATGCCTACGATCCCAACAGTTTGGGAGACCAGGGCAGGAAAAACAATTAAAGACAGGAGTTTAAGACCATTCCAGGCAACATAGTGAGACACCCCCCCCCCCCGCCATCTCTGCAAACAAACAAGACATATCAGCAGCTAGGTGTGGTGGGACACACCTGTAGTCCCAGCTACTCAGGAGGCTGAGGCAGGAGGATCCCTTGAGCCCAGAAATTTGAAGTTACAGTGAACTTTGGTGATGCTACTGCATTCCAGCCTGGGTGATAGAGCGAGACCCTATCTCTAAAAAAAAAGAAAAGAAAGAAAGAAACAATAGAAAACAATAGTACAAACAAAAATTTAAAAAGTACAAATGAAAAACCAATAGAATATAACTATGTACACGGTATTTACATTGTGTAAGGCATTGTAATTAATCTAAAGATGATTTAAAGCATATAGGAGGACGTAAGTAGGTGGTGTGCAAATACGCCACCATTTTATATCAGAGACTTGAGCATCCAAGGATTTTGGTACAGAGGCTGTCCTGGGGCGGATCTTGCATGGATACCAAGAGAGGACTGTACTTACCTGCTAAGTGGGAACCGTAACAGTGTCTACCCCACAGGGTCATGGTGGAGATTAAATGAATAAATACATGTGTAGTGCTCAGAACAATGCCTGGCAGGTAGTAAGTGTATAAGAAGAGTTATTAGCTCTACAAGTACTGATATTTGTATACATATTTATATTAAGTGTCTGGAATTGCCAGCTGTTCAAATAAATGACAGGTAGTATTAGGGGAAAAGCAGCTTCCCCTTTCTTGGGCTTGGGAAGATTGCCTGAGGCACAGACAGAGCAGCTATTTGCATTGGTTTATTGAGGGCTCAGTCAGTGTGGACTAGACTCTGGGAAGGCTTTACGGTAGAGGAGGCTGCTGGAGATGGTAGGGTCACTCCAGGCAGCAGGAAAGCATGGGTCATTTGTGAGGAGTGGCTGTGCTGGAACGGCCGTCCAGGATGATGCCCTATGTCATATCGCCAACTTTCAGATTTGATTTCCATTTCCCAACCATAGAGATGAGTGTTCCCATTTTACAGATGCAGTAAAAGGCTCAGAGTCATTAGAGTTCTCAGGGTCCCTAAGGTGTCCAGGATGTGGGAGGTTCTCCGTGAAGCTCCCAGGATGCTCTCCAGTCCCAAGAAGTCCCCTGAGCATGCTTCACATTTGGGAAGCTCCAGAAAGGGGTGACTTGTCTCCTAGGAGCAGGAGCAGTCTTCCTCCCCATCTTTAGGATAGAGCTCCAGGGTCTTTCAGAGCCTCACCAGGGCATAGGACTCCCATTGTTCCAGCCCCCCTCTTGTACCCCAGACTGGCCAAACCGGTTCTGGGGAAGGGGGGCGGGGAGCAGGCACGTTGAGACAGCCGCCTGCCTCTCTGCGAGGTTCCCTCCACCTTCACCAACCCCCTCCCTGCCCCACACAATACCAGGAGCTTGCATGGCCCTGCTCAGGGCCGTGCTGACATCGCCCCCTGAGGACTTGGCTGCAACCCCAGAGCCCCCAGGGTGTCCTGAAGCCCTGGACCGTGCTGGTAGCTGGACGGAGCTCCCTGGCTGAGGTAGGGCCCCAACCGGGTGCCAGCAGCCCCATTTTCCTACTGCCAATTTTCTCAAAGTCCTTTGTGCTGCTTGCCTGGCCTCTGATCCTGGCCCTGATCCCCTGTGGCTTCCTGGTGCTCTGTAGACTGCTTGATCTGGATCTCCTCTCTAGCCATGACGTCCCACTTGGCTTTGTCTGTTAGGGGGCAGAGGGACCCTGGCAGGGTCTCTGCTCCTCTAGGCAGCAGGGCAAGGGGCACCAGGGAAGGGTGCAGGGAAAAGCTGAGTATGGAAGGCCAGCAGCACTTCTCTGGACCCAGTGTTCAGGGACCCTCTCTAGCATACTGGCCAAGTGGGCCCACTGTCCTCTATA
Source organism: Nycticebus coucang (assembly GCF_027406575.1). Lineage (NCBI taxonomy): Eukaryota > Metazoa > Chordata > Mammalia > Primates > Lorisidae > Nycticebus > Nycticebus coucang. Next base: position 11,879,176 of record NC_069801.1, on the reverse strand, counting down.
ATTAGCAGTGCCAACTGGGTGGTCCTCTCCTCAGCCCCTGCCCCCATTCTGGGCTTATAGGGACACTTAGGATGACAGGTTTCTTAGACAGGGCATGGGGGGGTGGTCCCTTAGGAGCCACTTTACAGATAGGGATATGAAACTAAGGGGTGGGCTAGGACTTGCCTGAGGCCATGCAGCTGGTCATTGTCAATACCAGGCCTTGAACTTGGGGCAGGTTCCATTTAGTTTCTAGAATGACCTCGTGGGCACTAGAGTATGTCCTGTGATTATGTCCCTGTACATGGAGCCCGTTCTCTTCCTCAGGTTTGTTTTGTTTTGTTTTCTAACAGAGATGAGCTACACACAATATGAACACAGCTTTGCCCCACCTAAATTCCCAACACTGAGGCAAGGTGGGCCACGTCCCTGGCAGGCATCCCAGCGAGATGGGTCATTCTCATTGCTCCTTGGCCTGGGCATAGGTGGAGGTCAATATACTCCTGACCTCCCCCACTAGAGACCTGCCTCCAGCTTTGTCTCCTCAGAGAGGCTTCCTCCTACCCTCTCCCCACACTCACCTAGCCCTCTCCTCTGAGACCTTAATGGAGGTGCACCTGCCCCAAGGGCTCACTGTTTTGCTTATTTACCCTTGCCAATGATGGGGATCCCTCTGTGCCCTCCAGGGACTTCCAGATCCCACATAGAATCTGCAAGAATACAGGGAGCAGGGGTACGTGTACATGCTTGCACACGTGCACCCACAGAAGTAAGTGGGACTTTTGATTCCTGGAGAGAGAAAGACCTATCTGATGGGTAGTGGCCTCCTGTGCCTCCTTCCACCTGTTCCTATGGTGCAGTGTGTGTTTCTCCCTCACTGCTTCATCTTCCCCACCTGTGTGAAGACCCAAGCCACTGCCCCACCCCACTAGAGGAAGACTGAGGATATTAAGAATATTCTGAAGGGTGACTATCAATGACAAACTCCCAGCATGCACCAGATGTTTATATGCATTAATGGCAACTCTCACATTCGTGTTGGGAAGCTGGCTGACCATCCTTTTTCCAGATGAGAAAACTAAGGCTAGGAAAGCTTGCTCAGATGGGTACTCTTCAGGCTTGAGGGGCAGAGGCTAAAGGTACAAGGTTACCTAGAGCTCCCACTGTAAGGAGGGCCCCTTAGGAGCAGTCAGCCCCTTCTTTGGACTTCCCAGCAGTTGAGGGGCCGTGTAGAGAGAGTACAGCCCCCAGCAGCTGTCCCTCACTGGGTCTTCTCTTTCCTCTCTCTCTCCATGGGTCTCTGACTTGTTCAGGCCAAGGCTCTCTCCCTCCATGAGCACTGAGTCCCTGGGCATTTCAGCCAGGCAGCAGTTAGCTATTACCTCCTCCTGGAAGCCTTCCTGGAATCCTCAGGTTGAGTTGAGCCCAGTGTCCTACTCTGATGGCTCCTCTGGCTTGGCTCTTGCCAGCCTGAATTTATAAATTTTTGTTTTCTTGAAATGTTTGTCCATCTGTCTCCCTGGGTTTTTCTGGGCTTCATGTCTGTGTCTGAATATCTGGTCTGGATGAAATATTCAGTGTCTCTCGTCTCCATCTCCATCTCTGGGTCCCTGAATGTCTTAGCATCTGTGGTCTTTCTGTTTTGGAGTGCTTTGGGGTCTCGGTTTCTGAGTTGGTGTCTAAATGATCTCTATTTTCTCTAGGTCTGTCTCAATCTCTGTCTCCTAGGTCTCCTGGCCCTGCCAGGCTGGGAACTGCCCCTGTGGCCTGAGAGAGCCTCTGGGGGGGGGGGTCCTTGCTGCCCGGCCTGCCCACAGCGAGGCCAGGCTAGGGTAGGCCCCCGCCCAGCCCGCTGCCTGCTCCCTCCTTCCCTCCCTCCCTGCTGCTTGCCTCACCACAGGGTTTGATGAATCAAACTCTTTGTCTGGGTGGGATCTCCCCCAGCCAGCTGGGCAGAGAGAGGGCTTCCCCTGCCGGAGCAGCCGATCAGCAGCGGGCCTTGGCTGGAGAGGTGAGGGGCTACTGGAGGGCACCCAGAGGAAGGCCACACAGCAAAGGCTGTGGGCTTGGACCACTCTGGGATTATCAGTCCCTTCCTGATTCTTGATCCCCCTGGGAGCATGACCCTTTCAGCCTGGTCCACACAGGGGCTGGGAGCTGGGATAGGGAAAATCCCCTCTTTTCCTCCAAGCTGGGGGGCTGGGTGACATCCCTGCCTTTCTCTGGGAGGGCCCAGCCTGATCTGGGTGGTGGCTTGCCTGCCAGTTTGTGACCTTCCCAGCCAGCTTGGCATGGGTGTGGGCACCACTCAGCGCTGAAGGCCTCAATTCTGGGCATGGTAGGGGGGGCATCACCCAAGCTAGGACTTGTGGGCCTGTGTGTTTGTGTGTTCTGGTGTGTGTATGTAAATAGAACGGAGTGTGAGAAAGCTTGGGGTATATGTGTACAAATATCAAATGAGTCGGTGTGTGTTTGTGAGAAAGTGTATTTAGTTGTATAAAAATGAGTGTCTGTGAATGTGTGAGCCTGAGGTTGAGATGTCTGAGTGTATCTGTGAAAATGTGCATGTCCATATGTGTACTTGGGAGAAAATGTGTGCTTATATATTTTGGAACATGAATTTATGTGACAGTGTATGTATCTGCATGTGTGATTGCATGTCTGTGTGTTAGAGAATGCACAAGGTTGTTAAAACCATAGACTCAAAAGCTGAAATGGCTGCATGTGAATCCTGGCTTTGCTGTTTCCCAAATAACAAGCGCTCTGTGCCCCACTTTCCTCACCTGTAAAATAGGGGTGATAACAGCATCAACTCATAGGGTTTTCATGATGATGAAATGAGATAATACGTGTAAAGTACTTGGCATGTCATTCAAGAAGTGCCAGGTAAGCATGAGCTATTATTATATAACTAAGTGTGTGAGTGTGCTTGTACAAATGTATGTACACACTTGTAAACAAGCGTTCATCCAGGCCTCCAGGATGTAGTGGCTTACTGGCCAGCCCTGCTGTCCTATATCTAGGGTCTGATCCCTTTTCTCCTACAGGCCCAGGTGGGTGGCTAAGCAAAGGAGGAATGGACTGTGGGCCACCTGCTACCCTCCAGCCCCACCTGGCTGGGCCACCTGGCACTGCCTGCCACCCAGTAGCTGTGTGCCAGCAAGAGAGTCTGTCCTTTGTGGAGCTGCCCACCCTGCAGCCTCCAAACCCTGTGTGTCTGGACCTTTTCCCTGTTGCCCCAGAGGAGCTGTGGGCTCCTGGCAGCCGCTGGTCCCTGGGGACCCCTGCCCCCCTCCAAGGGCTGTTATGGCCAGCATCCTTAGGAGGTGCAGAGGCAGAGATCTCCACCAGTGGAGGAATACGGCCCAGCAGGGCTGGCAGCTGGCCACACTGTCCTGCTGCCCCGCCCCCAGCTCTGGAGGGCCCCTGGAGTCCCCAGCATCCACAGCCACAGCGCCGGGCCAGCCATGGCTCTGAGAAGAAGTCAGCCTGTGAGTCACCTTGGGGGAGGTGTGGCCCCATGGGATGGATAGGGAGGCACTGGGGGGTTCTTTTAGACGCCTTTAAGTCCTAAGTTCCCTCCAAAGTCAGGACAAGTAGTAGGTTTTAGTGACAAGGAAACTAGGGCTCAGGAAGGCAAGTGACCTGTCCAACTTACATAGCAAGTCACTGTCCTGGGTTCCCTCTTCACCCACCCTCTGCCCACTGCAGTAGGGACTGCTCTCTTCACACCTTTTTTAACCCTATTGCTCTGGGGACCAGCTGCCAGCAGAATCCCGGCCTCTTCCCCAGGCCTGATAGGTGAACCTCAGATGCTCAGGGAGGAGGCTGGAGGGCCCCAGTGGGTGGCCTGTGCTCTCACACACCCCTACCCCCAGGGCGCAAGATGCGGGTGTACCAGCGTGAGGAGGTCGAGGGCAGCCTAGAGGCTCAGGATGTCTTCCTGGAGCCCAGCCAGACCTTGCAGGAGCAGGCCCCAAGCACAGATGAGCCTAGACCCCGGGAGCTGTCTGCATGCACACGACCGAGCCTCGAAGGGCCTGAGCGAAGGCGCTTCTCAGCGTCTGAGCTGATGACCCGTCTGCACTCTTCGCTGCGCCTGGGGCGGAATTCAGCATCCAGGGCACCCACTCCTGCGTCTGGCACTGAAGCAGCCCGGGAAGGTACCAGCTCCCTTCCGGGGCCCCGACACCGCCAGGGTGCTGGTCAGTTGGGGTGTGGTGCCCCCGTGTCCAGGGCCACTCTCTGGACTACCCGCATCCAGCCCTCACTCTCTCCAGGAAAAGCATCTGGAAGGGAGTCGCGAGGTGTAGAGATGCGGTTGGACCGTGTGTCGCTGCCTGACCCTGTCGACTCAAGCGAGCGCTCCAGGTACCACCCCCCTCTCTGGGGTTGGGTCCCAGGCAGGGTGTAGGTAAAGAAGGGCCCTGACGCTCTCTGTTTCCTAGGCTAGACACGCAAGAAGAGCCTTCTTTGGGTACCAGGAGCGCCAGCGAACGGCGCCAGTCACGATTCCTCCTTAACTGTACGTGGGAGGGGGTCACAGAGGAACCGGCTGGGATGTGGAAACGGGGAAACTGGGGTTTGGAAAGTTAAGAGGTAGGGATCGTATGAGGAGAGAATGGAAGTCTCAGTACAGTATCTAGCACAGGGACTAGCATGCAGTTGCTCAATTAATGTTTATGGGATGAATGAATTCACTGTGGCGAGATATCTGAACTTCCGCAAAAGCTTAAGTGAGGTGGGTCCTTGGGAGGCCCGACGGGCGCCCCACGGCCCCATCCCGCCGCGTCTCTCCTTTTCCCGCCCAGCCGTACTCTACCAGGAATACAGCGACGTGGCCAGCGCCCGCGAACTGCGGCGGCAGCAGCGCGAGGAGGAGGGCCCGGGGGACGAGGCCGAGGGCGCGGAGGAGGGGCCCGGGCCGCCTCGCGCCAACCTCTCCCCAAGCAGCTCCTTCCGCGCGCAGCGGTCGGCGCGCGGCTCCACCTTCTCCCTGTGGCAGGACATCCCCGACGTGCGCGGCAGCGGCGTGCTGGCCACGCTGAGCCTGCGTGACTGCAAACTGCAGGAGGTGGGCGCGGGGACCGGGCGGGGCGGGGCCTCCAGGGGTACCAGCCGGGGGGCGGTCCTGGGGCCCGGAGCGGGTGGGGCTACAGAAGGGACCGGCCCGGAGTATATGATCCCGGGACCCAGCGGCGACACTGGGCATAAGGGGACGGGGCCACGGAGGGCAAGGCTGGAAGAGGGTGTGGTCCTGGGGCTCAGATGAGGGTGGGGGCAACTGAAGGGGCGGGGGGTAAGTACTTAATGGGGGACTTATCCGGATCCGGGCCAGGAGGGTGCGGGGCCACAAACAGGGGACACCGGTGGCCCTGTCGATTGGGAGAGTGGATGCTAGGACCTCACTAGTTGGTGCTGGGTGGAAGCGAGGGCAGAGCAGGGGCGCCCAGAGCAAGTGGAGAACTAAGCAGGGGTGGGAAAGGGGCGGGTCCATGGGGCGTGGCCTAGGGTAGGGCAGGGCCAGGGGCGGAGCCACTGGGAGGGCAAACGCCTGGTGGGCGTGAGACCAGGTGGGCGGGGCGGGGCATCAGGGGCGGGGCTAATGGAAGGGCTCACCGCAGACGGGGCAGGCACCAGGGTGACTTGGAAGTAGAGTAAGGGGCGAGGTCGAGGACTCCAGTTGGGTTTGTACAATTGCCCGCGTCTAGAAATGGATCCCCAGACTCGCCCTGCGCCAGATTAGGGGTGGAGGCTAGAGAAGAGGCGGGGACGCAGGGTGTGGCTGTGTCTAGAGGATGCGAAGCCAGGGCGTCTGGGGTGGGCTGGGTTCAGCCATTTCAACCTGGTGTCCACCTTCCCTTAGGCCAAGTTTGAGCTGATCACATCCGAGGCCTCCTACATCCACAGCCTGTCAGTGGCCGTGGGACACTTCCTAGGCTCTACTGAGCTAAGTGAGTGTCTAGGGGCCCAGGACAAGCAGTGGCTGTTTTCCAAACTGCCTGAGGTCAAGAGCACCAGCGAGAGGTGAGGAAGGAGTGTGGCCTGGCCGAGGGCCGGAACCAAGGCTGTTGGTGACCAGCTCTCACATCTGGGACCTCTGTCCTGGCTCTGACTCCTCGATGACCCTGCAGGTTCCTGCAGGACCTGGAGCAGCGGCTGGAGGCAGATGTACTGTGCTTCAGTGTGTGCGATGTGGTCTTGGACCACTGCCCAGCCTTCCGCCGAGTCTACCTGCCCTATGTCACCAACCAGGCCTACCAGGAGCGCACCTACCAACGCCTGCTGTAGGCCTGGGAGATCTGAAGAGGGGAGGATAGAGGGAGTCTCAGGCAGGTATAGGCACAGAAGACTGAGTAAGGAGGGGTGACACTAGGACGGGAGATGTCCCTGAAAGGGTCTCTGCAACCAGGGTAAGGTGAGACCAACCCCAAGCGGTAGAAAGGATGTGCTGAGAAGGTACCTGGAGAGCCAGTGAGTAGCTGAGGTTATGGGTCCCAGGAATTCAGGCCCACCTGTGACTCCAGAACCCTTCCCATCTTCCAGCCTAGAGAACTCCAGGTTCCCCAGCATCCTGGCTCGCCTGGAGGAGTCTCCTGTGTGCCAACGCCTACCCCTCACTTCCTTCCTCATCCTGCCCTTTCAGAGGATCACCCGGCTCAAGATGCTGGTGGAGGTAACTAGGGAGGACTAGATTACAGTGATGGCTGGGCAAGCTGTGCCATGGTGACCTCCACGGTGGGCATGGGCAAGGTCATAGGGGGAGGATGTGCCTGCCTCATTGCATTGATCCCACTTTCCAGAACATTCTGAAGAGGACAGCACAGGGCTCTGAAGATGAAGACATGGCCACCAAGGCCTTCAATGCTCTTAAGGAGGTGAGCTCAGCAGCGCAGGGGCTGCTTGGCTCCTGAGGGCCTCCCTGGACCCCTAGCATATCTCTAAGAGACCCTTCAGCCATCAGTCTCTGGTCCCTAGGTAGGAGTCTGAGGCTGGGCTCTGGGAGCCTGAGTTAAGGGGCTGCAGGTGACCCACTCATGGCCTTGCAGCTGGTGCAAGAGTGCAACGCCAGTGTACAGTCCATGAAGAGGACAGAGGAGCTCATCCACCTGAGCAAGAAGATCCACTTTGAGGGCAAGGTGCACTCAGGATGGGGCACATGAAGGGACAGCTCTTGTTCTCTCCTTGCCGGGGGGACTTCAGGCCAGTTCATCACTGCCCACACCCTCCAATCTCCCACCCTGTGCTGTCTGCCTGGTGCCTCTGAGTCTGACCTGTCCTCTCTCCCCTTACCCACTCCTCTCATCCCCCCAGATCTTCCCGCTCATCTCTCAGGCCCGCTGGCTGGTTCGGCATGGGGAGCTGGTGGAGCTAGCACCACTACCCGCAGCACCCCCTGCCAAGTTGAAGCTGTCCAGCAAGGCAGTCTACCTGCACCTCTTCAATGATTGCTTGCTGCTCTCTCGGCGGAAGGAGTGAGTCGGGGCAGGGATGGGAGTAGCTAGATCAGAGCCAGGCTCCTTTCTTCCCCACCACTGGTCATGGAAGCCCTAGCCTGTGCCAGGCTGTGCTGCCAGGGCATAGGGAACCTAGAAGTCTCCTGACGCAAAGGCAGAAATGTGCTGAAGGTCCATCTTCCGGATGAGAGTCAAGGGCTGGACTGTGTGCAGATGACTTAAAGCTGCTCTGAGCTTAAGCCAGTTAGAGCAGAGATTAAGAGCACGACCCTGGAGTCCCAACTGTGCGCTGAGTCATAGCAATGCTGACAGCCAACATTTACTCAGCACCTATTCTATGTCAGGCATGCTGTGTACATTATCCTCTTTTATCCTCCAAATACCTCCCTAGGAAGTAGACTCCCTTGTTATTCTCAGATCGTGGATCTGATAGGTGGGGGAATCCAGGAGGAAGCCACGTCTGTCTGAAGCTAGATCCCAAGCTCTTACTCACTGTACTATCCTGCCTTCCGTGTGTAGAGACCACCACATACAGAGATTCAGTGTGAAAATAACACATCAAGGGCGGCGCCTGTGGCTCAGTCGGTAAGGCGCCGGCCCCATATACCGAGAGTGGCGGGTTCAAACCCGGCCCCGGACAAACTGCAACCAAAAAATAGCTGGGCGTTGTGGCGGGTGCCTGTAGTCCCAGCTACTCGGGAGGCTGAGGCAAGAGAATTGCTTAAGCCCAGGAGTTGGAGGTTGTTGTGAGCTGTCTACCGAGGGCCATAAAGTGAGACTCTGTCTCTACAAAAATAATAATAATAATAAAATAACACATCAAAAGAATTTAGCACAGTGCCTCATGTATAGTGAACATGTAGCTGTGAATATTATAAGTGAGGGAGGAGGAAGTCTTGCAGGATGAGGTAAGTCTTAAGTCTGGATGGGATAAGGACGGACATCTTATGCCATAAGAATTTATTCCTAATTTATTTGCTTCCTGTGCTTGGTGGCTTGTGCCTGTAATCCCAGCCTTTCGAGGCAGGAGAATTGCTTGAGGCCAGGAGTTTGAGACCTGATTCATTTGTTCATTCAATAACCTGTTGTTGAATCCCTGTTCTGTACTAAGCCATCCGCTGAGTGCTGAGGACATAAATATGAATAAGAAATGTTCTCTGCTCACAGGAGCTCTCAGACCAGTAAGAATATATCCTGACAGCCACATTATCAGGGTTTTGATGGGAGGATGTACTATGGTAGCTCCTGGTGTGGGGCGAAAATCAGTAATGCTTCATGGAGGAAGGGACATTTGAGCTAAGTTTTGAAGGATGAGTAGGAGTTTTACAGGTAGAGAGGTAGTTTGGAGGAGGGGTTGGGGGGGTACAGTGAAACCATAATAACATATAAGAGCAAACTGTCTTTGGGGAATGATGAAGCCTAATGTGGCTGGATTTGTAAAGAAGCCGGGCAGGAGAGGGAATGGGATGCTGAAAGGCATGGTAGAGAGATTAGATGTTTTCTTTCCTTCTTTCTCTTTTTCTTTCCTCTGGGTTGGAGTTTTTCAGAGGGCAGCCAGGAGCCTGGAGAGAGTTAGGCAGAGGGGTGGCATATGACTCCTGGCCAGTTTAGAGTATGGATGGGAGGGGGAGAATCAGAAGGTCATTCTCAGGAGAGGGTAGATGCTCCAGAGGTGATAGGATGCTTCTAGATAGGTGGATTCCAGGACCAATATGGAGAAAGAGCTGCCAGTTGAGTGTTGGGGGACGGGATAGAAAGGGGTGTACATGTCATTTGAGTTTCCTCTTGGGCAAACTGGTGAAGTCTGTCGCTGGAAGAGACAGGCATGAAGGGGATCAGTTTGAGCTTTGTTTAGACGTGTTGAGATGAAGGAAGCTGTGGAGCACCCTCCACTTGCCATCCACCTGTCCTTCCCAGTTTGAACCCAAACTGGGGCCAGGCACCATCAGACCCTGAGATACAGCAGCAAAAATCAAGGTTCATCTTTCATGGGGCCTATGTACAGGCCAGGGAGCTGTCTAGTTGGCCTCAGAACCGGATCTTGGGGGAGAGGTTCAGAGAGAATTAGAAAGTATGCCTGGGGGTCAGAGATTGCGCCATCCCCTCCTGCCTCTGTCAGTGAGCCAGCAGGAAAGGAGCTTCTGGATCCTCATGGAGACTTTGCTGGCCACTGGGGAAGCAGTGCCTTGTATAGAAGGACAACCCTGGGAAGGCCACTGGAGGAGAAGGCAACCCCATCTCCTCCCTTCCATCAGAACCTGCCTCCCAAGGGTGGGCCCTGAGAGCCGGGCCCGGGCTGGGCTGACCTCCCTGTCCTGATCCTCCAGGCTAGGGAAGTTTGCTGTTTTTGTCCACGCCAAGATGGCTGAGCTGCAGGTGAGGGACCTGAGCCTCAAGCTGCAGGGCATCCCTGGCCACGTGTTCCTCCTCCAGCTTCTCCATGGGCAACGTACAAAGCACCAGTTCCTACTGAGGGCCCGGACTGAGTGAGTAGGCCTGGGTATGGGGAGAGGATCCCCCCAACGTACTTACAAGGCCTAGAGGTGCCTGTGAAATCCCTACATGTGTTCCCCAAGTATCCCGCTCTTCCCTAACATGAGCAGGGATGGAAGGTTGGGTGGTCAGAACAATAGTATGTACCCTGCAGGTGGTACCCAGGGGCTGTCCATCTCCTCCTCAGCCTCTGGACATCTCTCTTGGACATAAACCCCTGTACCCTTCTACCTCAGACTTTAGGATAGAGGTGTTAGGCAGGACAGGGCCTGTTCTTATGCTCAGCTGAGCAGGGGACAGACTTGGGTACAAGGATGGGAGATGGGCCACAGTGTGGGGCAGATGTAACCTGGGTGGTGCTAGGTCTGGACATTAAACCCAATTCTCAGCACCCTTCCCTGGATGACTGCATTTTGCATGTTATGACAACTCAGTCCCCCCCCTTCCCTAGAAGTGAGAAGCAGCGATGGATCTCAGCCCTGTGCCCCTCGAGCCCCCAGGAGGATGAAGAGGTCATCAGTGAGGGGGAAGGTAGCAGCCCACCCCTAGCCATTCCCTGGGCTGGGTTGCCTGGCTCCCTGTCTCCTCCCATCCTGGGTGCTGTGTTGCTGGCAGGGCAGTGAGCAGGCAGGGATGGCTCTGAGGAACCCTGAAGGCTGGGCAGGATTTACAAAGGACAGTCAACCCCATGTGCATGAACAGCACTCTGGAGATTATAAAGGCCTTTATAGGCACCCATTTCATCCCCATGAACAGAGATCCAGAGGTGAAATGACTTGGCCAAGTTCAACCAGCTAGTAAGTGGCAGAGCTGGGACTGAAGCCCAGGTCTATCTCTATGTTTGTGTCAGGTACAAAGTGGGCAGGATGAGAGTGGTCAGGGTGGGAGGGCTGGTGATAACAGTGCTGCAGGACGAAGGATCTGCTGAATAGAGATTGAGGCTTCTCCTTGGGGTGTGAAGTGGGACCCTAATCATAGAGGGCCTTGATCTGTTGGGCATTAGGTAACTAGTGAAGGGGTTTTTTTTGGCAGTTTTTGGCCAGGGCTGGGCTTGAACCCACCACCTCCGGCATATGGGGCTGGAGCCCTACTCCTTTGAGCCACAGGCGCTGCCCACTAGTGAAGGTTTTTTTTTTTTTTTTTTTGTAGAGACAGAGTCTCACTTTATGGCCCTCGGTAGAGTGCCGTGGCCTCACACAGCTCACAGCAACCTCCAACTCCTGGGCTCAAGCGATTCTCTTGCCTCAGCCTCCCGAGTAGCTGGGACCACAGGCGCCCGCCACAACGCCCGGCTATTTTTTGGTTGCAGTTTGGCCGGGGCTGGGTTTGAACCCGCCACCCTCGGCATATGGGGCCGGCGCCCTACCGACTGAGCCATAGGTGCCGCCCAACTAGTGAAGGTTTTTAAGCAAGTTAGGGCTGAAGGGAGGTAGTGAAGGGGAAGGAAGGGAACTCATTACCACTGAGCACCTGCCCTGTGCCAGGCCCAGGCCTAGGGGCTTTTTATTTGCATTTATTTTATTTAATTCTTATGGCGACCCTATGAGGTAGACTCATTGTCTTTATTTTTCCTATCTGAGAAAGTGGAGGCTCAGGCTGGGCGTGGTGGCTCACGCCTATAATCTTAGCACTCTGGAAGGCCCAGGTGGGAAGATTGCTTGAGCTCAGGAAATTGAGACCAACCTGAGTGAGAGTGAGACTTTGTGTCTACTAAAAATAGAAAAAATAGGGCGGCGCCTGTGGCTCAAGGAGTAGGGCGCTGGTCCCATATGCCGGAGGTGGCGGGTTCAAACCCAGCCCCAGCCAAAAACCACAAAAAAAAGAAAAAAAAAAATAGAAAAAATAAATTAGCAGGGCATTTGTGGCAGGTGCCTGTAGTCCTAGCTATTCAGGAGGCTGAGGCAGGAGGATCACTTGTGCCCAGCAGTTTGAGGTTGCTGTGAACTAGGCTGATGCCATGGCACTGTAGCCTAGGGCAACATCTAAAAAGAGAGAGAGAGGGGCGGTGCCTGTGGTTCAAAGGGGCGGCCACATATGCCGGAGGTGGTGGGTTCAAACACAGCCTCGGCCAAAAAAACAAAAAAAAGTTAAAAAGAGAGAGAGAGAAGGAAGGGAGAAAAGAAAAGAAAAGAAAAAGAAAATGGAGGCTCAGAAATTTCAAGTAACTTGCTAACTTGCTCATGGTTACACAACCAATAGGTGGCCAAGCTGGATTCAAGCCAGGGCCAGCCCACCTGGTCATGTCTGGAATGAGGCAGTCTCTCTGGCTCAAGCTGGGAGTTCCATTTGGGCTAGGATGAGCTCCCTGTCTCAGACAGGTGGTCAGAAGACCCCTGGGAAATAACACTTGACCCTGAAGAATGAGAAGACAGTAGTCATGAAAAAATCGGGGGAAGGGTACTCCTGGCAGGAGGAACAGCCAATGCAAAGACCCTGCAAAGGTGGGAGGGAGCTTAGAGTGTTGAGGAACAGCAGGGAGGCCAGAGTGGCAGGAGCTCTGTGAGTGAGGGGAGAGAGGGAGAAGGGAGGAAGTGAAGTTAGCAAGGGGACAGTGCCAGACCCTGCAGAGCTTTGTGGACCCTGGAGGGATGGGACTTTGGACTTTTTCCCAAGAGGATGGGAAGTCCTAGAGGGTTTCAAACAGGGAGTTGATGTGGCTTGAGTCCTAGTAGGGAAGGATGGATCTGAGAGAGCAGCAGAGGGCATAGGAGGGGCCATTACTGCATTTTGTGTGGGATGAGGGGCAGTTGGACATTGGGAACTGAAGGTCAAAATCAAGGTGTTAGATTCATCTGGGCAGGAGAGAACCATTGGGGCAGAGGCAGCAACTGAAACTGGGACTGGGGTCCTCTAGCACTTGTGATTAGGGTAAGAGGGGAGAAGAGCAGCCAGGGTGGGCAGAAGGTGCCTGACATCCTGCATGTGGACCTGCAGCGTGGGAGGGGCAGAGGAGAAGAAGCTACAGTGCTGCCCACTACTGCTCCTCCCTGCCCCATCCTGCCCCTGCGACTACCTGACCCTGCCCTTGGACTGTCAGACCACCCCCAGGTTCAGTGTGTTAGGACATACAAGGCACTGCAGCCAGATGAGCTGACCTTGGAAAAGACTGACATCCTGGCCGTGAGGACCCGGACTAGTGATGGTAAGAGGGGCCTTCTGGAGAGGCCTCCCCAAAGGGGCTCCTCAGGAGAAGTGATTTAATTAGTTCTGTATTTATTTCCTATGGTTTCTGTAACAAGTTACTATAAACTGGGTGATTAAAAAAAACAGGAGGGAGTTTGATGCCTAAGATATCACAGGGAAAAGTTACGTAAGTGTTGATCAACCACAGCATGCAGGAATCAGGTTAGACAAGAGGAGTCACTTCCTGCTTGTAAAGTTGTAGGATGAACAGTGACAGGGAGAGTGGGAAATACCCTTCTCAGGGGATGTCAGGAAAAACAGGTCAGAAGTTCATCTACAAGACAGCTAGAGGCAGGGTCCTTACTGGAGCTGGGAGATGCTGAGATGTTGTCACCTTGGCCCCAGGGGTGCAGACAAGGCTTGCATCAGGGGCCGAGGTGTTCCCTCCTAGTTCGGGCCCTGGTGCCCCTTTGATGCCACTGATGCTGCTCTTGGCCTGTGTGTCCGTAGGCTGGCTGGAAGGGGTGCGCCTGGCAGATGGCGAGAAAGGGTGGGTACCCCAAGCCTACGTGGAAGAGATCAGCAGCCTCAGTGCCCGCCTCCGAAACCTCCGGGAGAACAAACGGATCACGAGTGCCACCACCAAACTGGGGGAGCCCCCTGCCTGATGGGTGGCTATGGCCTGGGACAGCAGCTCTGGAGGGGGTCAGCAGTCTCCATGCTCCAGGCCACCGCTGCCTGCACTTCTGTTCAGTGACCCTGGCATGGAGGGCTCCAAAGGGTCTCCCCTGTCCTCATGCTCTAAACATCCTCACTTCAGGGCCGAGGGCAGTTTCTTCGTCTGGCATGGGGGCCACAACAGGTGACTGCTGATATCTGGCAAGGACTGGGGCCCTCTCTCTTCCATGCCCTTGACCCTGGATGACTCTTGGTTTCTCTGGCAGGGGCCTGGCCAGGGAGTGCTCTGGTTGTGGTAGATGCTGGGACCTATATGTCTGTGGGGTCTTCACTACCACCTCTCCTGGCCAGAACCCTGAGAGGGTACTGGTTGCTGTGACTTGTCTGTAAATAAACTCTCATAATGCCTTTGCTTAGAGTCTGTGAGCCATCTGGTGTTGTGGCCCCCACCCCTGCCAACCCTATTTCCCCAGGTAAAGATGGGGGAATGGGGTTTTGCTTCCCAGGGGGTCGGCTTTCTCTAGAGTTTAACCATAGGAGGGAGACTGGGGGCAAAATATCTGTTAGTCTGCTTCCAGCTACAATAAGAAAATGTCAGATTCAAATAGGCTTAAATATTAAACAAATGTTATTAGTTCTTATATTTGTTTTCTACGGCTTCTATAACAAATTACTACAAACTGGGTGACTTAAAGCAACAGAAATATCTCTAACAGTTCTAGAGTTGGGCAGCACCTGTGGCTCAGTGAGTAGGGTGCTGGCCCCATATACAGGGTGGCAGGTTCGAACCAGGCCCTACCAAACTGCAACAAAAAAAATAGCCAGGCATTATGGCCGGCGCCTGTAGTCCCAGCTACTCAGGAGGCTGAGACAAGAAAATCGCTAAGCCCAAGAGCTAGAGGTTGCTGTGAGCTGCGACGCCACAGCACTCTACTGAGGGTGAGAAAGTGAGACTCTGTCTCTAAAAAGAAAAGAAAAGAAAAAACAGTTCTAGAGTCTAGGAGTCCAAAATCAGTATCACTGGGCCAAAATTTGGATGTTGGGAGGACTGCGCTTCACCTGAAGGCTCTAGGGGAGAATCGTTCCTGGACTCATGGCCTCCACTGGCTGCCAGCACTCTTTGGTTTGCAGCCACATGACTCCAATCTCTGCCTCTGTGGTCACTGTCTTCTCTGTGTGTCTGCATCAAATCTTCTGCCTCCCCTTATAAGCAAGTTATTGCATTTAGAGCCTACCCAGATAATCTCCCCATCTCGTGATCCTTAAATCACATAAGCTCACCCCATCATTTTTGTCATAAAAGTAACACAGATTGCAAGGATTAGAGGCTATCTTCTGCGGATCATTTTTCAGCCTACTACAGGTCTCGTAGTTGAGAAGCATAGAGGAAATGTGGGCTTCAGGTAAGGCGTGATCCAGTGGCCCATTGATGTCATTGAGGATCCAGTTCTTTCCATTTCTCTACTCTGTTGTCCTTAGTTTTGTCTTTATCTTAAGGCTTCCAAACACCAAACATGGAAGAAGAGAATTTGTCTCAGCATTCCCCAAGTCCTGGGGTTCTCTCTGATTGGACTTCTGGGCTGATCATGGCAGTCAGAGGATGGTGTGTGCTGATAGGCCTGGCCTAAGTCATGTGCTCTATCCCTGGAACTAGACTGGGGTGTTGTCTTCTCTGGAATCTCATGGATCCCCAAGTGGAATTTGGTGGCTGCTGCAAAAGGGGGGTGGGGGGCATTGCCAGAGAGGCCGATGTTTACTGAAATACAACTTACTCAAGTCAGCGGAAAGACCTGGAAATAATGAGATGTGAACACTAGGGGATGGGAGCATCTTTCAGCCCTCAAAAACAGGTCGCAGGGAAAAGAAAACAGATGAGTCAGGGTGGTTCCAGGGGCAGGGGGGAAAAGCTCAGATCAGGGATTCTTTGGGAATTACTTTTGAACATGGAATAGTATAGGGATGTGACCATTTCTCCAAGGGAGGTGTGGGGTGTACGGGCTTAGGGAGTAGACGCATTTGAATTTGAATTGGTTCTGACATTGATACCCCACATGATTTAAAAAACTGAACCTATTATTACAGAACAGCTGCAAAGATTGTACAGAAAGTTCCATATGCTCCTCTTACAGTTTTTCCCATTGTTAGCATCTTACATGACTATGGTGTAGTTGTCAAAACGAAGAAACCAACCCTGGAACATTGCTATTAACTGAGTTCCAGACTTTATTCAGATTTCACCGGGTTTCCCACTAACGTCCTTTTCTGTTCTGGGCCCCAGTCCAGGATCCCACATTGCATTTAGTTGTCACGTCTTAGGTCTTTCTCTGGTCCGTGACAGTTTCTCAGTGTTTCCTTGGTTTTCATGACCTTGACAATTTGAGGCGTTCTGGTCAGTATTTTATAGACTATCCCTCAATTTGGGTTCATCTGATATTTTTCTCATGACTAGACAGGAGTTAACGGGTTTGAGGGAAGAATACCACAGAGGTAAATAAAATGCCTCTGGTCACATGACATTAGGAAGTATGTGATGTCCACGTGACTCATCACTGGTGATGTTAGCCTCAATGACTTGACTGAGGTTTTTCTCCTCGTGAAGTTGGTCTTTTCCCCTTTCCGTCTGTTCTTTGGAAGCAAGTGGAGCCCACACTCAAGTTAGGGGGGGTATACTTCACTTCTTGGTGGAATATAAGTATCTACATCTATGTAAAATTTGGAATTCTTCTGTAAGGAAATTTTGGTTCCTTTTCCTCCATTTCTTTGATTAGTTACTTACAGGTATGCATAGCTTAACAATGGGGTTAGGAGATTTCATGGCTATGCAAACATCATGGAATGCACTTACCAGACCTAGACGGAGGAGCCTGCTATACAACTAGGCTGATGGTTTGGCCTATTGCTCCTAGGGTAGAAACTTGGACAAGCTTGGACAGCACATTACTGTACCGAGAACTGCAGGCAATGGTAACACGGATCACTAGGCCATAGGAATCTTTCAGCTCCATGATAATCTTATGGGACCACTGTCATATGGCCTGTCATTGACTGAAATGTCATTACATTGTGCAAGTCTACATTTCTACCAGCGTGGACCTACGCAAATATTTATTTTATACTTTGCATTGTAATCCAATATTATGTTACTTATTTTATTGTTCACATTTCTGTTGGCCATTAGGAACTCTTTCACATTAGCTCCTGTGTCTGTGTGACGTGCTTCCATTCTTTTGTGTTTTGAGCATTTCTTTGCTTTCTGGCACTTTAAGATGCTCCAGACTTATCTTGTGTATTTCCTACGTAGAGTCAGCCATTTCTCTTAGGAGAGTGATTCCCTTTATTTTGGAGAATGGTGTTTAGAAACCAAGATCTGGGTGTGGGTGTGCTCATCGCTCCTGAGGTGTCACCTCTCCAAGGCCTCTCACCAGGGAGAGGTGCCCTGTGATTATGGGCAAGACACCAAGCCCGTTTAAAGTCTCTTTAAGGCTATAAGCCTCAGTTAATCCACCTGCAAATGGGGATGGCAATAATGGTACCTACTTCACGGAGCCACTGTGAAATAAAGTCTGCAAACAGTTGACGTGGTGCCTGGCCCATAAGAAGTCACAACGAGGGTGGCGCCTGTGGCTCAAAGGGGTAGGGCACCAGCCCCATATGCCAGAGGTGGTGGGTTCAAACCCAGCCCCCGCCAAAAACTGCAAAAAAAAAAAAAAAGAAGTCACAACGAAGTGGTGGCTTTTATTGTATCAGAGCTGTATGGAGCATGGGGATTTAAGGGACTCAGAAAGTCTGGGAATGGGATTCCTGAACTGCGTAAAGACCTAGGGGCTTTTGTGCTCCTTCCAGCGCTGAGTCTGCATGGGGAGAGCCAAGGTTAGCAAAGCAGAGGAAACAAGCCTTCCTCCTGCATCCAGCCTGCCCTGACGCATCTGGATTCTGGCTGGCACCTGAGTCTGGACTAGGCTGCTAGGGGCCACAGGGGCTGGCTTTGGGGCTGTGCTGTTAGCAAAGAGCTGAGGGTGGCACAAAGTCTCATTAGGCCCACTTTTCTCATTCCCCACCTGCCCAGGGGGTAGATCCAGAGCAGGTATCTTGGAGGAGTCCCTCTCTCAGGGCTGCCTTGCACTGGCAGGGCCTTGGCCACAGACCCAGGGCCCTGTCCATGCTTGTTGCAGGAGGAGGAGGATGGTGTGGGGTGGTATTGAGCAGGGCAGTAGTGGAGGCGGGCATGTCTGGGGCTGAGGTTTTGGCCTCTCAGGCTGTCTGCCCAGCCAGCCTCCCAGCCACAGACCTTCAGGACCCCCCTCCTCACCCAGTGCTGACACGCTTTTCTGTGGCGACCAAGAGCACCCTGCCTCCCCCATCCCTTGTCCCCAAACTCTAAACTATTGTTTAGAAGATTTTGCCCTGAAATGAAACTGTTGAAGAAGAAACTTATTTCAGGGCACGGTGAAGCTTCTGTGAGAACCAGTGAGCCCAAGTTCAGCCCCAGCAGACACTTAACCTCTGGGCAGCCTGCCAGGACGGTTGTGCATTGACCTGTTGATCCCCTCCCTCTTCTCTCCTTCTCCCCTCCCTACTTTCCTTCCTTTTTTCTTTCTTTCATTCCTTCCTTCCTCTTTCCATTTTTCCAGTCTCTTTCATTCTCCTCTCTAATCCGTGTCCACGATGGGCCCAGGGACACAGGCAGCATCCCCAGCCTCAGTGCCACTCCCCAAAGGGTGAAACAGAGAAGTAAACAGGTGAAGTACAGGACCCCAGACAGAGTTGTTAGGACGTGGGGCATCAGGAAGGCTCCTGTACCATCAGCGGGGGTGTAAATTGGCACAACTACTTGGCAAAACAGTTTGGCTGCTTCTGCTAAGGCTGAGTGCATGTCTACCCAATGACCCAGAAATTCCACTGCCTTCTTTGGGTAGACACCCAGCAGAATCAGTATGTGCTCCGAAAGATATGAATTAGCATTGTTCTCAGTACTATACATTAATAGCTAAAATACCAGAGAAAACCCAAATGCTCATCGGTGGCAAAATGAAAATCCTGGTGTATTCACACAGCAGCACACCATAACGTAATGAGAATAGATCTCCGTCTGCCCCAGGGGAATCTAGACGTAACGTGTGAGAAGCCAAACAACAAAGGAGACTTCTGGACGGCGCCTGTGGCTCAAAGGAGTAGGGTGCCAGCCCCATATGCCGGAGGTGGCGGGTTCAAACCCAGCCTCAGCCAGAAACTGCAAAAAAAAAAAAAAAAAAAAGGCTATTTCTTAGGTGATTGTATTTGCATAATGGTACCAAAAAAACGGGCAAGATTAATTGTTGGAATAGAGGCCAGGGAGCGGAAGGCCTGGGGCGGGATGGGGGTGGGGAGGAGGAACATGTGAGGGAGGGATGGTATGCTGTTTACACAGGGTTGTTCCCTTTGGACAGTGGGCTGTGCACTTAAGATCTGTGGGCTTTTATGCATGTGAGTTAAACTTCAGTGGAAAGCATACCACTGCCCTGGTGGGGGAAATCTTGGGTCTGTTGTGGCACAAATCAGGGAGCAGTTGGCTCTCCCTGTAGATCGGGGCAGGCTTCTTGGAGGTGGTACCACTGAAACTACATCCTGAAGGCCAAAATGGTGGTGGCAGTGGAGTGACCACTCTGCAATGCCTCGTTAATTCATTTGTTGTCCTGTTTTCTGACATCTCCCCCTTTGGACCATGAGGCCCATGAAGGCAGGAACTTTGGCTGTCTTCCCAGGGCTGTGGCCTTGTTGCCATCTGCAGGACCTGGCACCCAGGGGCGGTTCAGTGAATGTTTCCTGGTGGATTTGAAACTGGTTCTGCAAGAATTCTGAGCTCAAGCTCTTCAGCACTCCCTCAGACCCTCTCTGCTCCCTCAATCCCCTGCCAGCCCCCTCCATAAGCCACCTGGTACCAGTGTGGCAAGAGGGTGGGCCTGGCTACCCTCAGGCTATGGGTACAGCTGCCCCACCTGGGCTGACACTGCCCTGGGCACCAGGAGACCTGCTGGGCCACTCTTGCTGACCTGACCTGGATTTGAACCTGGGCTCAGCTCTTATTTCCTGTCCCTGAGTGACCCTTCCCCGTTCCAGGGTTCTTCCCTCTGGGCCTCAAGTGTCCTCCCCAGATCATATTTCTACTGGGAGAGAAAAACACAAAGAAATGGGCTGAAACTGCAGCAGGAAGGACTCTGGTTGGACATCAAGTAGAGTTTGCCAACTGTGGGAACCGTCTCAGACATCTGGGCGGTGGAGGAAACAGAATTACAGAATCTCCCCTTGAGCAGCATGAAGAGCAGGATGAACAGTCATCTGCCTGGGTGGGGTGCACAGCACAGACAAGGTGACCTCAGGAAGCCGCTCACAAGCTCTCAGCGCAAGAGCTGCCCTGAGGAGAGCTGATCAGGAAGAAGGAAGGGGTCTGGCCTTCCAGGTGCTGCTGTGGGCATGGGAGGAGAAGGAGTAGAGAGGGGTGCTGAAGGGGCCAGCGGCTGGGCCTGCTTACTTTAATGAAACAGTAAGGACATGGGGATTTCTAGGGTACCTTAGAGTTTCCAAAGCAAGATATGGGGAAGCTGAGCACAGGGGGCTGGATCGAGTTCTGCTTTACATGTCATGATGCTCCAGGCAGGTTACTTCCCTTCCTGAGCCTCAATTTCCTCATCTGTTACATGGGCACAATAATGCAAACTAAAGAAGGCAACACCCTTATGCCCTGGAAATCAGCTCCCCACCCCTGGGAAAGAACTTCGTATGAAGCAAGGGTGACAGACCAGGCAAGTGTCATTAAGTAACCATAGCGGTGTATCGTCTTTAGTTCAACGTATGTGCCAGGCGTTAGGTCATT
This sequence comes from Nycticebus coucang, assembly GCF_027406575.1. Taxonomy (NCBI): domain Eukaryota; kingdom Metazoa; phylum Chordata; class Mammalia; order Primates; family Lorisidae; genus Nycticebus; species Nycticebus coucang. The sequence goes on along the minus strand of NC_069801.1, from coordinate 11,858,596 downwards.
TAAACCTTACAACAACCCTATTTTTGCCATCCCATGCTACAGAGGAGAAGTCTGAGCCTCACAGAGGTGACATGACTTGCCAAGGTCACATCATCACTTGGAACTTGACTCAGGACTTAAATTCCCGTCTCATTTCAGTCCAGAACCCTGCACCCTGTGTGGGGCACCCTCAGTTTGACTGAGAAGGTACTACTTTGGGAACTATAATGTGATGTGTACCAGCCCCAGCAGCACTTGACTTTTTAGGGTATAATTGCTGTTTGTTCTTTAACTGATTTCCCCAAGTGGGAGCAGCACCCTTCCAAGTCCAGCCACGAGGGGGCAGCAGAGCCCAGGGCTGGGATGGAGGGGTCGGGGAGGGGTGCCCTGCCCATTCCCCATTCTCCCAATGGCTGTGCTGGGGGAGCAGAGGCACGGGACAGGGGCACAGGGCAGTGGGCCAGGCAGGGGCAAGCAAGGGGCACAGACCCGAAAAATAGGAGCACATGCCCAGTCCTGGGCTCAGCGCTAAGGGTTCTTAAGACTGAAAGATGTTGGCGGTGCCTGTGGCTCAGTCGGTAGGGCGCCGGCCCCATATACCGAGGGTGGCGGGTTCAAGCCCGGCCCCGGCTGAACTGCAATCAAAAAAATAGCTGGGCGTTGTGGCGGGCGCCTGTAGTCCCAGCTACTCGGGAGGCTGAGGCAAGAGAATCGCTTCAGCCCAGGAGTTGGAGGTTGCTGTGAGCTGTGTGAGGCCACGGCACTCTACCAAGGGCCATAAAGTGAGACTCTGTCTCTACAAAAAAAAAAAAAAAAAAAATGGCCACCACCATGTACTGAGTGTTGCTGACCACTTCATTGGCACTGATTACTTCTTTTAATCCCTGTAACAACCCTATGAGTAGGTTCTATTTGTATCATCCAAATTTTACAAAGGAGAAAAAACTCGAGGCTCAGAGAGGGGAAGTGACTTACCTGAGGTCGAACAGCAAGTAAGGGGAAGAGCCTCTTTGAATCCTAGGCCCATCTGACCCAGGGCCTAGTCTAAAGGCTTTTGCTATCACAAGATCTCCTCCTGGTTCTGCAGTGAACAGCTCTAAGCACATGCACATTTACCAGCCCCTCGAGATCTTTCCTGCAGCACTGTGAGGCAGGCAGTCAGAGCAGGGACAGGATGTGTCAAGTGCCATGCAGGCACTCTGATGAGCTCTCACGGGTGGCTTTTCCCAGCACTATATTGGGGTGAAGTCACGTTGCCATCTTCGGGACCTGGTACCACAGTGGGGGCATTAACACCACAGAAATCAGCTCCCCTATCCCTGTCCCATCTGACCCCAAAACTGGTTGCGAATCCTTCACCAGCTCACCGCAGTGTGAATAAGAGCCACTGCGACGTAGCAGAGCAGTGATGGTACCAAAATGCCCACAGATCCCCCACTGCATCCCCTGCAGGGTTTCAGGCCCTCTGCTTGGCCCAACCGAAGCCTCTGCCTTCCCTCTGCCTGGGCGTGGGGTGATGAAATTTGAGGCAGCTGAGAGCTGATCCTATTATCCTTTCCAGGGTGTGACAAATGTGGGTGACAGGCCCTTCTGGGCCCACTGTCCCCCGACTTTGTGCCTGAGGACTGGGGGTGCTCCTGAGTACAGCCCTTCTATTGAACCCACCTGGGAGGTAGGACGCCTTGGACCCAATTCTGTGGAGGCTGTTGGCACCTCTAAAGCTGTGCTCCATGGCAGAGTGGCACTGATACTGCCTCAAAGAAGAGTGACACATAGACCTTGCTTCCATGCCTATCTACACCTGGCCCCTTCAGGGTGGGGCAAAACAAGGCTCTGCAGGAGGCAAGTGGGGACGTGCCCTGCGAGGCTGTGCTGCTTGGTGGAGGTGGTGGCTGGTGCACTGGTTGCCCCGCACCCTGGTGGCAGCCTGGAGCCTGGACTCAGTACCACAGCTGGTTCTCACTTCTGGATCCAGTGGCTCTGGGTGTGTAGTACCCTGTTTCCCCGAAAATAAGACATCCTCCGAAACAAGACCTATTTACAGGAAAGATAAGACGTCCCCTGAAAATAAGACCTAGCGCATCTTTGGGAGCACACCTTAAAATAAGACACGGTCTTATTTTCGGGGAAACAGGGTAGGAGGCTCTGGGAGCACCTGGAGTTGGGTACCTGCAGACTGGCTGGTGGAGAAGCTGAGGGCAGGCAAGGGTGCCACACACGCTTTCCCAAACAGGTGCCTCCCTCCCTGACACCCCTGTCGCGTCTCCTGTTTTCCAGGAAAAGGCCGATATAATCGCTGAGTCAGGGGATCGAGGCTGGTATCACCCTGGCAGCTCTACAGGGTGAGCCTGCAGGGCCTGTCCAGGAGCCCTGGACCTGGCTCCGATCCCGTTACCCGCCCTGCCCTGCATCATTGTTCCTGCCTCTCTCACTCTCCTTGTCTCCTGCCCCACCCTGTGGCCCAAACATCACCTCATGCCCAACTCCAGCCTCTCTCCAATTCCATGGATGCTGCCCTCCCTTGTCCCTGGGGGTGGGATGAGGTGTCAGGAGGCCTAGGTTTGAGTTCCAGGACTATACTTACTGGCTGTATGACCTTAGACAAGGCTCTTTACCTCTCTGAGCCTGTTTCCCATCATGAGAGAGAGGCAAGTCAGCTTTCACACTGTGTCATGCTGTTAAAGGCTATAAACTGCCTAGCAAGGGGCCGGCGGGCAGGAGGTGTTCAGAAGGTGTTCAGGAAATGGCTTTTACGGGATGCTGATAGACCGACCATTGCCCAGCAGGACCTGTTCTCCTGGGCCGGGGAAGAATGTGGGATCTTCTGCTTGGCTATTTGACATTAATCAACCTGCAGTCATCTCACCATCACCCAGCTCTAATTGTTCATTGGACAAATGGGCTGAGCTCTGGGGCTTTCACTTCAGCCAGCCCGTGGGCTCCTGGCTTGGCAGAGCTGGCTCCTGCACCAGGGCTGGGGCTCCTGGCAGGCATGAAGCCTAAAGTATTGGAGGAGGAGGTGGGGATGTGGGAGAATCTGGCCTGTCCTAGAGGGGAAAGGGCGAGGCTGCCACAGAGGGCATCCACGGGGCACCTACAGGCAAGGGTACTGGGTCATCTTTGGGATGGCCCTTGGCTGGCCAAGGAGTCCCTCCTAGAAGTCTAATGTCACACCCTGGTTCTGGTTGTGGCATGCCATCCCTGCTCCAGACAGCTCTTTCTTATTTGTTTTGAGCTTGGGGGGAATTAATAAAATTGTTTCAGTAATTGTCAGCACTGCGGCCATTGTCTGGCGGGGGCGGGGGGGATGGGAAGTCAGGGAGGAGAAAGCCTGGCACATGGGGATTGCGCAACAACTGCCTGGGGTTGCTTAAGGAGCCAATCAGTGAGTGAGCGCGTGAGTTAACAAATGTGTGAGCCACTACCTAAATAATACCAGCCAACACTTGGTGTAGCTCTCGCTGTATGCCCAGCATTGTTCTAAGCACTTTACTTGTGTGAACCCTCTCAGTTCTGACAAAGACCCCACGAAGTAGGCAGTATTAGTACTCCATTTTACAGAAGTCCAGAGAGGTTAAGTAACTTGTCCAAAGCCACACAGCTGGTAGGTGACTGAATTGGGACTGGAACCCAGGCAGCCTGGCCTCAGAGTCTCTTCAGGTTAAGTGAAGAGAGTTAATAGCTCAGGGGATAGGAAGATACTCTCCCCTTTTGCAGTCTGGGCCTTGAGACTTCAGACTTCACATTATCCCTCCCTTCATCATTCATTCTGCGTATCTGCCGGTCACCCACATACTCATCCACTCACTGGGCGCTGGCTCTGGAAATGGAAAGGGATGAGATTAATAAGATTCTGTCCTACCGTGTCAGAGTTTGCCCTTCAGGGCTCAGTTCAGGTGTCACCTCCTCCAGGAGGGCCCCCAGGCCCTGGGCCTCTCTCACTATTATCTCCCTCATTATCTCTCCTCTTCCTGCTCTCCTCAGCCAGGCAGCTCCGAATTCTTGGAACACCATGGGTGCTCATTAAATGCTTGAAGAGGAATCCTGCCACAGCTGACCCTCCTGCTAGGCTCTCCCCCCCACACATACACGCACACCATGGCCTCATCCCCTACCAGGATGCTCTGGTATCTGGGCAGAACCTGGGGCTGCCACGGCCACCGTGCCTGTCCCATCTCTTCAGTAGAGTGGAAACCCACCAGGCACTGGTTCCAGGCCCAGGCCACTGTCGCCAGGGCTGGGATTCACCTCTGCCCTGGGAGGGAGGGCACCAGCCGGCCCTGGCCCAGCAACCAGCAGCAGCCTCTTCCTTCCCTGCCTAAATGTTTGTTTTCAAATTCCTGAGCCCTGTGTCACCCCTACTCTTGTGTCTGCCGGGCCGGCTGCCTTTGCTTCCTTCCTCTGCTTGCTGTACTAGGCTGGTCTTTGGGGTGGGCACCAAGCCAAGTCTCTCTTCTACTGCCCATCAATGAGAACCAGGACCTTGAGGCAGCTGATTGGAAGCCCCAGAGTAGAGGGGAATGGTACAGGACCACTCAGGAGCCCTCCCAGCCTCTCTGGATGGAGGATGGAAATGCCAGCTCTTACCAGGGCAGGCTGGTAACTAGAGCTAGTTATCTCCAAGGCTGGGCTAGCCGAGTTGGAGAATCCTGAAGAGGATACACTCCCCTGACTAGGCCTGGTCTGAGCCCAAGAGGTCCCACGCAGGTCAGACCTCATTCAAGTTTTCTCCCTAGCTGGGAGAGTTGAACAAATACAGCAGTGTTTGGGTATTAAACTTGACCTCTTGTGCATCAGAGTCACCTGGAGGCAGTAACAGTGGGTCATGCCTATAATTCCAGCACTTTGGAAGGCTAAGATAGAAGGATCACTTGAGGCCAGGAGTTCAAGACTAGCCTGGGCAACAGAGCAAGATCCCATTTCTACCCCCACCATGAGAAAAAAGAATCACTTGGAGAGTCTGACAAAAACACACACATAGGGGCGGTGCCTGTGGCTCAGAGGAGTAGGGTGCCGACCCCATATACTGGAGGTGGTGGGTTCAAACCGGCCAAAAAAAAAAAAAAAAAAACTGCAAAAAAGTACAAATTAAAACACACACAGACCAGTGAGCCCCAGCCTTTGAGATTCTGATTTGGTAGGTTTGAGAGGAACCCGGTGACCTGAAGTCTTAGCTTCCTTGGGGATTCTAAAGCAGGAAGTCCAAACTGCTAAAAGACCGTGCATGAAAGCTTGAAGAACACCAAGTTAGGCCGGGTAAACTTGGTGCTAATCCTGGCTCTCCGGTTCGCATGTGACTGACCATTTAGAACTGCACCATTCAGTTCAGTAGACACTACCCGTGGCTATTGAAATTTAAATTAATTAAAATGAAATAAAATAAAAGTCAGGCCCTCAGTCACACCAGTCATCGTTTCAAGTGCTCAACAGCCACGTGTGGCCAGAGGTTACCCTATTGTGCCAGGCACAAGAGAGCATTTCCATCCACCCGTCATTCACTCCTGGAAAGGTCTCCTGGACAGTGCTGTTCTAGAATGTCAGCTCCACAAAGGCAGAGATATTTTTCTGGTCTGTTCATTGCTGTATCCACAGCATCTGGCGCAGTGCCGGAAACACTGAGGAGCCATATATCTCTTTAGTTTGTCTTTTTACTGTGGCGAGACATACACGACATAAAATTGACCATTTTAAACATTTTAAAGTGTATAGCTCAGTGGCTATTAAGTGCATTGAGATTATTGTGCAACCATCACCACCGTCATCCTAAACAGACTCTGTCCCCACAAACAACTCCCCATCAGTCAATATTTTGTGAACAAATGAATAACCTGGATCAAATCACTTCCGCTGTCTGGGCATCAGCTTCCTCTTCTATAAAATGGGTATTATACCAGTTCCCACCTGGCAAGCTTGTTATGAAGATTAATTGAGATAAAGCATGTTCTTAGCGTAAGCCCTGGCACACAGTGAGAGCTCAAAAAACACGACCTGTTCCTAACTCCTGTATTCCTGTGAGCCACTACCTAAATAATACCAGCTGAACTTGGCGTGTCAAGCAGGAAGTCTTGCCTGAGTATCTTACACCTGCTTGTGTTTCTTTTGTTGTTGTTGTTTTGAGACATAGTCTTACTTTGTCGACCTCAGCAGAGTGCTGTGGCATCATAGCTCACAGCAACCTCAAACTCTTGGGCTTAAGTGATTCTCTTGCCTCAGCCTCCCAAGTAGCTGGGACTACAGGCACCCGCCACAATGTCTGGCTATTCTTGTTGTTGTTGTTGCAGTTGTCTAGCAGGCCCGGGCTGGGTTTGAATCTGCCTGCCTCAGTGTATGTGGCCAGTGCCCTAACCACTTAGCTACAGCTGCTGAGCCAACCTCAAACTCTTGGGCTCAAGTGATTCTCTTGCCTGAGCCTCCCAAGTAGCTGGGACTACAGGCGCCTGCCACAATGCCTGGCTATTTTTCTTCTTTTTTTTTTGTAGAGAGAGAGTCCCACTTTATCCCCCTTTGGTAGAGTGCTGTGGCATCACACAGCTCACAGCAACCTCCAGCTCCTGGGCTTAGGCAATTCTCTTGACTCAGCCTCCCGAGTAGCTGGGACTAACCACTATTTTTTGATGCAGTTTGGCTGGGGCCGGGTTTGAACCCGTCACCCTCGGTATATGGGGCTGGCGCCCTACCCACTGAGCCACAGGCACTGCCTAACGCTCAGCTATTTTTAGAGACAAGGTCTCACTCTGGCTCAGGCTGGTCTTGAACACGTGATCTCAGGCAATCCATCCTCTTTGGCCTCCCAGAGTGCTAGGATTACAGCCTCCTTGTTTTTCTGAACACTGCAGTGATCAGACTGTGCCCCATTCCAGGCAGCAGAAATAGAGTCCACTGCTGGTGTGAATCACATGGGTGTTCTTTGTCACCAGGGTGTGAGCTGAGACAGAGTCTTACTTTGTCCCAGCTATACTGGTTACCCTGAGGAACAAAGCCCTCCCCCCTGAGATCTTACAACACCCCCCAACCGAGAAAGGAAGAGGAGTTGAGAGGGACCCTTACACAGATGCCATTGTACGGATGGGAAAGCTGAGGCCCAAGCTAATGAGGAGACCATTGGCACAGGCAGAACTCAAAGCAAGAATTCTAATTCTGGGCCAGGTGTGGTGGCTCACACCTGTAATCCAAGCACTCTGGGAGGCCTGGGCAAATGGATTGCCTGAGCTCAGGAGTTCAAGATCAGCTAGAGCAAGAGCCAGACACCATCTCTTATTTTTATCTGGGCATCGTGGTGGGCACCTATAGCTCTAGGTACTTGGGAGGCGGAGGCAAGAGCATTGCTTGAGCCCAGGAGTTTGAGATTGCTGTGAGCTTTGACACTACAGCACTCTACTCTGGGTGGCAAAGTGAGACTCTGTCTCAAAAATAATAATAGTAATGATAATAGAATCTAAATTCCATTATCTTTCTGAGATGCCACCTGGCACAGGGGAGCCACTGAGTGAAGGGATGGATGGATGAGTGAACAAATGCAGTCAGGTTGACAAGCCCCATTCTGGAGTGGAAGAAACCGGCTTGGGGAGGTTAAGTGAGGTGCTTGGTAAATATTTGTGACGTGGACCATGCACTGTCAGAGGGCAGGGTGCGCTGGCCGGGAGCTCTGAATCTGTGCTACCTTTTTTTTTTTTTTTTTTGCAGTTTTTGGCCGGGGCTGGGTTTGAACCCACCACCTCCAGCCTATGGGGCCGGTGCCCTACACCATTGAGCCACAGGCGCCGCCCCAATCTTTGCTACCTTTAATCCTTGCCCCAAAGGGACAGTCAGGACACTTTCTTGCCCTGGACAAGAAAGAGGGTCCACTCTATTCTACTCCTCATGGGGGAGTAGAAAGGGAAGCTAAGTCTTGGCATTGTGAAGGAAGGAATGAATTGCTTTGGTTTTGGAGTCTTGCAATCTATCACAAATCCTATCACAGGTCTTCCTAAGCTCTCAGACTTTCTAACCTGCAGACATTATAAACGTTGTGGCCTCTAGCCAGTGGTGAGCTGATAAATGTTTAACAATCTGCTCTCTGAAAGGAAAAAAGAATAGAAAAGCCCTGGTTTGGATCATTTGCTGATTGCTGTGGTGTAACTTACTCTCACCACATCTGATTTCAAGGAACCCAGGCTTGCAAAATTCATGAAAAGTTAACAATCTATTGTCTGCGAGCCAGGAAGAGGTGGCTCAGCATAGGCAGGGTCTGTGTGAGTCCAGGCAAGCCTCCCCCTCCTGTGCCTCATTTTTCTACTTGTGAAGTAAGCGACAGTGGTTCCTACCTCCGGGGCTGGTGAGGACTTTGGAAGGTCCCATCTTCCAGCTCCTGAGGGAGGTAGATGTCAGGGGTCCCAGAGGGCAGAAATAAGCATTGCCCACTGTGGGCCACTGGCTCATCCCTTTCTGTCCTGGGCTCTTGAACAACTTATTTTTCTTTCCTGACCAGTGGAGCCTAGTCCACTGAAGCCCCCCACCCTTCTTTATTGGCCACTTTCAGAAGCCCAACAGGGACAGGGTAGAGGGGAGGGAGGAGGAAGCAGCCAGGGCTGGAGGCAAGGTTTGCATAAGCCTGGAAAGACAGGCTTCCCTGCCCTGGTCTTACTAATCTCACTCCTTTACCTTCACTTAACTCCTGGTACTGAGGGAGGAGGGGGAAGTTCCCCTTCACCACCCAGGCAGCCCCTCTTCTCCCTACCTGAGCCCTGGCATGACCTTGGGCACTGAAGAGGGTCCACTTTTTTTTTTTTTTTTTTTTGTGGTTTTTGGCCGGGGCTGGGTTTGAACCTGCCACCTCTGGCATATGGGACTGGCGCCCTACTCCTTGAGCCACAGGCGCCGCCCGAGGGTCCACTTTTGATAAGGTGCCAGATCACAGTGGCATCTCACCTCTTGGTTGTGGCATCTAGGGCCCTTGCACGCAAGAGATAGGGTACCTAACGTTAAGGGGGGTTGGTCACATTGGAGAGGCTCGTTCTCCCATTGGGAAGGGAGACAGAATTCCTTTTCTGAAAGGAGAGGAGAACATAGTAAAATATTAGAGCAGAAAGGTGCTCAGTGGCAAAGGCAAGCCTTCTGTGTTACAAAGATGGGGAAACCGAGGCCAGCCAGGGAAAGGTCATGTCACAGTCACACAAAGGACTGAGCAGCTGAGCTGAGACCTAGACTCAGTCCCTGGATGGCCATCTCTCTTCTGTCTTCTCTGCCGCCTGGCAGAAGAGGCTGAAAGGTGGGGGTCCAACCACATAGCTGTCTTGGTGGGAAGGGTGACCAGCCAAGGCCTGACAGTTCTCAGGGGACCCTTACCCCAGGTGACCACCTTAGAGAAGTGGACCTCATCTCCCAAGAAGCAAACCACCCTTCTGCTGAGGACCTAAGAAGTGCAGTGACAGTGAGTTTGAGTGTAACATTGCTTAGGAGTGTCCAGCTTCTGTGAGCAGTTAGTGGCCTTGTGTAGGTCATGAACTCCCGTGGCATAAGTCTCTGGCGACAGAATGGGGTGGTTTGGACCAGACCAGTGTTTAAAGACTTGTTTTAAGTTGCAGACTTATTTTCTAGATGACTGGTATAGAAAACAGAGTGAAGAGGGGTAGATCTAGGGGCAGCTGGACTTCGGGGGAGGTGGGGTCCAGTCCTGGGGCCTCTACTCAGACATCCCTTACCCTGCTAGGATGGAGCCCCTGAACGGGGCCATGGCCTGACTGGGATTTTATGGCAGGGGCCTGGGCCACACACCAAGGAAGGTAATCTGGTACCTCTCCTGACTCCTGACAACTGCAGGAAAAAACTCAGAGGAAACTTGTTTCCTTTACGATCTCTTTCACAAGGGGATGGAGAGAGAGAGGGAGTGAGAGAGATGGAAAGATGTACAGAGAATGAGAGAAGAAAAACAGAGAAAAGGGAGGTACACAAAAGAGAAATATCTGAGGATGAGACAGAGAAAGAAAGATGGGGGTACACGTGTTTCCACTCAAAATTCTTTTTCATTTAAAATAAAAATGACCCAACAATCTCGGCTGCTGATGGTTGGCTGCAGCCCAGGCCCCAGGCAGAATGTGACCACAGGCCTCCTGGCCCCCTGCCTGGAAACAAGAGTCATTGCTGCCTGGGCCCTGCTCTCTGACAGGATCCTTGTCCCCAGATGCTGGCTCAGGTCTGAGTGTCACAGGAGAGACCTCGGCACTGGCGCTGCCCCCATTGGAACCATGCTGGCCATGATGAGCTGGGAGCAACCAGCCACCCCCCAGGCCCAGGGTTGAGGGCCAGGCAGGGGCCTAATCAGCAGGTGACCAGCACCCCCACCTGCCAAGCTTTCAATTCCTCCTCTCTAGGGTCACCGTAGTACCCAGCAGCCCCTGGCCCAGGGCATTTAGCTAGGAGTAAGACACTACTATTGGGGGACGCCAGAGTGGGGGATTGCAGAAGGAGCTGGCATGGGGCTGGGTCCTTATCTCCCACACACCTGGGCAGGCCTGCTCAGAGCCCCAATCTCTCTCTCTCTCTCTCTCACACACACACACACACACACACACGTGTGCATTTTGCACTCAGACCCAAGTTTGTTCTGGCTTACGCTGCACACAGCTAGGCAAGAACAAAGCCAGTCTGACAGCAGCTATCCCACTGGGAGAATGCACACTGGACCCCAGGCTCAGCCACTGCCAGATATATCATCTCATTCAACCCTCCCACTCATGAGGCCGGAGCCATTATTATGTCCACTTTACAGATAGTGAAACTGAGGCTCCCAGGGGTTAAAACACTGGCCCAAGCCTCCTGATGAGTAAGATAAGGGATCTGAACCCAGGTTTGTTAGTCTATAACAGCTTTGCACCCTGGGGTAGTGGGAAGTTTCTGGGATGTGGGGCTGCCCCTGGTACCCCAGGGCCCATGAGGCGGCACAGCATACACCTCAGGCCCAGGCTTCCGTCCTTTCCGGAGCTGAGAGAGGCAGATCTGAGAACAACTGAGCCTCTGGGTTTTGTTCTTGGCACAAAGGCGCCTGGATCCAGGCTTAGCAGTGAATGGCGAGGGGCCCACACACAGCCCCCTCCCTTGGGCAGGCCTGGCAGGCTCTGCCCTCCCACTCCCTGCTTCCCCACCCCCAGGAGCCTCAGCTTCCTTTTTAGAACTCTAGCTCAGCCACCCACAGGGGTATCAAAGCCAGGCAGATCTTCAGGGATTAAGGGAAGCGGTGAGTGGGTGGGTGGGGCTGGGCACGCCCATGAGACTTATTTTGCAAGGACCTACTATGTGTTGGGCGCTTCACAATCTCACTTGCAGGGTAGATGAGAAGGGGAAACAGAAGACCCAGAGAAGGGAAGGGACTTGCCCAAGGTCACACAGCAAGTCAGAGATAGAATCAGAATGCAACTCCGGAAGGCCCAGCTTCCAGTCAAGGAAGCTTTTCATGAAACAAATTTCCTGTGTGCTTGAAATGCCTTTTCCTAGGATGAAGAGGCAGAGAGAGAAGGGCAAGACAGAGATGGAAGGAAGGAGAGGGAGGGTTTCCTGAGGGAAATTCCTCCCCTGACTGCCTGAGGGTGGCCCTGGGGCCAGGGCTGGGTGATGTGGGCCCTGCCTGGGGAAGTGCCTGGTCTGGTAGAAGGGCGGAGGAAGGACTGAGGCCCCTACTTGGATGGAGCTCCAGGAAGCCAGCACGGAAGCCCAGAGGCTCCCCCAGCCAGGTCTGGCCCTGGCCAGTGGGAAGAGAGAGGCCTGGGGGTCTTTGTGGACCTGTGATGTGGGGCTGATTAGGGAAGCTCTGGGTGGGCAGATAGGATGGGGGGACAGCTGTGTGGCCTCAAAGAGGTGCATCTCTCTCTGAGCTTCAGTCTTCCCTTAGGGCCCCAGAGCCAGAAGACCTCCCTCATTTTGCACAGAATGTGGGTCCCTGTCATTGAATCCTTGGGGTGAGGCAGGCTGGTGCTAAATCCTGGACCTGCGCTCTGTCATCCTGTTCTCACCCCCAGCAGGCTACACTTCATAGGTGAGGAAACTGAGGCTCAGAACATCCCGGTCCAAGGTCACAGAAGAATGTGAAGATTCCAGAGCTTTACCACCTCACTGCTGCCTCCTCCCCTCAGGATGTGGGGCCCTGGCCCTGAGCTAGGAACCTGGCAAACAGCTATGGAGGCCTGAGCCCTAGTGTGAGGGCTCCCTTATACCCGGTGCGGAGGTAGCAGAGGAAGGTGCCTGGCTGCCCCCCCCCCCAGTAACAGGCACAGTGCCACGGCACCCCCCCAGGAATGTGGCTGCATTCCTGCGGCAGGGGTGTGGCTGCCCAGGGCTGGGGCTCTGTTTGCCCGAGGCCTGCCCGTTGCTAAGCAAGCCCCAGTTCTCTACAGCTGAGTCAGCAGGCTGGGTAGCCCTGTCACTCCCAGCAAAACCATCAGCAGGCGGTGGTGGCAGGAGGGGAGGAGGAAGTGCCACTTCCCTTGGAGGAGGGAACTCTGGTTCACACCTGGGGACAAAGGCTGGGAGCATTGGGGGAGGTGAGGGGGAGGTAAGATCCCTCTAAAGAAGTTGGGGAGTTGTGTATTTTAAGGGGGGGAGAGGACTTCAGAGCAGAAGGTGGTGGCTGTGTTTTATGAAGCAACTTCTGTGTGCCCGGCTCCGCGCTGGCTGCTTTGCCTGGTTCTCTTATCTTATATAATAAAACTGACTCACTCTCCTTATCCTCTATTTTTCATATGGGGAACCTGAGGCACAGTCAGCGAGTGAAGGGCACAGACATGCCCGTGAGTCTCAAATAGGTGCTCTGCGTGCCCAGGGTAGGAGCAGTGGGGACAGGACCCCCTTACCCCCATTGCACCGGGACTGGCTATGTGAATTCTCCCACTTTGGGTCTCAGTTTCCCATCACTGCTGGGGTCAGTGAGGGGCTTTTCAAGCCCAGAGAAGGCAGGTGAGAGTGACAGCCTCATGGCTTCCTCCTCAGCGCTATTGTTCTTTTTTTTTTTTTTGTAGAGACAGAGTCTCACTTTATGGCCCTCGGTGGAGTGCCGTGGCCTCACACAGCTCACAGCAACCTCCAACTCCTGGGCTTAAGCCATTCTCTTGCCTCAGCCTCCCAAGTAGCTGGGACTACAGGCGCCCGCCACAACACCCTGCTATTTTTTGGTTGTAGTTGTCGTTGTTTGGCAGGCCCGGGCTGGGTTCAGCCACATACACCCAGCCCAGCTCTGGTGTATGTGGCTGGCACCTTAGTTGCTTGAGCTACAGGCGCCAAGCCAGCACTATTGTTCTTGATAGGGACAAGAGACCTGCCTCTTTGGCTGATCTCAACTAACTCCCCCCAACTCCCCAGACCAGACGTTGATCTCCCAGCACTGCCTCCACTCTCAAATTCCCTTTTCTTTTATGGGTAATGCCCTGGCCTACCACCCTTACCCTATCCCATCCTCTGCTTCTGTCAGAGGGTAAAGAGGGGCACACCCCAGAGAAACAGGAGAGTGGAACGGGGGAGGCCAGCCAGAAGGGCTGTTTGCCTCCTGGTGCCAGCTCTGCTCCCCTCTGGGTCTTCCTGGGAGTGGAATTGGTGGGTTGTGGGCACTGGATGCCAGAGTGGGGCAGACAGGGTGGAGCGGGGTGAGGTGTGGGGCTTCAGAGGCGGGGAGTTTCAATGGCTAGTTTTGGTGGTTTTTTTGATAAGAGAACTAAGGAGTGGTCAAAGTTCATGGGTAACAGGGCTGGGTGGGGTGGGGCAGGAGAGGGCAGCGGTCTGATTCCCAGCTAGTCGAGCACTTCTGTCCCACTGCCCAGGGCTGAGGACCTGCAGTCCTTTTGATACAGCTGCCCTCCCAGGCTTGGTGGGGGAAATTCAAATAGGTGACATTGATCTGGGGAGTCAGGGCTGCAAGAGACGGTGTCTGTCACACTGATACCCCTTCCTCTGAGACCATCGCCTGTTTTCCAGGAGTTGAGGAGCAGAAGCCAGGCCCTGCAATATCCCTACTGTGATGCAAGCAGAGCTCCTGCCTTCAGGGAGCTCCTAGTCTGATGAGGGGACAGACACACACTCTGTTCCTGGAACAGCCCCCTGGTCTGCTGGAGAAATCATTGCCTCCCACCTGCTGGCATCCATTGGTCTGGCCAATCTGGAGATAAGGAGAGCAGGTCAGGTGCCAGAGACACACACCCCCATGCGCGTGGGAGATCAGACCAGGGTCAAGCTTGGACAAGGGAGGGGTCTCTGTCAGACAGGCCTCAAGGCACATTTTCAGGCTGTGACATGAGGCGGATCTGCCGGGCAAAACAGTTATTACCATTCCCCTCTCTCCTGCAGGTCGGCGAGACAGGGAGGGTCTATTACAGGGTTGGAGATGCAGGCAGCTGCTCTGCTCACCCCACCCTACACACACACACATACACACAATGTCCCTGTACACACACCTACCCATGGGCAGATGCGAGTTGTATTACTTTCAGCAAATCCTCCACCTCCGTATGCCTCAGTTCTTCACTGGTAAAACAAGGACATACAACAGCTGCACACGCCACAGTGCTTCCCTCCCCCATGCCAGTCCATTGCACTGGGACACTCAGACACTCAGACATGGACTCACATGGACACACACATGTAATGTGCCCACATGTTCTTGCTGCCTGCCTTCACCCAAGTGCACATCACACCTGTATAGAAAGTTAGAGGGCTGTGACAAGGACCCCAGGATCCTCAACTCCACAGCATTCTATTTCTGGGCCAGACCCTTCAAGTCAGCCAGGTTCCAGGCACAATACACAGGTTCAGTGCCCTTCACCCTCTTTGCTGAGGAAATGCCAGTTTGGCAGGAGAAGAATGATGGTGTGAGAGTCACATCTATCTGGGTTTTTTTTTTTTTTTGAGACAGAGTTTCATTCTGTCACCCTGGGTAAAGTGCCATGGTGTCATAATAGCCCACAGCAACCTCAAACTCAAGTGATCGTCTTGCCTCAGCCTCCCGAGTTGCTGAAACTACAGGTACCTGCCACAATGCCCAGTTAGTTTTTCTATTTTTAGTACAGACCCTGTCTTGCTTTTGCTCACCATGGTCTTGAACGCCAGAGCTGAGAAGATCCACCAACCTTGGCCTCCCTGAGTGGTAGGATTACAGGTGTAAGCCACTATGTCCAGCATAGATCTGGCTTCAAGCACCAACTGTGCTCTTTTTTTTTTTTTGTAGAGACAGAGTCTCTCTGTACCGCCCTCGGGTAGAGTGCCGTGGTGTCACACGGCTCACAGCAACCTCCAACTCCTGGGCTTACGTGATTCTCTTGCCTCAGCCTCCCGAGCAGCTGGGACTACAGGCGCCCGCCACAACGCCCGGCTATTTTTTTGTTGCAGTTTGGCCGGGGCTGGGTTTGAACCCGCCACCCTCGGCATATGGGGCCGGCGCCTTACTCACTGAGCCACAGGCGCCACCCCCAACTGTGCTCTTGAGTCTCAGTTTCCTCATCTTTAAAATGGGGATGTGGGCTCAGCGCCCATAGCTCAAGTGGTTAGGGCACTGGCCACATATACCGAGGCTGGCAGGTTCGAACCCGGCCTGAGCCTGCTAAACAACAATGACAAGTGCAACAAATAAATAGCTGGGCATTGTGGTGGGTACCTGTAGTCCCAGCTACTTGGGAAGCTGGGGCAAGAGGATCACTTGGGCCCACGAGTTTGAGGTTACTGTGAGCTGTGACACCATGGCACTCTACTGAGGATGACAAAGAGAGACTCTGTCTTAAAAAAAAAAAAAAAAAAAGGAGTGCTCGCTTCGGCAGCACATATACTAAAATTGGAACGATACAGAGAAGATTAGCATGGCCCCTGCGCAAGGATGATACGCAAATTCGTGAAGCGTTCCATATTTTTTGGGATCACACCTGTGGTGCATATTACAGGGGTATTTGCGAAACTTGGTAAATGTAGAATGTAAATGTTTTGGCACAGTAACTGAGATAACGCCGGAAAGGCTATGTTAACCACTGTGATAAAAATGTGTCAAGTGGTTTATGAAGTGAGTGTATGATGCCCCATAATCATATCATTGTATACAGTTATGATTTAATAAAAAAAATTAAAAAAAAAAAGGAATAAATAAATAAAATGGGGATATGAACAGTCATTGGGAGGTCATAGCTGGGGGTGGTGGTATAGAAAGGGGTAGATTCTTTTCTTTTTTTTTTTTGCAGTTTTTTTTGGCTGGGGCTGGGTTTGAACCTGCCACCTCCAGCATATGGGACCAGCACCCTACTCCATTGAGCCACAGGTGCTGCCCGAAAGGGGTGGATTCTATGAGATGATTTTTATTAAGCATGATGTGCCCAGAACATAGTAGGTACTCAATAAATGCTGGCAGAATCTATGTGGGAAAGCAGGAATGTGGGAGAAAACAGATAATTTTCAGGCGAATCCAACAAACCTGTTATTTTCCAGGCCCTGAGCTGGGCGCTACGGTCTCATATCAAAAACAAAGTAAAAACTGGCTGGGCAAGATGGCTCACACCAATAATCACAGCACTCTGGGAGATTGAGGCAGGAAGATCCCTTGAGCTTAGAAATTGAGACCAACCTGAGAAAGAGTAAGACCCTTTCTCTACTAAAAATAGAAAAATTAGCTGAGTGTGGTGGTGGGTGCCTGTAGTCCCAGCTACTGAGGAGGCTGAAGCAAGAGGATTTCTCAAGCATAGGTATTTGAGGTAGCTGTGAGCTATGATGATTCCATGGCACTGTAGCCTGGACAACAGAGTGAGACTCTGTCTCAAAAAAAGAAAAAAACGGCAGGGCACTTGTGGCTCAAGCGGCTAAGGCGCCAGCCACATACGCCTGAGCTGGTGGGTTTGAATCCAGCCCAGGCCCGCCAAACAACAATGATGGCTGCAACCAAAAAATAGCTGGGCGTTGTGGTGGGCACCTGTAGTCCCAGCTACTTGGGAGGCGGAGGCAGGAGAATTGCTTGAGCCCAGGAGTGGGAGGTTGCTGTGAGCTGTGATGCTACGGGCACTCTACCCAGGGTGACAGCTTGAGGCTCCATCTCAAGAAAAAAGAAAAAAAAAAGAAAAAACCCAAAACCAAACTGAAGCCCTTCACTTCCCTTCCCTGAAGATGCTTTCACTTTACTGGAGTTATATCAACAGCTGGTTTCGAGTCTATGTGAAGTGTGCTGGGAGACAGTGAGAGGTTGTAGAGCAGAGGGGAAGGAACAGGGTTGCTACCTACCAAAGGGTAATTTTAGGTTTAAAATTCCTCTCTTTAAGTCTTAGTTTCCCGGCTGGGTTCGGTGGCTCATGTCTGTAATCCTGGCATTCTGGGTGGCTGCAGCAGGTGGATTGCTTGAGCGTAGGAGTTCAAAACCAGCCTGAGCAAGAGTGAGACCCCATCTCTACTAAAAATAGGAAAACTAGCTAGGTGGCGTGGTGGGTGGCTGTACTTCCAGCTACTTGGGAGGCTGAGGCAGGAGGATCACTTAAGCTCAAGAGTTTGATGTTGCTGTGAATTACGATGATGCCCCAGCACTCCACCCAGGGTGACAGAGTTAGACTCTGTCTCAAAAAGAAAGACTCAGTTTCCCAGTCATTGTTTTTTTTGGGTTCCTACTGTCCAGTGAGCGTGTAGTGAGGGCAGTACTGCTGATACCTACACAACACACTTGCATCAAATAGAGCTTTACTTTGGTGCATCAAATAGAGCTTTACTTTGGTGTAATTTTAGAAAAAAGGGGGGTGTGGGGTAAACTGGAGGCACATGGCTACCGCAGGCCTTCCAAGTCAGAATGTTAGACGCAGCCTGCTCAACTCAGGCAAGTCTTTGGTCTCTTCCACCAAAAAAAAAAAAAAAAAAGAAAAGAAAAAAGACTCAGTTTCCCCATCTACAAAATGGGTGTGAAATAACTACCTCACTAGATTGTTGTCCATGTTCAGGAGGGGTTGGGCACATAGCCAAGCTCACTAAGCACGAGGGATGATGATTCTGGTGTTGCCGCTGGGGCAGTGGTCGCTGGGCCCTTCTCTTCCCTTCCAAGCCTGTGTTGGGAAGAGTCTAAAGGTATGCAGGGCAGCCGTGCTTATTTTCTGGGAGAACCTGAGGTTTTCTCACCAACAACCCAGTCCTGTGAACCCCTCAGATAGCAGATCTGCAAGTCAGGACGAAGGCCTGGGACAGACCCTCTGGGATGCACTTGTCTATCTCCAGCCTGAGCTTGGGCATTTCTAGTGTTTACAACCTGAGGAAGAGTGATGCTGACCCTTAAAGCAGTGCCCAGTCTGATGCGAGAGGCATAGCACCCTGTCTGAACAGCACCCATTCAGAGGAGGGAGGTGGTATGGCAAGTTACCCTCTCAGCCTCTTCAGAATGTCAGAGCTGGTAGGCCTCTCAGAGATGTCTCTTGAGTCACCAGGAGCTTGGCCTGGAGGAAATTCGCCAGAGCATAGGGGGATGTGGGGTAAACTGGAGGCACATGGCTACCGCAGGCCTTCCAAGTCAGAATGTTAGACTCAGCCTGCTCAACTCAGGCAAGTCTTGGTCTAGGTCCACACTTGGTTACGTCAGTTGGCAAGCTCCTGGTGCAACCCTCCCTTTTTACAGACAGGGAAACTGAGACCAGAGCAAGGAGGCAATTTCTGGCTCTGCAGACCCTCTGCAGCCTTCGTTTTCTTTCTTTTCTTCTTTCTTTCGTTCTTTTTTTTTTTTTTTTTTTTGAGACAGAGACTCACTATGCTGCCCTCAGGAGAGTGCTGTGGCATCACAGCTCACAGCAACCTCAAACTCTTGGGCTTAAGAGATTCTCTTGCCTCAGCCTCTCAAGTACCTGGGACTACAGGTGCCTGCCCCAATGCCTGGCTATTTTTTTTTTTTTTTTGCAGTTGTCATTGTTACTTAGCTGGCCCAGGCCAGGCTCAAACCCTCTACCTTTGGTGTATGTGGCTGGCACCATAACCACTGTGCTACAGGCGCCGAGCCTTTAAAAAAAATTTTTTTGAGACAGTCTCACTCTCAGCTAGAGTGCTGGGACTTCAAAGTTTACAACAACTTCAAACTCTTGGGCTCAAGTGATCCTCTTGCTTCAGCCTCCCGAGTAGCTGGGACTACCGGCGCCTGACACTACATCCAGCTAGTTTTTCTATTTTTGGTAGATATGGGGTCTCGCTCTTGCTCAGGCTGGTTTCAAAATCCTGAACTCAAGCAATCCACCCTCCCCGGCCTCCCAGAGTGTTGGGATTACAGGCGTGAGCCACTGCGCACACTCCTCTTTGCGTTTGTATTAATAAATCGGGACAAGAGTAGCAATTTGGTAAGAGGACAAAAGGTGATGAATGTGAAGGAAGCAGCCCAGTGCCTGGCACAGAGGCAAAGCTCCGCCAGCCAATGCTATCTACGAAGATGATGAGGAAGATGATTAATCGTCGTTAGGACCAGGCGGCCGGCGGCTGAGGGCTTTCTACAGGAGATGAGTTCCTAGGGCAGGCGTCCCGGGTTTGGCAGGGGCGGGGTCTGGGGATGGCACCGCCCATGAGGGAGGGACATGCAAATATATGCAAAGTACTCAGTGACTCTCGAATCCGCAGTCACCTCCCCAGGGCCGCCTCTGTTTCCATGGCGATAAGGCTGCCGCCACCCTTCCACCCCCAACCCCGGGGCCCCGAACCATTTTACCAGCCGCAAAGGCGGTTTCTCGCCGCGGGGAAGGGGCTTGGGCCCTGCCATAAACCGCACGCGGTGACCCTCAAAGGCGCCACCTGTGGAGCCGGAAGCCGGGGCGGACCTGGGTGCGAGACTTGGGGGTGAAGGGGCTGCTGCTGGGGGAGGGACCGCTCCGCGCCCGCCGCCCGTCCCCTCTTCTTTTTGCCTCCTGCTCCTCCTCAAAGAGCTTCCCCGGGACCTTGAGTTCTCCGCAACCCACTCCTTAGAGTAGGCGGGGCGCTCCGATCCCTGCTCCCCACCCAGTCTCCCGGCCAGGCGCCCTCCCGCGTGTCTTTGCGTACCGTCGCTCTATTGTCTTGGGCGGCCTTTGGCGCTCTCCTGCCTCCTCCCACGTCTCTCTCTTCTACGTGGCTCGGGGCCCTTCAGGGCACTTTTCTTTCTTTCTTTTTTTTTTTTTTTTTTTGTTTTTAGAGACAGTCTCACTTTATCGCCCTCGGTAGAGTGCGTGGCGTCACAGCTCACAGCACCCTCCAGCTCCTGGGCTCAGCCCATTTTCTTGCCTCAGCCTCCAGAGCAGCCGGGACTACAGGTGCCCGCCACAATGCCGGCTATTTTTTTGTTGCAGATTGGCTGGGGCCTGGTTCGAACCCGCCACCTTCCGTATATGGGGCCGGCGCCCTCCTCACTGAGCCACAGGCGCAGCCCCAGGGCACTTTTCTCTGCTGAGCTTTTTCCGTCTCAGTCTCTGTCTCTCTCTGCCTGTCTCTTGTCTCTGAGCAGCTGGAAGAGAAGAGGGAGCGTTCTGGGGAGTGAGGGCTCTTTGGGGGAGGGGGCTGGATGTTCCTAAGCAAGGACTTACAGGGCTAGGGGTGCCTGGGCCCCCAACAGTTCTGGGCATTAGTCAGGCGCCTCTAAAGGAATCAGGAGATAAGAGGGAAAGCTGGATATTTCTCAAATTATCTATTTATTTTCCAGTGAGCCATTGATGCATATGGCAAGACGTGCAGACAGCATTTAGGAAGATACAGTGAAGTGCCACCCCTCTTCCTGCCCCCAGGAAAGTTCCCAGTCCTCCCTCCACATACATACATGCTGTCACACACTCACTCACAACAAGAGGTCCCCAAGGCAGGACTGTGTCCAGGTCTCTGGTCCTCTGTTGCTCACCACAGTGCATGCTGGTGATCACAGCTATCTACAGACAAACACACACACACCTTTTCCCAGTGCTGGCTGAGGAACACTCCAGGGAGCCCAGCTAGGAATCGCGAATGGTGGCAAGAAATGGACAAGTGGCCTGTGGCATGATGGATGGGCTGGCAGACAGATGGATGGATGGGCTGGTGGACAGACAGAACGGCCAGGAGGTGGCTACCTGGCTGGGCAAGGCTGTCTGGGAAGTGATGGATGGGACACAGAGGGGGCTGAGAGAAGCTAAGTCAAGGGGAGAAGGAAGGGAGGATGGATGGATAGATGGATGGATGGACAGATCAACTGACAGATGAAGGAGACCACTGAGGGGGTGGGAGGATGGATGGATGGGGATTGATGGATGGATGGATGAGTGATGAGAGACCCTGCTGAGAAAAGGGACAGGGTCTTGGTGCTGTGGTGTGGCAGAGCTGATGGACAGGGCTAGGCGAGGATAGATTGCTCACTGCTGGGCTGCTACAGGCAGACGACAGACAGATGGACTGGTGCATGGATGGATGGGTGGATAGACGGAAGGGGCGCTGGGAAGGACTGAGCAGGGCCCTGCTGGGACTGGTTAATGGAGATGGATGGACACAGAGAGAAATAGGACCGGAAGGGAGAGCTGAAGAGAGAGCCCCCATCCTGCCCTGAGGTGGCCCCTAAAGAGCTCCTCCTCCCCCCAGACCTGGCCATAAGGAAAGCAGATGTTTCAGGATTTTTTTTTTTTTTTTTTTTTTTGCAGTATTTGGCCAGGGCTGGGTCTGAACCCGCCACCTCCGGCCACAGGCACCGCCCCAAGATTTTTTTCTTTTTTTGGCCAGGGCTGGGTTTGAACCCACCAACTCCCGCATATGAGGCCGGTGCCCTACTCCTTTGAGCCACAGGTGCCGCCCATGTTTCAGGATTATTGCTTGTGGGCACACATGTGAGTGTGCATGAACAGGTGTGTGTATGTGTGGATTTATACAGAGATGTGTGAGTCCTCTGGTATTATTGTATCACCACCACTAGGCCTTGTGATGGGTGTGGGGCTAGGAGCCTGTAGTGTGGGGTCTTCTCTCAGGGGCTAGATGGGGTCATGGTGGTTTTATCTAGGGAGCATAGTTTCAAAGGCTAAGGCCAAGGGCAGATTTGCTGGTGAAAGGGGCCTGTGTGTTAGTGCCGCAGGGAAAGGAAGGGGCTAGGGTCAGATTAGGAAGCTCTCAGAGGCAGAAAACAAACAGCAGCTTTCCCTGCTACCCCTTCCTCCTTTCTTCCTTCTAAGCCTCCACCCAGGCCTGCAGCCAAACTGTCAGGATGCAGGAAGGGGCTGGCACCTGGCAGGTACTACACCAGCCTGAGGCCCCCAAAAATGGTGTCAATGATAAAAATAATCCCAGCTGACAGTTAGAGAGAAGTGGTGTGTGCCAAACACCATTGCCTGGTTGTTCCTACTTTCAAAGGTTCCACTCACCTTTGAAAGGTGAGTATTTTATTATTATTATCCCCATTTGACTGGGCCCAGAGTAGGGAAAGCACCTTGTCCAAGTCTCCCTGGTGGCCCTGGGAAGCCAGAAATGTGCCTTCAGCTCCTGGCCAGCCATGGCATCTGCCCAGAGGACCCTGGTTGCCAGACTAGACACTCAGGGCACCGTGGAGAGGGGAAGCAGAGGAAAGATGGCGGGGATCTCTGTAAGCCATACAGTTAGCATCAGGGCCATACAGCCTGATGGACTTGGATTCAGATCCTAGCTTTGCCACATCGTGCAACTTTGAGCAGATCACGTCACCTATGTAAGTTTTGTTATCTATGAAATGGGGAATATGCTGCTGACAGGGGCTGTTGTGAGAAAGAAATGATCATGTAGGGAAAGTATCTGGCAGGTTGGAAAGCCCAGGGCCACAAAGAAGGATTCTGGGACTCGGGTAAGGACTTTCCTGGGCACCAGTCACCCCACCTGCTGGAGCAGTGGGAAGCCCCCATTAGTTGTCTCCTGGGTTTGTCCTGAGCATGACACCAGTCTCTGTGCTTGGCATATGGTAACCTGTGCCATCATCATACACCTCAAGGAGGATGAGCTACTGTTATTCCCCAACACACTGATGAGGAAAGTGAGGGAAAGAGAGTAGCCAGTCTGATTGCACACTCATGAGTGTGAATTCTCCTCAATAGTCTGCTGGGAAGCCACCATATTTGCTCATTCATTTAACACCAGATTGTTTGGGGAGGTACACCATGAACAAAGCAGACAGCAACCCTGGCCCTCCTGGTGTTTACATGATAACAGGGGACAGGGACAGGGTGGGGGGTAGGGGACAGACAATAGACAAATAAGCAATGAAGAAGGGAGACAGGGAGTCCAAGGGTGGAATGGGGGTGAGGGATTGCTATTTATTTTATTTTATTGAGACACAGTCTCAAGCTGTTGCCCTGGGTCGAGTGCTATGGCATCATAGCTCACAGCAACCTCCAACTTTTTTGGGCTCAAGTGATCCTCTTGTCTCAGTTTTTTTTCTATTTTTAGTAGAGTGGGGGTCTTGCTTTTCCTCAAGCTGGTCTTGAACTCGTGAGCTCAAGCAATCTACCCACCTTGGCCTCCCCAGTATTTTATTTTATTTTTGAGACATTTTCACTGGCACCCTGGGTAGAGTGCCATGACATCAATCATAGTTCACAGCAGCCTCAAACTCTTGTCTCAGCCTCCCAGTAGCTGACACTACAGGTGTTAGCTCACAGGCTAGTTTTTCTATTTTTTAGTAGAGACGAGGTCTAGCTTTTGCTCAGGCTAGTCTCGAAATCCTGAGCTCAGGCAATCTACCCGCCTTGGCCTCCCAGAGTGCTAGGATTACAGGGGTAAGCCACCATGCGGTCCCTGTTTGGATTTTTTAAAACACCTGGCTGAGTCTGGCACTCAGAGTAATGCAACTGACAAGAGGTCCGGGCTGGCCAGACGAGGTAGTGGGGTCTAAGCTGAGTTGGGAGAGAGGAAGACATGACCAGATGGGGAAGGGAAGTCGGAACAGAACAATGGCTGCCCGCAGGGGCCCGGAGGCTGGCGGGTCTAGGGCCAGGCCAGAGGGGCGCGGACGCCACCACAGAGGCCCGGCAGCCGGGTCCCAGCAGCCTGCCCAGGCCGAGGCCCCGCCCCCGCCCGGAGGCTCCGCCCCTATCCCGGCCCCGCGGGCAGGATTTGCGGAGAACCCACTTCAAAGGCTCCCAGGAAGCGCAAGGGAGCCCCAAAGGAAGCGGCACAGCCTCAAATCCGGCTCTGGGGGTGGGGGAAGCCCCGCAATTATATCAGGGCTTCCTCCTGCGCTGTTCCTTTGAAAACCTGGAGCCCACTTGTAAGTCCCCCATCTTCACCTCAAATCAC
Organism: Nycticebus coucang; assembly: GCF_027406575.1. Lineage (NCBI taxonomy): Eukaryota > Metazoa > Chordata > Mammalia > Primates > Lorisidae > Nycticebus > Nycticebus coucang. Next base: position 11,834,443 of record NC_069801.1, on the reverse strand, counting down.
CTCATTTCGGGAGTTGGGGCCTGTGGGGGGGAGGGCGGGAGGTGTCAGGACTTAGCAAAATCTTCTATTCCGGCAAGTTCACCCTAGAAACGTCACCTGAGAAGCTGAAAAGTCTCGCTTTGCACCTGCAGCCAGGAAATGTGTTCTTTTGGGAAAGATTGGCCCCAGTAACTGCACGTGTGTGCAATCCACAAACATTTACCGAGCACCTGCTGTATGCTTAGTGCCGCTAGGGATGACAAGATGGAATAAACTGAGGCTCTGTGCTGCAAGGAACACCCTGCCTAATGGGAGGGTGTCGTAATACATTGTGGAAGCCCAGGCTTATTCCAGGGGGAAACTATGTATTTGGCCTGGGGGAGCCCAGTGGGCTTTTCAGGAGTGACTTTTGATTGTAAAGGTAGCAAGAGCTAAGACTGAATCACATTCACTATGTGCCAGGACATTAGATGCATGATCTCATTAAATCCCAGCAGCAGCCCTGGAGGATAGAAACCACTATTATCCCAGTTTTACAGACCAAGTAGCTGAGGTCACACAGCTCCAAGGCCTCACAGTTGTTTACATGGCAGAATCCAGGTCTGCTGGACCCATTCATTCATTCACCAAATCTGTCTTGGGTGCACCCTATAGACCAGGCATTCTCCTACCCTTTGGGCCTCAGTTCTCTGTGCTACACCAAGGTAGATCTTGAAGGAGGAGTAGGAGTTGCCCAGATGGAAAGGACACTCCCAGAGAGTGTACAGCTTGGACAAAGCCATGCAGGCCTGAAAGCATGTGGTGTATTCATAAAAAAAGCAGGCAGACTGCGCTCTGGCAGACACACTTAACTTTTTAGTTCCACCTCTGCCATATACTAATAATGTAACTTTAGTTAAGTTGGTTCTTCTTTCTGAGCCTCACTTTCTTCATCTGCAAAAGTTGGGGCCATATTAGTTTTTCTTTTTTTTTTTTTTTTGGCCAGGGCTGGGTTTGAACCCACCACCTCCGGCATATGGGACTGGTGCCTTACTCCTTGAGCCACAGGCGCCACCCCATATTAGTTTTTCCGTCCAGGGCTAGTAGGTGGATCAAATGAGATCACATAGGACACATTCCAGAAACGTGGACTGAAATGAATGGAGGGAACTGATTTAGAATATCGCCATCAAATGTGAACATTTCTTGAGCAGCTCTTGTTCTGCCTGCTGCCAGAAATTCAGTAGGGTGCCAGATTCCTCTCCCACCCTGGGGAGCTTTATAGTCTAATTGAGAAGACAGTTCACAGGTTCAGAAAGATAAGAAAGAGTTCTGCTGGAAGAGGTATTATTTAGACCGGGTTGCAGAGAGTGGGCACATCATTCCAGCATGGGAAACAGCTTTCCGTGTTCTGTAGAATTCAGAGGCAGCAGTTAAGAGAGGTACACATGAGGATGTGCGCCAGGTCCAGACTTCCTGTCCAGACTCCAACTTTTACCAGCAAGTTCACTCCTCAAGTGCCCACTTCATGGGGCTGCCATGAGAACACCAAGGGGTCAGCCGAGGTGAAGTGCTTAGGTCTGGGCCTGGCACATAGTAAGCACTTTATAAGTGTTGGCTACAATTATTTTTTCTGATGCTTTTGACCAAAGGCAGTTAGTGTGGATGAAACTGTGACTTCAATATTCATCTTTGGCGTCTGCTCGCCCCCATCCTCAGCAAGTCCTAGCAAAGGTGGTCACTCAATCAGGCTGGTGGGCTGGAGGTGGGGATCAGCAAGTGAGGTGCACACACACACACACACACACAGACACTCAGTCTCCACGTGCCTGTGCTGGATGCTTTGCCTGCTGCAGTGGCACTCAGGCCCTCAGGGCTCTTTGGGGCCTTTATGGGGTAATTCCATCTCCATTAGGGCTGATTATGTCACTATAAATACCATGTTTCAGTGCCACTTTGTAAGACTCAGTGAAGAACTTTCCACCTTAGCATCTAGTCACCCAGAGCGGGAAGGACTCTGAATCAGGACAGGAAAAGAGGGAAGGGCGTGTCACCAGGTGGATGACTAAAGCTGCCCCCTACTTGCCACCTCATATGCCACTCCTTTCCACAGGTCTCTGCTTACATCACACGCTGCTTTGCACCCTTAGCCCCCATCTTGGGCACATATGACCAGGCCTATGGCTCACAACCATCAGGGCCTGCCTGGATCCCTGCCATGTACTGCGGTCTACCTTTTTGGGGCCACATATGGAAACCCACACTTGCTGCCCAAAGAACCAACCAGCACTACAAACAGAGAATTTCATGCGATACAGAATTGACCAACACTTTTATTCATCTTCTGCAAAGGTTTGCTAAATAACTATTGTGTATCAGGCACTGTTTTCTACAGATAAACATCCCTGCCCTCCTGGAGTGTATCTTCCTGTGACACATCTGATGTATGGATCCTGCAAATGGCAAGTAACACAAATGTACAAACAGGTCTTCCATGCAATTTACATGCAGCCTTACACACATCGCACAGTGTCCTTAGCCTAGAGGGTCCAATGTAACGTGTAAAATAACCCATACCATGTACTACACACATGCCACACTTACCTGTATATCACATGCCCGTGCACAGAGTCCAGTGTGCACCACATGCCCTGCCATCCACACATGCAACTTCCTCTTGCTCAATGGTGTGTATCCCAATAACAGCTGAGATTTAATGGTCCTTCCTGTCGTGCCGGCCTAAGTGGTTTATATGCATGACCTTATTTGATTTTGACAATAACTTTCTGAAGTAGGTTTTTACATCTGCCCAATGAGCAAACTGAGGCTCAGCCAGAAACTTACAGGTTGACTTGACAACCACTGTGAAGTATGGCACATTCATACACACACTCTTGCACAAATTCTCTCCCATCTATGCACACTCACTGACATCAACACTCTCATGTCTATACATGCATGCACAAACACAATCTCACACACTCACACATGGACTCCCTTTCATGGGCACTTGCATGCCACTCTCAGAAGACCAAGACTCCCCTCCCATCAGCCTGGTCAAAGGCTTTAATTAACCCCAACACCTGTAATTAACCCTTCCTCCCTCTCCCCCAGGGGAGATGTCTGGACCCGCTTCCCAAGTGCAGTTGCTAAGGCCAAGAGGCCAAGACTTCCACATCTGGCAGGGAGAATCCAGGTACCTGGGTAGCTGAGTGAGTAGGTTCAGGGCAGTTGTGGGGAGGATGGGATCAAAGGTAAGGATGTAGGCCTAGGAAGGCTGGGGCCTCCCAGGAAATCAGAACTGTCACAGCCGCTCCTCCCGGACTGGCCAAATGGTGGTTGGGCAATAGGCAGCCGTGGGTGGCTGGGCAAGCCAGAGAGCGAACATTTCCCGTTTGTTTTACTAACACCAGAGGCTTCCATCAGCTCATAAGATGAGCTCACGTCTGAGGAACCTTTGGGAAGGAGGTCCCTTGAAGGGGCAGGTGGGAGGCAGGTGTCCTCCAAAGTGTCAAGCCGTATCAAAGGATTTTGCCATGCCAGGGTCAGGGGACAGGGGTGATGCCTTGCACAACAGCTCCTTGCCCAACCTTCCCCAGTATGGTGCAGTGGTTACAGTAGAAACCACAAGGATTCAAACCATCCCTCTATTTCCTGTGTGCTGTGCAACCTTTGTGCGTTTTGTTTAAGCTCTTGGAGCCCCAGTTTTCTTTTCTGTAAAATGGGGGTGACACTTGCCTTTCAGATGAGAATTAAATGAGATAGCGCACGACTGACCCCTTCCTAGAGATGGCTGCTCTTAGATCACAGCTGGCTTAGAGGTTTCTGAACACATATGCCCTCCTTGACCATCAAGATTTGGCACAGAGACCTGTGGCAAGATTCCAGGAATGGGAGCCTCTGGGCCTTTTGGGCTCCTTTCCCAGGCCTGCTGCTAAGGAGGCAACTGCTTTTGGGACCCCCAGCCCATTTCCGCTCAGGCCTGTGAGCTAACATTGAGCTTACTTTGAGAGGGCAAAGGGTATGAGTGGGGATGGCTGAGCGCAAAACCATCCCTTACCTCTCGGCAGGATCCCTGGCACAGAGGTCCCCGGGAATAACCCATAGGAGCGCTGGTGTTTTGAGGCGCTCAAACTAGAGAGAGCCTTGCGGGCGCCTGTGAGTCCAGAGGGCCCAAGGTCCTACCCAAACCTCCCCGTATTTCCCCTCCCTCCCCTCCGGGTGCCAGCCGGGCCCCTTTAAAGACATTCCTGAGGGCGTGGCTTAATTGACGTCACGCGGGGCATGAATGAACAGGAGACGGTTCTCACCCAACTTCCATTAAGGACTCAGGGCGGGAGGGGCAGAAGTTGTGCGCCGGCAGGCGGGCAGGAGACAGACACCAAGGCCAGCGTACAGGAGTGCGGGAACCAGGCGCCGGGCATCGAGTGCAGAGCTAGGAGCGCGGCATGGAGCGCTGGGCAGCCCGCGCCTGGCTGGCTCTGCTGTGGGGCTGCGCGCTGGCCGCAGTCGCGGCGGCACAGGGCAAGGAAGGTGAGTGTGCGCGTGGTGGCCGCCCCGACTCTACTCAGCCCGGCTACCTGACCTCGGGACCCCCGCGCCTCCCCGCACTCCGTGCGCCGGGACGCGCGCGTTTTTGGAAACGCACCTGGTGCCTCACAGTCCCGGCCTGCGATCGGGACGAGCCTGGGATCCCCCCACCGGGGATTGTGGGGGCTCCAGAGACTACTAAGCGGTTTCGGCCCCTATGCGCGGGACTCGGAGACTGCAGAGAAGGGAACGCGGCGCCCGCCACGCGGTTGCAGCCCGGACAGCGGCTCCACGAACGCGTCCCAGCGGGGGGCGTGGGGGATCCCTTGGAGAAGACGGTCCTGGGGTACTTTCCTCGGGTTCAGTGTCTCAGCGACCTGAATTCACTAACACGCTTGCCCGTCTCGCAGAGAAGGCGTTTTTGTGGCGGCTGCGGACTTTGGGATGGGGCTCTTCGGTGAGCAGGGAGGCCCCTGCCAAAGCTCCCACTCTTTGAGATTTTTCTCCACGCCCCCCTTTGCCTCCAATCCCAGGGGGAGAGCGTGGAGAGAGGTTCGGGGCAATCCTTGCTCACGCACGCCTTTCCCTTCTTCCCTAGCCGCACTCCCGGGCTCCGGGGACAGGTTAGGGGCCGCGAATGCGGACAGGAAGTCCCAAAGTCAAGCGTTCTGAGCAAGGGGTGACTCAGACGAAGAAATGCTGCAGGTGGGGGCGCGGTCTCCGGAGATGTGGACCCGTCACCCCAGGGCCACCAGGGAGTCCATACACATCGGAGTTGGGGGACTGAATCACCCTCCTCCGCCCCAGCCCTCTGTGAGCCCGCACAGGGTGAGGGGAGGCAGACTTTGCTCAGGGCGGGGTGGGTGTGTTGGAGGGGAGCGCCGTCCCTCCGCTGGGGTCGCAGAGAAGATGAGGTCTCCTGCCTTTGGCCGAGGCCCTATCTGTCCATCGAGCCGAGGCCGGCTTCAATTTCCAACAGTGAGAGCAGGCTTTCCCCGCCTGCCTGGACAGAGCGACACTTCCGCAGGCTCCACGAGAAGGGAGCTCAAAGGAAACCCTGGGTGGGTGAGAAGTTTCCTTGAGCCTTGCTTTCTTTTTCCACCTCCCTAACGGGGGTGTTGGAAGTATTGCTATTCCAGGTCGGGTGGAAAAGAGGCTAGAGAGGAGCCCTTTGAGGGGGGGCGGGTGGAGGGTGTTCCTGTCCCTGGAGCAGACAAGGCCTCTGTCCCAACCAGGAGCTCTGGTTTCAGGGAAGCTCATGGCAGGGGTTTCTGCCACCCTCAATACCACCACCCCCCCCCAACTTCTGGTCCTCCCCCTTCCTGTGGGGGACTGTGGTTGGAGAGAAGGGGAGAGACAGCTGGAATCACTGCAGGCCTTTCTCGTGGGCTGCCCGAAGGGGTGAGGGGATTAGGCGGTTGCTTTCCTGCTGCAGCCCCAGCCACCAGCCACCAGCCTGCAAGCCTGGAGCCGCTTTGTCCTAATGCCCCCATGTCCATCTCTCCCCAGCCAGTGCCCCCATGGGACGGTAGAGGAAAAGTCTTGCTTAGGCCTCAAGAGCCCCTGTGACCACCCCCCAGGAAAGTGTGCTGGGGTGGGGGTGGGGGTGGCAGTGATGGCCCAGCTGGCAGCTGCTGGTTTCAGTTCCTGGGAGTCTAAATGTGGTGAGTCTGTCTGGAGGTGGGTTGGATGGCAGATAGGACACATGTGCCCTTTCCACCCTTAACCCAGGATGCTGTGAACTTCTCTTCTCCTTTTTTCCCCACCCCACCCCACCCCCCAGCTGCATTTGGAGGCTCAGGTAAAGCCAGTGGATCCTCAACAGCTACTGAGTTTGCCTTCTTTTGATAAATAGATAAACTGAGGGAGGCCTGAGCCCTCGCCAGCCACGGGCCTCTGGCACAGAGAGGGTCAGACCTGAGCATCTGGCTTCTTAGGGTGGCAGAACGAAGGGCTCCTTGTCTTGTGGTTAGTTTCATGGTGGATGTTCCTGGGAATTGGGCATCTGGGCCAGGGCCTGGGTGGGTGGCAGGGGCTGCTGAGCTGGGCTGCTGCTGATGGGAAGAGGACAGGGAGTGCCTGGAGGCCTGGGAAGTCCTTGACTTCTTGATTCTGCAAGGACCCAAGCCTGCCTTCTTGTCTCTACTCTCTGATTTCATGTGTCCTCCCTGCCTCCCCCTTTCTGTAGGTATTAGCTAGTTTTGGTTAAAAAGGGATTGGGGGAGCAGGGAGGTGACAATAGGGGGTGGGTAGTAGTCTTCCATTTGTGGAAGAAGCTGTAGAGCAATGCGGACCCACAGAAATGACATTTATGATGAAACTTCAGGCAAAGGAGGAGGATTTTCCAGGGATGAGCAGGTAAGGGGATAGATCTGGTCTTGCCCAGGCCTCTCAGTGAAGCCATCTGGAGCAGCTGAGGGGCTCTCAGGCTCCCCATCCCTTCCAGGGAAGCAGGAGCCTCTGTCCCTGGAAGAACTTGGGGAAAGAGCCGCACCCGTATGAAGGCACCCGTATCAAGGCGGAGGGACTGGGCTGGGCGCCTACTGTTCCTGGTGGTTGGTTCTAGGGAATTTCCTGGGGAGGGGGCTGAGGCTAGAAGCCCCTGGGGGAGGCTCCTTTCTGGTGAGGGCCTCTTTTCTTCTCTGGTTGAACCCTGTGCTACTAGAGCGAAGCTCTGGCTGAAAGGGGAGGGCTGTCTCTGGAGGATTGAGGGAACCCTCCTTGCCAGGTTAACCCTTCAGAGCCTGGGAGGGATGAGCCCCAGGGGCACAGATCTCAGCTTCCTGCCCCCCCCCCCACCCCGGGTGGAGTGTGTGTGTAGGACTCTGAGGAACACTCACCTTTGTCCTCCTACCCACTCCGCTGAAGCCAGGAGCCTCCAGATTCCTTCCTGTGTAGCCGGAACATTCCATTTGCTAGTGGTGTTAGTGAGTTTTCCAAGCTTGGGCCCTGGGCATGTCTGAACAAATCCCTGCCTCTCCCCCAACCCCCACCACCCCTAATCCCCCTCCCCTATCCCCACAACCTCTGCCACGTTGGAATTCTCCTTCCCTGTTGGGGCTGCTGGACCCTTCCTAGAGAGATTTGGCTCAGGTCAGTGGTCAGGGTGATGGTGCCTCACACCCAAGCCTTGGGGCCTTCAGCCCAGGGAGGAAGGCCATCTAACTTCAGGAAAGGACTCTTAAGACTAGTTTCAGAACCTACCTCCCAAGTCCCCAGACCAGGCCATCCATCCCTGCTCCCAGCCTGCCTGGAGCTTCCTCACCCCTGCCTGGCCCTGAGAAATGCTGCGTCCTGAGGCCAGATTCCTCATGCTCCAGGGCTTAGAGGAGCCATTACTTGGTCCCTTTCCTCTCTACCTTAGGGTTTTACTTTCTAAATCCAGGACCTTGTATAGGCTCTATGCCTCAGTTTCCCCAGTCTCTTTCCCCTCCATGGAGGGTAGCACTTATTGGCAGCTACCTGGACATTGCTTGGAAATGGAGAAGGGGCAGTACCTAGGATCTGGGGTCTTGGCTGTAGCCACTGAGCCTAGCAGAGGACCTGGGGTGGATCCAAGGTGGGCCAATGGGAGATGCCCAAGGGCAGAGCTAGGCCTAGGGAAGTCCCTGGCAATGTGTCCCTCCACCAGGCTCCAGATGACTCTCTGAGGACACTGTGGTCCTGGCACCTGGTTCCTCTGGGCCTGGGAAGTTCCCTGAAAGGGTTTTTCTTTCTTTCTTTTTTTATTTTGCTGTTTTTGGCCAGGGCTGGGTTTGAACCCACCACCTCCGGTATATGGAGCCAGCACCCTACTCCTTTGAGCCCTCTGCAAGGGTTTCCATCCCCAGTCTCCCAGGAATTTCTGGTACCCCCTGGGAGGGTATGAGGGCAGGGGCATTTGGGAGCAGCTTACCCAGGGAGCAGACCTTGCCAGCTGTATGCATCTTTGGGCCCCTCCTAGAGGCTCCTATGGGTTCAGAGCTTTACCCTGCCTGCTCTGTGGCTTTTGTCATTGGAAGATCTGTTTCCAGATACCCCCCTTCTCCTCTCCCCCTGGAGTTGTTCCCACCTGTTAACAGGCACTCTGTTCCTGGAGTGCCAGAGATGTATGTGTATGTAACGTGTGCATAAGTTTGTGCCGCATGGCCCAAGTAGGGTTGGGGTGTCCTGTGCTGGGGGGATGTAGCAGAAGTCAATACCAGTATCCCTGGGCCCACGTGTGTGAAGTGCTGCTGAAGGGCTTTTCAAGGAAGCAGACGGGTTGGGTATTTTGCTGTCACTTAATACCCCTGCTAGCTCCAGCGCTTTGCCCAGCTGCTCTCCTCCTGCTGGGCTGAGCTCCCTGGCCTGTCCTGCCCAGCTGGGGGTTGACTGAGGGGAGCAGTGTGATGGGAGACAGGAGGCCCAGTCCTGACCTCAACTGGCTGCATGGCTTTAACTGGGTCCCGTCTCTTCTCTGGGTTTGTTGAGGGATGGGATTTTTGGACATAGTGGCCTTATGTTGCCAGGTCTCTCTCTCTGAGAGCTGAGAAGGACATCAAGGCCTCTTGGGTTCTGGGAGTGACTCTCACCTTTTCTGTGGTGGTCTAATTCCTGGAGACACCCCCAAGCTGACCTGGCCCTCTCCCATTTCTCTTCCAGTTGTGCTGTTGGACTTTGCTGCAGCTAAAGGGGAACTTGGCTGGCTCACACAGCCATATGGCAGCGGGGTACGTACCCCCATCAGGGCAGTGTGGGGGTGGGAATGAGGCTGCTGGTCCCCTGTATGGATGGAGGAACTGAGACCCAGAGTGCATAGGCCCTGGCTTCAATTCAGCCACTCAGCTGGGGGTGGCAGAGTGGAACCGTTGGCTCCGCAGAAGGGCCAGTGATTACAGGGATTTTCTGACTCCTCTACTTATCTTTTGGGAGAGAAGGGGTTAAAGGTTCCTCTGTTTGGGGGTCTAGGGTTCCCTCCTACTGGGCCCAGCTTCTGCTGCCCTTCTTGCTTGTTCCCAATCAGGGTTCCTCCCCTCTAGACTGCCTTGCTGTGGCCAGGGCTGGTGGGTGGGGCTCTGGGGTCCTTCCACCAGCTTGGTATGTGACTGCTGTGTGATCTTGGAAGAAGATACTGCTGCTCTCTGGGCTTGGTTTCTCCCTCTGTACAATGGGCCCTTGCCAAGTTTGTCCTGGAGCCTGAGCTGGTGGGAGAGGAGTGACTCCAGGGGGCTACTTGGAATAGAATCCACTGCTGGCCAGATTTGTGTGAGCTGGGTACCTGTCCTTGGTCCCCCTAGCTCTGGGCAGGCCTGGGGTATGTCTGTGAGCAGATTTCTAGGATCCTGGAATGTCCAGCTAGAAGGGAATACCGGTTACTTAATCCAACCCAGTCATTATGCAGAGTGGGAAACTGAAGCCTAAGGGTGTGAAGAACCTTGGTCAATGCCACACAGTGCAGCCCAGGTCTTTTCCCTCCTCCCCTCTGCTTTCAATTGTTCCTTTATTCAACAAATACTTCCCTGAGCATCTGCTCTGTTTCAGGTAGGTCCCTAGGGGTACAGAGGAGAGTTTGTCTCTGCCCAGGGGGCTTAGAATCTAGTGTGGGAGCCAGATGTAGGTATCCCCTGTGCCATGTTCTATGATTGAGGGGACATGAGCCAGAGGAAGACACTTGGCCCAATTATGGCCCAACTTTGGAAGTCTTTCCAGAGATAGCTGAGGTGTGTTCCAAGGGAAGAACATGAATCGATCTGCTCCAAAATCCAATTCTGAATGTTGGAGGTTAAGTTTTTGACTTAACCCTGCCCCTGCCACTCACAGGCATATCAACACATGTTCGCACACAGTGAATAACAGTAATACCAGCTGCCCATATGACTGTCACTTCCTGCCAACCACTGTCACTGGCATTTGTAGATCATCTGGCATTGTCTCATCCCCTCATGAGGCAGGGGATCTTGTCCCCCTTATACACATGGAAACTTTGAGGCTCAGAGTGCATAAGTGACCTGCCTGAAGTCACACAGAGCCTCAGACTCTACCCTGGGCTTGCAGTTTACTATTAAGGTTCAGATATTGGGGCTAGAAAGCCCAGGGGACAGATCCTGCTTTGGCCACTTCAGGTTGTACCTCTCTGGGCCTCCGTTTGCTTCTGGATAGAATGGGGAGAGGAGGAAGTAGAAAGCACTTTCCTGCTGTCCTGTTCTGCCACCTGGGCCTCAGTTTCCCCCAGAGCACTTGCCCACACTCACCTGCAGTCTCCCCGCACAGTGGGACCTGATGCAGAACATCATGAACGACATGCCCATTTACATGTACTCCGTGTGCAACGTGGTGTCTGGTGACCAGGACAACTGGCTCCGCACCAACTGGGTGTACCGTGGCGAGGCCGAGCGCATCTTCATCGAGCTCAAGTTCACCGTGCGTGACTGCAACAGCTTCCCTGGAGGTGCCAGCTCCTGCAAGGAGACCTTTAACCTCTACTATGCCGAGTCAGATGTGGACTATGGCACCAACTTCCAGAAGCGCCAGTTCTCCAAGATCGACACCATTGCACCTGACGAGATCACCGTCAACAGTGACTTCGAGGCACGCCACGTGAAGCTGAATGTGGAGGTGCGCTCTGTGGGGCCACTCACCCGTAAGGGCTTCTACCTGGCCTTCCAGGACATTGGTGCCTGCGTGGCACTGCTCTCTGTCCGAGTCTACTACAAGAAGTGCCCGGAGCTGCTGCAGGGCCTGGCCCGCTTCCCTGAGACCATCCCTGTCTCCAGTGCACCCTCCCTGGCCACAGTGGCTGGCACTTGTGTGGACCATGCTGTGGTGCCACTAGGGGGTGAAGAGCCCCGCATGCACTGTGCAGCGGATGGCGAGTGGCTGGTGCCCATCGGGCAGTGCCTGTGCCAGGCGGGCTATGAGAAGATGGAGGACACCTGCCAGGGTGAGTGACGGTTCTAGGTGGCAGGGAAGGGGTATTGGGCTGGGGGTCCAGTCTTAGCTCTGGGTCTTTGGGCTCTTGGCAAGCTTTCCCTGCTCTGACATGCACTGGTTCTGTGATGGGCAATTGTAGGGCCTTCCTGGATATCAGCTTCCTTTCTTAGGACTGGACCCACTCATTAATTGAGAACGAATGAAATAAAGGGTATAGTATGGAGGTTATGCTTGGGGACTCTACAAAAATGCCCTTTTCACATCCCAGCTCTGCATTTAGCTCTGTGACTTCAAGCCATTCCGTTAACCTCTCTGTGCCTGTTGTCCTCATCTGTAAAATGAAGATGATTGTAGCGTCCATCTCATAGGGTGTTGTGATAACTCAATGACTTAATACTTATAAAATGCTTAGGTCAGTACCTGACACATAGTACTTTTAAGTGTAGCTGTTATTTTTGATTCATCCTATGAATACATCCCGAGTATCTGCTATGCACTGTGGACATATGGTATAGTCCCAAGAGCTAGTTTCATTCCTGTTAACTTACTGTGTGCCCTTAGGCAAGTCACTTAACCTCCCTGGATCTCTGATTCTTTTGTACATGGAGGTGACTGAATCAGACTTGGGGTTTGCATCCCTTGGCTGCGTGTTAGGATCACCTGGGATATTTTTGAAAAATGCCTACATTGGGGGAGAGGCGGAGGGAGGCACAGGGCCTGCCCTACTTCACTGACCCTCCCCAGGGCCACAGATCCAGATTATTCCATGGGGACAAACTGAGACCAAAAAAGGGGTCAATTAGATCAGACCCTCTCTGGGAATGGGGCCTGGGCATCAGTGAGCTCACGCTAAGGAGGCTGTGGTTTGGCGCAACCAGTGCCTACAACAGCGGAAATCTCCACAACGTGGATTTTTCAATGGGTGACTCTTTCTGGAAATGGCTCTGGGGCAGGGCATTTGTGGAATGCAGGCCAACCTTTAGAAGGCCAGCTCATCCCCTCTCTCTGGGAGCTTCTTTGCTGAGATAAGCGGGGTGTTGGGAAATTGGAGGGTTAGTCTTCTGCAGTTGCACACACCTGCTGGGCAACCTTGGGTAAATCCCAGCTCATCTCTGGCCTTGGATTTCCTGTGAGTAAAATGAGAAAATTCAACTACATCAGCAGACTTTGTGCTTGATTTTTAGCCATGGATCCTGCAACCCAGGAAGGGGGTTGAAGTGTTTGGAGGACCTGAAGGCCTTTCCATGGGTCCCCTTGTGTCCCACAGCAAATCCTCAGAACCTTGCTTAACATAATCTGTGAACCCCTGGATGAGAAGTTCCCTAAGAGCCTTCCTGGCCATAAGGCTGTGGTGTGGTCTCCGCTCCATCACCTCCTTGTTCCCCTTGCTTCCCTGTGTGCAGTGAGGCCCCCTTCCCCAGGGGCCCCTGCTTTAGGTGACCTCAAATGCACACTCCCGGTTTCAGACAATGACTGAGGGGTGGAGGGGCTGAGGCAGCCCAGTGGGGTGAGCAGGTCCCTCCCACATGACATCCTCGCACAAGAATGCGGGGTGGGGGTGAGGGGCAGCTGAAAACTTTCCACAGGCTGGTGATTCAGGCTGTGTAGAGATAAGTGGACGGTTGGAATGGGGGGATCTCTCCAGGAAGGGTGGCAGCCATCCCTCCTCTGGAGGTGGGGGTCAGGGTTCTGGCAGGCTTTGTTTGCAGAGGGCTGAGTGGGCCCCCTCTTGGGAAGACTCAGCCCAGCAGGAGGAACTAGTTTCTGAGAGTGAATTTTTGATTTAGCTAGTGGGACCCTCTCAATTGCCAGTCACCCAGTTATTGCCCTAAGTTTTCCTCCTTGGGACCCCCATTCAAATTCCTTTCTGTGTGGCTGGGTGCTGGTATGTGAGATGCTGGGACCCCCAGTCTGGCTACTCTTTATGCCTCCCTGACCATGAGGATGACAAAGATCATGACAGTCTCTGTGAAGACAAGTGCTTCCTTTGACAGGCACTGAACTAAGCAAGTGCTTTATCTGGATGCTGTTGCTGAATCTGCACCATCTGCCTTGGAGGCAGGGACTGTTATCAATCCCATTTAACAGATGAAGAAATTGAGGTTCAGAGAGAGGCAAAGAGCCTTCCCTGGAGGCACACAGCTAGAGTGTGGCTGCATCAGGCTTCTTTTTGTTTTGTTTTTTGAGACAGGGTCCTCATCCCCTGACTCTGTCACCCCGGCTGGAGGGCAATGGCGTGATCTAAGCTCCCTACAATCTCATATGCCTGAGCTCAAGTGTGCATCGGGATTTGAATCCAGGGATTGCAGCAGTGCTCAGGCTGCTGGATGGGTCAGGAAATGGGGCGGGAAATGACCAGTTCCTTTGGAATCCCTGACTCAGCTCCTGGCCCTGGGATGGGTTCTCTGGGCAGCCTTGAGATGGCAGGTCCTAGTGGAGGGTGTTTGGGGTTCCATCAGAGGTAGTGGTGAGTGGAAGGCCATTGCTGCTTGTGTTGAGGGAGACCTGAAGGGAGGTACAGGGTCTGCCAGAGATGGAGATCCTCCACAGAGGCTTCTATTGATGACAAACTGAACCCAGAGAGGGGGCAGGGTACCCTGAGGTCATCCAGCACCTTGTCCAGGTTAGTCCCAGGGTCGCTCCATTTCTCTTCTGGGTTCTTTCCCCAGGAAGCCTGGAGCTCAGGAAAGAGTTAAATGGGCAGCGGAAGGGAGGCACCTCCCAGGTGCTGTGCTGGACAGGTGGGCACGCTGCCCAGAGAGCTCCTGTGAGTTATGTCAGGAATGAGCCAGTTTCCCTCTGGCCCCCCAGCCCCACCCCCTGGCCCTGCCTAGGGGACAGTGGAGTCACTGGGGCTGACCGTCGTCCCTCTGGGGCTGCTTTGTCTCCCTGTTTGTCTCTGCTTCCTGCGCTGGCATCAGCAGCTGAGCTGGCGGGGGCCTGGCTGGCGCCTTAGCCCGGAGGGACTGCCGGCCAGGTGAGCAGGTGGCCAGCGGCCTTGGCCAGAGGCTCAGCCCAGCAGCTGGGAGGCCAGAGCTAGAGGAGGAAGCTGTAGGGGGTTGGAGATTTCCTGCTCCCTCAGGGGCCCAGCCCCTTAGGGATGTCCCCTCCCTACTCATTTCATTATCCCCCAGTTCACAGGGATACTCCATTCCAGGCACCATGGTGCATGTTTCATGAGTGGGGTTCCTTCAGTCCTCACAAACAACCTAGAGGGGATGAGGACTTTGCCCCATTTTATAGATGAGGAAACCGAGGCCCAAAGAGGAAACAGTGACCAAAAGAATCCTGGCCTGTACCGAGGAGGGCAGTGTCCTGTCCCCAGTTGCCCCAGGCATGTGTCCTTCCACCCACAAACTGTGATCCTGGCAAGTCCCTGCTGGGTCCCATCCCCCTCACCTATAAAAAGAGTGTGTTGAACATTGACTCTGAGGGACACTTCTGACATGGTGACCAGAATCTACTGCCTGTCACTTTCTGCTCAATTTGAGAACCTGGCCAGCTGTTGACTGTGTGACTCACACATGTAACAAGGAGGATATCCCTGGCATCCCGGGTGGCCCAGGCCTAGCCCAGGGTCTATAGCTGATGCAGAGGGCCTGGTTGAGGTGGTCTCTAGGCAGGGTGGCCTTGGGCTGTGGCAGCAGCTGTTGGTAGGATTCCTGCTTCCTCAGAGCATGGCCAATCTCTGGGCCAGGAGCCTTGTTAGCTGTTGGCTATGGCTCTCAGGCTGGCTCCGTCCCTGGGCCTGCAGGGGTAGGGACCACTGTGGCTGCACCCCCAGGTGGTGGCTCTGACCTCTGTGTCCTGCCTGCCCCACCCTCAGCTCACTCTGGGGGCACATCTAGATACCGGCAGCTCTGCTAGGCAGGTACTGGCTTCTCCCTCCCTTGTTTAGAGTAAGTGGGTCCCCAGAACGGAAGGAAGGAGGCAGGGAAGTGGGTCCCCAGAACGGAAGGAAGGAGGCAGGGAAGTGGGTCCCCAGAACGGAAGGGAGGAGGCAGGGAAAGCAAACAAGATAAAAGACTGGTGGTAGGGAAGGAGCATGGGGTGGGGAGCCATGCTTATCTCGGTTTGGTGGAGGAATGTGCTGGCAGATAATTCCCCAGGGTGTGTGTGAAAGGGGCCGGGTGCTGCCAGCAATTGGGCCCCCTTCTGTAAGGATGACCGGGTCTGCTGGGCAGGGAGCCACCAGGGCCTGAAATTATCAGTTCTCCTCCTCGTTTGCTGGGTCAATAGCTTACAGGCTGTGGTTCGCTGTCCGTCAGGGCCGGAGACAGTCCAGTCTGCACGTCCTTGGGCTGAGGTGGTACTGCGGTAGCTGGGCTGGACTTGGGGAAGTGACTGGCCCCAGGTGAATTGCTATCTGACCTCTTGACCCCATGACCTCACCTAGGAGGTGGCTGGGTGGGGGCAGGGGAGGTTCTGCTGGTGCTGGACTTGTGTCAGCAGCAAAAGGGCGTCTGTCCCTGAGTCAACCCATGCTGCCACCTGAGGGGCAGGCATTGGGAACTGGAAAGACCAGGGCGCAGCCACCGTGCCCCAGTTCCTCTGCTTGGAGTAGCCTGGGCCTGCCAGGCAGCTGGGCCCAGAGCAGCCCTCCACAGGTGTGCCATGGGTGTGCCAGAGTCAGGATCTTGTGTCAGCCAGATGGGCATCCTGGTCGTGGGGTCTTCCCAGGTGCTGAAACATTGCTCGCCTCTTGGCCTGGAGCATATGCTGAATGTGCACGTGGTAGGTTTTGCCATCCACTTGCTCCCTCATTCATTCACTCAGCTGTGCATCCATCCAGTACCCAAGCATTAGCTGCGCACCTGCCTCCCTCATGTCTGACCCAAGATGGGACACAGATAAATCAGCCTCCATTCCTGCTCCCCAGGAGCTACCAGCGCCATAGAAAATCCTGATATGTGCAGAAATAATTTCATATGGAGCGTGAAAGCCAGGCTGTAAATTCCCCTGGAGCTGAAATGTGTTTATCTGTCTCACCATCCTATCTCAGCACCCAGCATGGTGCCAGACACGTAGGAAGTGCTCATTTCTATTTGGCAAACATAAGATTAAGTAATAGATGCCCTAATGGGGCACAAAAGGACCAGGAATTGAGCAGTCTGGGAGGGCTGTGTAGAGGAGCTTAAGCTGGGTATTGAAGGATGCATAGGAGTTTGCCGGTTGACTAGGGGACAGTGGGTATTTGGTGTATATGGGTATGTTTGAGTGTGTGTGACCCCTGTCCCCCCTTTCCTGCCTAGAATGTGAGGAAATCTGACCAGAGAAAGTCAGGAAGACCCGGGGAACTGCTGATGGACTGGGACCCCTGAGGGCTTGCAAACCCTGGTGGGCCCCAGGGACAGCCCCTGGTGGTTCTGTGGTTGGAGGAGGGGCAGCACAGCCGTCAGGCAAGCACTTGCCCTGTTGACGCTTCCTCTGCACTGTATTATCTGGCACATCCGCAGCGGAAATCTCTCTAAATTCCCTCTTTCCTGGCAGCAGCAGCCGGGCCACCCCCGGGCTCTGGGGCCAAAGAACTCATCTCTCCTGCTTCCTCCACTGGGTGTAGGGCTGGGAGGCTTGGGAATAGCCACACAGTGGGGAGAAGAGGCATTGTGGGGGTTTACAGGTGGCTAAAGCTTTCAGGGCACCTGAGCTGCATGGGCTGTGGCCCCTTTCCTGGCTTGAGAGCTGGGTCTGGGCAGGTGTGATTGTGGTTCTGGGGGCCAAACCTGCCTCCTCTGAGCACCCCAATTCTGCTGGGCCTGGACTCCCTGGAGCCAATTGCTTACCCAGGATGAGGCCCCTTGGCAAGTCAAGGCATTTGGGAGGATTGAAACTCCAGGATAATCATGGCCCAGCTTTGTAAAGTCTCATTTTTATTTGAAGATTTGGGGGAGGAGAGAGCTATTTTTGTATTGTACAGATATGGGGAGGAATGCAAAATACACATGGATTTTTTAAATACAATAGGAGATTTAAAAGACATTTGGGGTTTGAAGAAGACCACCCAACCCCTTGGGCTAGACTCTATACTTTCCTTCTCCCAGACACAAACGTGCCCAGGTTGAGGAGATCTGAGCTGGGGGGTGGGTTGGGGGGAGTGCCACACACACCCACCTCCAGCTGCTCCAAGATTCCTCTTGGGATTTTCTGGTTGTTGAAGCAGGTCAGGACTGATTGTCTGTCTTCAGGCTTGTTGCAGAACATTGATTTCTCTTTGTCCTAAACTGAAGTGTTTTCTAAGCGCAGAGGTGGGGAAGGACAGAGGCCCAAAGTTAGGCATCTTTGGTTTAAATTTTGGTTTCCTGCCTTACTAGCTTGGGCACCTTGGACGAATTGTTTCGCTGATTTGAGCATCAGTTTCTCCACCTCCAAAGTGACATGAGTGTTAATAGCGCCCGTTTATGACAGGTTTACTGTGCGGACTAATTGAATGTAAAGAGCTGGACCTGGGCCTGCACACAGTAGGTGGTTATCAGAGGTCATTATCACTGGGGCTCTCAGCTCTGTGCAAAACTTGAGTCAGGTCCTGAGCCACCTCTGTCCTGCCACGTGGCCCTAGACATGCCCAATGGTGTGGTGTGTGCCCGAGCTCTCAGGGCCTGTGCAGAGGGTCTGGAGAGGTAGGTTGGGCTGGGGGGTTGAGAGGGGCTGTTTCAGGGTGGGGAGCAGACAGGGATGCAGCTTGACTTTGAGAGCAGAGTCACGAACAAGATGTCACTGTCACTGTCCAGGACTTTATAGAACAGCTGTCCTTTCAGCCCTCTCCCCCTGTCTCCAAGTACCCCTTCATACCTCTGCTCACACAGAGGCTTAGACAAAGAGGGCCTTGGCTCCAGACTCCAGTCCTGAGGGTTAGCAGACCAGGGCACTTGAAATTGCCTTTCCTGGAGCCGACTGTCCTTAGGCTATTAGGGGCCAGGTTGCCCCTGGGTCTTCCAGGCAGTCTTTGTCCAAGAATTTTTCCTGACCATGCAGATCTGACTTGGTCATTATTCCTACATCAGACCTTCTGTGAGATAGAGTCTCATCTTCTTGGCCTGGCATTCAAGGCTTTTTTTGACTACTTTATTGCCTGCTGTTCCCCTTATTTATGTCCCCAAAGCCACTCATACTCTCTGTACTTGTCACATTCTTTCTCACTCTTAACTCCCTCTCCCAGTATTTTTGCCCTGTTGAACTCTTACACAGCCTCTAAACCCCAGCTGAAATATCCTCACTGTGATTCCTCAGACTCCTTGGGGAAGGTTGTTTTCCCTTTTCCACTCCTTACCTGTTTCCCACCCCTTCATTGTAGACCTGCTTCCTGAGTTCAAGGTCTTCGTTTTCATTTCCATGTGGGCCCAGCATGGGAACAGGTTCAGGGTAGAGGATCAGTGTGTTTGATGAGCATGGCGCTGAGGAAGGAGATGTCTCAGGACCCTTTCTTCAGAATGAGCTAAAGTGGGTAATGGTAGGTTGTGGGGGGAGGTTCTTAGGTAACACTAACCCACCTTGGCTGCTTTAGGAGCTGCCCTGGATAGCCCTGCACATTGGACCTTGTGTCTGGGCAGCTTCCTGTGGGTCCAGGAAAGGCTTAGGCAGAGGCAGGATAGGGAAGTGGGAGGAAGAAGCCCCCGGAGTCAGGTGCCTGGCCCAGAACAGGACCAGCAACTGGGGGAGGGAGGAAGAGCCATATCCTGGCTGCCCTTCTGAGTGGTGGAAATGACTAGGCCCTGGAAGCAGAGCCAGAGAAAATGCTGGGGGCCTGGCCTTTCCTGCTTTCTGCTCGGCCCGCCCCGGAACGGGAAGGTGGGCAGGTCCTAGGGTCGGGGCCAGGGGTGGCACTCTGAGCTGGTGAGGCTGGCTGATAATTGGGGTGGTGGTGATAGCAAACGGTCAAGAAAATACAGTCATTGCCCTGGGCAGCTCACAGCCACCCAGGTGGGGACCCGACAGTCTGGTCTGCACAGATTCAATGCGGTAAGGCAGGAGGGCAGCCTGCCAGTGCTGAGCCAGGCCTGGGACAGGATTCCCAGGAAGCTGAAAGGCAAGATGTGGCCTTGAATGCCAGGCTCAGGAGCACGGGGCTCCTGGCGAGAGCCAGCAAGAGTGATGTGAGGGTGAGGCATTTCCTGGGTGCCCAGCACACGCTGGTGATCGCCACGCATTTCCTCAGCATAAGACATTTCACCAATGAGAAAATAGGTCCATAAGGGCTTATCGACTTGCCGAGGGTGAAGGGGTTCCCCATGAGGGAGTAGCACAGTCACTTAGGGTGGGAGCAGATTGAACTGATGTCCCTGTGTTCTGTCTGTCCCACCAGCCTGCTCACCTGGATTCTTTAAGTTCGAGGCATCTGAGAGCCCCTGCTTGGAGTGCCCTGCCCACACACTGCCGTCCCCTGAGGGTGCCACCTCCTGCGAATGTGAAGAAGGTTACTTCCGGGCACCTCAGGACCCACTGTCGCTGCCCTGCACACGTGAGTCTTGCAATGGGTCAGGGAGGAGTGACTGAGAGTGACATGTCCAGGGCCAGGTGGAACACTGACCTCTATCCTCTATTCAGGCCCACCCTCTGCCCCACACTACCTCACAGCTGTGGGCATGGGTGCCAAAGTGGAGCTTCGCTGGACACCCCCCCAGGACAGCGGGGGCCGTGAAGACATCGTCTATAGTGTTACCTGTGAGCATTGCTGGCCTGAGTCTGGAGAGTGCGGGCCCTGTGAGGCCAGTGTGCACTACTCAGAGCCACCACACGCGCTGACCCACACCAGCGTGACGGTCAGTGGCCTGGAGCCCCACATGAACTACACCTTCACTGTGGAGGCCCGCAATGGTGTCTCGGGCCTGGTGACCAGCCGCAGCTTCCGCACTGCCAGCGTCAGCATCAACCAAACAGGTGAGGCCTTAGGGGTGGTGTCTGTGCCCCATGTGGCCTGCCCGGATAGGACTTAAAGAGGACAGCCTCCTCTTAAAGGGCTCAGCTGTGTTTAGAGAAAGGCGGCAGAGCTCATGGTTAAGTTTGGTCTCTGGGCCAGTTACGGTGACTCTGCCTGTAATGCTAGTGTTCTGGGAGGCTGAGGCGGGAGGATCCCTTGAACTTAGGAGTTGGAAACCAGCCTGAGCCAGAGTGAGACCCAGTCTCTACTAAAAATAGAAAAATCAGCCAGGTGTTGTGATAGGGACCTATAGTTCCAGCTACTCAGGAGGCTGAGGCAGGAGGATTATTTGCGCCTAAGAATGTAGGGTTGCTGTGAGCTTGGCTGTTGCCATAACACTCTAGCTGGGGTGACAGAGTGAGACCGTGTCTCAAAAAAAAGTGTGATTTCTGGAGTCACTCTGAGCACTGTGGCTGTGGGCAAGTTACTTAACCTCTCTGGGCCTTAGTTTTCTCCTCTATAAAATAGGGGTATAATCAAGAAGATTTAAAGTACTATACGTAAGTCTCTTAAAACAGTGCCTGCTCCATAGAAAGGATTTAGTGAGAGTAAGCTATTGTTTTATTTTCATTACTTATGCGATTGTAAATGCTTTTGGGGAACTTCTGACGTGCCAACCACTGTGGTGAGCAGCCCTGGGGCTCTGCCCTCTGGAGCCAGAAGTTTAGGATCCCAGGTTGGGGTCTAAAGAACCTGGGTTGTGGGGGCACTGGCTCTGGGTCTGCTTATCTCCCCTCTCTTTGTCGTGTTTAGAGCCCCCCAAGGTGAGGCTGGAAGGCCGCAGCACCACCTCGCTGAGTGTCTCCTGGAGCATCCCCCCACTGCAGCAGAGCCGTGTGTGGAAGTACGAGGTCACCTACCGGAAGAAGGTAACTCCTGGAGGGTCGGGGCTTAGAATGGGCTGGGTACCACACAGCTGCCTGAAGATACTTCTGCAGATGGGGAAATTGAGGCCTGGGGTGTCCCAGAGAGTACCTGTCCCAGGGCAGCCCAGCACAGATATATAAGAGAGAAGACAGTGTATTCGGGATCTTTGGAAGGCACGGCCGGGGTGGGGACAAAAGTGGGGTCTTTGGCATCACACAGACGTGGGTTTGAGTCCTGGGTTGTGAGTCCTGCATTTGCTGGTTCTGCCCTTGAGTGAATCACTGCCCCTCTGAGCCTCAGTTTCCTCCTCTGTAAGAAGAGTCTCAAGTTTGCTAACTTAGGTGAGCCATCTTGCTAGCTGAGGTGGGCGAGCTGAGGTCTCTGCCTGCTGTCCTCATTACCTGCTCTTCTGCCCGGTCCCCAACCACAGGGGGACTCCAACAGCTACAATGTGCGTCGCACTGAGGGCTTCTCGGTGACCCTGGATGACCTGGCTCCGGACACCACTTACCTGGTCCAGGTTCAGGCTCTGACGCAGGAGGGCCAGGGAGCCGGCAGCAAGGTGCACGAGTTCCAGACACTGTGTGAGTTGAGGGGCCAAGGCCCTTTTTGAAACCAAACACTTGAGACATCCTGGGAGGAGCAAGTAGGTCAGAGGACTTAGAAATGCCACCTTCTGGCTGGGCATGGTAGCTCACACCTGTAATCCTAGCAGTCTGGGAGGCTGAGGCTGGTGGATTGTCTGAGATCAGGAGTTCGAGACCAGCCTGAGCAAGATCGACACCTCATCTCTAAAAATTGCCGGGCACTGTGGGGGGTGCTTGTAGTCCCAGCTACTTGGGAGGCTGAGACAAGAGGATTACTTGTGCCTGAGTTTGAGGTTGCTGTGAGCTATGATGCATGGCACTCTACCAAGGGCAGCGACAAAGTGAGACTCTGTCTCAAAAAAAAGAAATGCCACCTTCTAGTCAGCCAGGGCCTGACTGTTTGTGGCTGGCATAAACCTGGAGAAGGTTTGGGGGAAGGGAACGACTGAGGGATGTGGGACCAGGGATGTGGACTGTGGTTCTGGCAGACCCAAGTTCAAATCCACATCGCAGAAAGGGCCAGCACTTAGAGTCCTGCTCTCCTGGGAATACCCACTGCAAGACTTCATCCAGCTGTGAAGCGAGAATAAATATCTTATGAGCCTTCACAGGTGCACCTGCCCAGGTGTCTCAGGCTCTCTAAGTGGGCCTTGGGTGCAGTGGGAGCATGGCCATAATTCAGGGGGCCTCCCTTATGGTCTGCTGGTTTTCCCCATTAGCCCTGGAAGGATCTAGCAACTTGGCGGTGATTGGCGGGGTGGCTGTCTGCGTCGTCTTGTTTCTGGTGCTGGCTGGAGTCGGCTTCTTCATCCACCGCAGGTTCGTCAGAGCCTCTCTAGGCTCACAGGGCTGAAGTGGGACGCAGAGGCTCAGGAACCTCAGTGTCCTCATCTGAACAGAGGCACTGATAGTAATCTAATCTAACCTAGTCTAGTCTCATCCCTGCCTCGGGATAGTGTGAAGAGATAATTTGCTCTAAGAGCCTGGCACGTGGTGGGGGTTCAGGAGATGGTGGTCATTATCTCTGCTCTTGTTAGCAGTGTGGTCACACCTCCTCTGGACACACAGGCAGGAAGTGCTGGGTGGCACTAATGATGAGGAAAGCCCTCATTATGGCTACTTAAGGGGCCATTTGGGGCTCAGAGCCCAAGGAGTGAGCCCTGGCTCACCCATTTCCTCTCTGCCTCTGTCCTACCGTCCCCACACTGTGCCCTGAGATTGGGGCTTGAGCAGGGTGCTGAGCTCCCAAGCCTCTGCTCAGGACCAGAGCAGGCCCTGGGCTCCCCTGGCCAGAGCAGGCCTGGCTGACCTTCCTGTGTGTTGGTTCCCCATGGGGTTTTTTCAGGAGG